>NC_068930.1:20114829-20426029 GCF_023091745.1 Budorcas taxicolor | reverse complement strand
AAAATTCAAAAAAAGGATGTCCATAGGATACATATGTGATCCTCTATGTACGTCTATGACTGGCCGAAGAGCGATATCCAAAATGAACTGCTGAGGGACTGAAGCAGTAATTCTTACTGACTACATATCAAAATCCCATGAGGGGGACATACTGTAGGATACTATTGCTCCAGACCCATCCAAAACCAAGAAAATAAAATTTTTTAAAAGTACATAGAATTCAGGCAAGAAATTTTTTTCTGACTCATGAATTAATTTTTTTCACATATAAAAAGTGTGCAGTCAGATTAAATGCAATAGCAACAATAACTCTGTCTTGGACAAGTTTTTAAAGATGTGATTTGAATTGTACTGCTTCAAAAGAACTCATTCAACTGACAATCCTTGATATTTCTTAGACTACTAAACCATGATTTGGGGAGTAGGAATGAAAAGCCAAGTTTAAGAACCCATGATATTAAGAACCCTCGAGGGTTTTATCATGTATGTTCAATTTGAGAATCATTAACCTAATATTTTAAAGACATAGGTAGAAAATATTTTAAGTGACCCATCATTATCTCTTCCATAGAGATTGTAAAGATTTAACCAGGTTACCAAGGCTTCCCTTGTGGTTCACACAGAAAAGAATCTGCCTGCAATTCAGGAAATCTGGGTTTGATCCCTGGGTCAGGAAGATCCTCTGGAAAAGGGAATGGCTACTTACTCCAGTATTCTTGCCTGGGAAATCCCATGGACAGAGGAGTCTGGTGGGCTACAGTCCATGGAGTCACAAAGAGTCAGATACAACTGAAGCCACTTAGCACATACACACCTATTTAAAGGCTTTTGAAGAATCTACCCATACTCTATAAAGATAGAAACATCCAAGAGTTGTCACAACAACTGACAAAATAGTCAGGGAAGCCAAGTCTTAATAAGGAAGGGAGGAAATTTTCTCAAGAATGAAACCATTGGTCTAAGATTGATTTCCTCCAAGCTCAAGTTAGACTAGGAGCTGGCAAGGTCTGCCAGTTGAGCAAGGCTGGAGAGGGTATGCTGGCAATGACCTCCCCAACCAGGACCACCTGGCTAGGTGCAGAACACAGATATCAAGCCTGTGTCTGAAATAATAATGATGTTAATCAGGGAAGAAAAGCAAGATCATCAGAGGCCGTTAATCATTAAGAAGCAAGATGGTACCTGAGATGCAGCACCTACCAGCAGATCAAGAAGAGAGAAACAAATGTCATCAAGTCTGAGATGGCCTGAATCAAATCCTTAGAGAGGAACTTAATTTACAGCAGATTTTTATACCTAAAGCACATGCTATGGGTAGATTAGGCACATGCATGTAGAACACATATTGTCTAACCTTACTTACATAAAATAATCTTAAACAAACATTTCAAGATTATCATCTAGGGACTTCCCTGGCGGTCCAGTGGTTATGACTTTGCCTTCCAATGCTGGGAGTGTGGGTTCGATCTCGGGTCAGGAAGCTAAGATCCCACATGCCTCACAGCCAAAAATCCAACACAGAAAACGAAATCTTACAACAAATTCAATAAAGACTTTTAAATGATCCACATCAAAATTTTTTTTTTTTTTAATTTTTAACTGTGTTTTTTTAAACTGTGGTTTTGCATTGTTGAACTTTGCTGTTTGACACTGGAATACATTCTTAAATAAATGTGGTTATGTAATATATCATTTTAATGCACATTTCTCACTTTATGTTTTTTTGCTAATGACATAGTACTTGCTGTGTATTTTACATTTATTTTAGACTGGGGAAATGTTAGACAAAAAGCAAATTTGAGCTATTTTCTTATTCAAGTTCAAAACAGGTCGTAAAGCAGTGGAGACTACTCACAGTGTCAACAACACATTTGGCCCTGGAAATGCTAACGCATGTACAGTTCAGTGGCAGGTCAAGAAAGTTTGCAAAGGAGATGAGAGCCTTGAAGGGGAGGCGCGTGGTGGTTAGCCATCAGAAGTTAACAACGACCAGTTGAGAGGTTCACTGAAGCTGATCCTCTTACAACTACGTGGGAAGCTGCTGAAGAAGTCAACATCGACCATCTTACAGTCGTTAGACTGTGGCCTGCAAAGAGAAGTGGATTGTAAGGACAACCTGCAGCAGCCAGCTCAGTGGCTGGACTGAGAAGAAGCTTCAAAGCACTTCCCAAACCAAACTGGCACCCAAAGAAAGGTCATGGTCACTGTGTAGTGGTCTGCCGCCCTTCTGATCTGCTACAGTTTTCTGAATCCCAGTGAAACCATTACATCTGAGAAGCATGCTCAGCAAATCGATGAGAGGCACCGAAAAGTGCAACTCCTGCAGCTGGCATTGGTCAACAGAACGGACCCAATTCTCCTCCAGGACAACGCCTGACTGCATGTCCCACCACCACCGCTTCAAAAGTTGAACGATTTGGGCTATGAAGTTTTGCCTCATCCGCCATATTCACCTGACTTCTTGCCAACCAGCTACCACTTCTTCAAGCCCTCCACAACTTTTTAGGGGAAATGCTTTCATAGCCAGCAGGAGACAGAAAATGCCTTCCAAGAGTATGTCAAATCTCTCAGCATGGGTTTTTACGCTACAGGAATAAACAAACTTATTTCTCATTGGCAAAAATGTATTGATTATAATGGTTCCTATTTTGATTAACAAAGATTTGTTCAAGCCTAGTTATAGTGATTTAAAATTCACAGTCTGCAAGCACAGTTACTTTTTCACCTGCCTAAACGGTTTCCACTGTAAACAAAGTGAATCAGCCATATGTATACATATATCCCCTCCCTTCCGGATTTCCTCCCCATAAAGGTCACCCCAGTAGAGCCCCCTATGCTATATAATATGTTCTCATTCGTTACCTATTTTATACATAGTGTCAGTAGTGTATATGCTTCAACCCCAGTCTCCCAATTTCTCCCACTCCTTCCTGTTCCCTTAAGGAAAGATGAAATATATTGGTTTCTTTGGACCCGACTATGTGATCTGTTTTGAACGCTTGTTTATAGGCAGATATAATGTCAACAAGACTTTGGAATATGTTTGCAAAGTGGGGCTTCCCTCTACTATTGCCATGGACATCACGTGCCCCAGTTAGCCTGATAGTTTGAGAGGAGACTCACACGGAGAAGATACTGAATCGTAGATTTGAAAAGAACCAGAGCTGCTGCTATGGCCAATAAGTGGATCTATGAAGAGAAAGATTATTTTCAGCCACCGAGTTTTGCAGTGGTTTGTTATCCAGCATTATTTTAACAATAACTGACTGACATAATAGTATAACTTACAATTAAAAAATGTAAAATCAGATTAAATATTCAAGTGTTGTTGTGTAGTCACTAAGTCATGTCTGACTCTTTTGTGACCTCATGGACTATAGCCCACCGGGTTCCTCTGTCAATGTGATTTCCCAGGCAAGGATATTGGAGTGGGTTTCCATTTCCTTCTCCAGGGAGTCTTTCTGACCCAGGGATGAAACCTGCATCTCCTTCACGGCAGGTGGCTTCTTTACCACTGTGCCACCAGGGAAATTGTCTAAGTAAACGATGGTATATTCATGAAATGAATGTGCAATCACTAAAAATAATATTATATTAAAATATTCATTGGCATATAAAATGCTCATAATAAGCTTTCTAAGTGAATATATGGCTATAAAGTGAATATGTGGCTATAACATACTGTGCTTAGTATTTTTTTTGGTAGAAAATATGTGTGTAGATTTCTACCTGTATGCATCAATACATTTATATATAAATTCAAATTTTTGCACAAGAAAGATTTAAAAGTTAAAGATTATAATATTGACAGTGGTTATTTAAGAATGTTGAAATTATGGATTTTCCTACCTTACAAAGTTTCCCATGTTTTCCAAATTTCAGAATTATAAGGGAAAGAGGGAGATTTTTTTAAAAAACACTAAATATTCCTTGCAGACAGCTGTAGATTTCTCTCCAGTATTTCAGATATTGAGTCAGTCCTCTGCATGCTAATACTGATTGGAAACATCTGAGAGCATGTCTGTACATCTCAGTATTTGTAAAATCTGAATGGATAAATATTGGAAGAAGAATGAAGATTTTATTGGTGTCATTAAGTGTTTTTGTCAGCCTAGTGTGTCCTTTGCAATTTGTTATCAACTCTTCTTTCTTGATTTAGGGTGGAACTTCCTGCGAAACAAAAGTGTTGACACAATAGGCACTTAGTGTCTCTTTGCTGATTGTGTGAGTATGTGGTTGAAAGGCTGAGTCACTGATGGAATGAATGTCAGATGGGTCAGAGATTATCTAACAAAACAATGGCTTTAGTCCAGTCCCACTTGTCTGCAAGGGGAGCTGGTGGGAGGCTGGCTCATATAACGGAGGAGCTGGATCCATGTTCCAGAGGATAAGAGATGGCTCTGTACAATCTATCATGTGAATGTTATCGTGATAGTGTTCCTGTAATAACGAACAGTCTCTTTTAGAAACTTGTTAAGCCTGTGTCTCAACAATATATTAACATAGGTAAATGGCTTGAATGATACATCTAAAGGCAAGATTTAGAGGCAAGATCCTTTAAATCTTTGTACCACTAGAATATTCCCCTCAGAATCGTGTCTTCTTTTGGGAATTCCTTGGTGGTCTAGTGGTTAAGACTCTGTGCTTCCAATGCTAGGGATATGGGTTCGATCCCTGGTTGGAGAGAGAAGATCCCACATGTTCTGGGGCAAATAAGCCCACACACCACAACTGGAGAAAGCCCACATGCCACAACAGAGAGCCTGCACAGCCCCCCAAAAAAGTGCTTTCTTTAAGTGGATGCCTGAGTATGAAAAAGTTTGGAAAAATACTTGGAATTGGATCAATACTATATGTCATCTAAAATAAACCAAATAATCTGAGAACTAAGAGAATCTTCCCATCTCCAACAGACTTGCCCACATTTTTACTAGGAGTGACCCGAGTTTGCAAGATCAGCTGGTCTCAGGACTTCAGAACAATCACAATCTCACAAACAACTCCTAGTAATGAAAATGCTGTTTAATGCTGACCAAAGAAACAACTTCATGGTGACAGGGGTCTGTAGTCTACAGAGCATTTAGATTTTTCTGTATATATTTAATTTCCAAACCACACCAACTCTTCCTTGCTGTGTGATGTGGAAGGATAGCTGAATTTTCTGGAGTTACCTAAGCACGGTGCTGGGGAAATGCTGAGTGAGATGAAGCTGGAAGAGCTACCTTGTACTCCTTAAGTGAGAAAATTAACTCAAGGCTCCTGGTAAGTCAGATAATTTATGTAGTCTCCTCTAAAAAGGGCTTCCAAGGTGGCCCTAGTGGTAAAGAATCTCTGCCCGTTAATGCAGGAGACCGAAGAGATATGGGTTTGATCCCTACGTCAGGAAGATCCCCTGGAGTAGGAAGTGGTAACTCATTCCACGATTCTTGCCTGGAAAATTCCATGGACAAAGAAGCATAGTACAGAATCGAACAATAATGATGCCTGGCCACTGTGAAAATGAATGAGATTAGTCACATAAAATGCCTGGCATGGATGTCTATTGCAGGCGGATTCTTAACCAGCTGAGCCACCAGGAAAGCCCTGTCTGTGACATAGTAAACACTAAATAAGTGTTAGCGTTCTCCATGACTTTTTTCCCCACCTTTTCTCTGTCTCTACTCTGTCCCTCCCTCTTCTCTCCTTATTTCTGTCACCTCATAAACTAGGAATTACAGAAGAATATGTATTTGATAAGGGAAAGTCACATGTCTGGTGACAGAGATCCACATGAATCACAATAGGATAAATAGAACTTGAAGACTATTGTTGCAAGTGGATTGAATAGATGCTGACATGCTTAAATGAACACATTTCATTTGCACATAATCTCATTCTGCTACCAGCCTCAGAAACTTCCCATTCGTGCGGCCACAACTTGTTAGGTAATATAAAGAAGGCATGAATTTGAGCAAACTGTGGCAGATAGTTGGAGAAGGAAATGGCAACCCACTCCAGTGTTCTTGCTTGGAGAATCCCAGGGACGGAGGAGCCTGGTGGGCTGCCGTCTACTGGGTCGCACAGAGTCGGACACGACTGAAGCAACTTAGTGGCGGTGGCTGGGAGATAGTGAAGGACAGGGGAGCCTGGTGTGCTGCAGTCCATGGGGTTGCAAAGAGTTGGACACGACTTAGTGACTGAACAACAACAATAAAGAGAAGGCATGGAGTGGTTTAGATGGCAAGATTACAGGAGCATTTTTAGCCTTAAGATACAAATCTATGAGTTCTCCTTTTTCACAAAGAGAAATTTTCACAAAGTTTTATACAAGAAGTAGTATGCAATATTACAATTTCTTCTCTAGCCTTTTCCTGAGTTAACTCTTGAAAATGAAGGAGAAGTTGTTCAGTCATGTCCAAATCTTTGTGACCCCATGGGCTGTAGCCTGCCAGGATTCTCTGTCCATGGGATTTTCCAGCCAAGAACACTGGAGTGATTTGCCATTTTCTTCTCCAGGGGATCTTCCCAAGCCAGGGATCAAACCCAGGTCTCCTGCACTGAAGGCAGACTCTTTACCATCTGAGCCACGAGGGAAACCCTACTTAACTGTTAAGTTCAGTTCAGTTCAGTCACTCTGTCATGTCCAACTCTTTGCAACCCCAAGAATCGCAGCACGCCAGGCCTCCCTGTCCATCACCAAGTCCCGGAGTCCACCCAAACTCATGTCCCTTGAGTCAGTGATGCCGTCCAACCATTTCATCCTCTGTCATCCCCTTCTCCTCCTGCCTTCAATCCTTCCCAGCATTAAAGTCTTTTCAAATGAGTCAGCTCTTCACATGAGGTGGCGAAAGTATTGGAGCTTCAGCTTCAACATCAGTCCATCCAATGAACACCTAGGGCTGATCTCCTTTAGGATGGACTAGTTGGATCTCCTTGCAGTCCAAAGGACTCTCAGGAGTCTTCTCCAACACCACACTTCAAAAGCATAAATTCTTCGGTGCTCACTTTCTTTATAGTCCAACTCTCACACCCATACATGACTACTGGAAAAGCCATAGCCTTGACTAGACGGACCTTTGTTGGCAAAGTAATGTCTCTGCTTTTGAATATGCTGTCTAGGTTGGTCATAACTTTCCTTCCAAGCAGTTAGCATCTTTTAATTTCATGGCTGCAATCACCATCTGCAATGATTTTGGAGCCCCCAAAAATAAAGTCATCCACTGTTTCCACTGTTTCCCCATCTATTTCCCATGAAGTGATGGGACCGGATGCCATGATCTTAGTTTTCTGAATGTTGAGCTTTAAGCCAACTTTTTCACTCTCCTCTTTCACTTTCATCAAGAGGCTCTTAACTCTTACTTACTGTCTAAATAATGCAACCATTTCACAACTGATAAAGGATACTAGAAAAGAGACTTCTTTTCTGTGTGTCTTCTTTAACATTCCAACATCCACATCATCATCAATTTGAGCCTGAGTTCCAACTCCTGAAGAATACGTGGTGCCAATGTTGTGTATTTTCTGTGTCCAAATGTCATTATGACTCATGGTATCCATCCAGCATTTCAAATCACATATATTTTTTCCCCAGGAAAGAGACATAAAGTCGTGTAGATAAGGAATGTGGAAGAACACACACTCACATTATCATATGGTTACAAAGACATCAACTCTAGGGGAAAAATGGCACTTTCTACAGATTCCTGGATAGAACCCACATTAAAAGGAAGAAAATGAACAGTTTATAACAGAATGTAAAACCTCTTCCAAGCACTTCCCTGCAGTTTCATTTAACCTTCAACATCAACAAGGTATTCCCCCAAGCACCATTATATAGGAGACCCACCTACCCCTGCTGTTCAGATATGCTAGCAGGCTTTGAGCTGTTCAATATGTTTTTCACCAAAATTCATTAATGACTCAGTAGAGTTGGTCTTTATTTGCAGTGTGGGCATACATCAGCCTTGCAACACACACACACACATTAACAGATACAACTAAAACAAATTCACTTGTGCGAAACTATATTTTTTATGAAATACTGCCTATATGTCATTGATTCTATTAATTCCATCTCAAAATCAATTCATTGTGTTTAAAAAGAGCTAGCCATGAAATTGCCTGAAGCTTTTATTGTGCTTTTTCACTGGTGTGATGACTGTATACTAAAGAACACACACCATAAGTACATCCTTCTGGGGCCTCAAAACTCAGCAGAAATGAGAAAGAAAGGCAAAGAAGAAAATTAAAAATTAGACAAAAGACAATCCTGAGGAATGAGCCAGGAAGGGGAGCAGAGGGAGATGACAAATTACAAAGGAGACTGCATAGCAGCCATCCTGAATTGAGGTCCATTGAGCTTCCCAGGTGGCACTAGTGGTAAAGAAGCTGCCCGCCAGTGCAGGAGATGTAAGAGACGTGGGTTTGATCCCTGAGTCGGAAAGATCCCCTGGAGGAGGAAATGGGAACCCTCTCCAGTATTCTTTCTGGAGAATATCATGGACAGAGGAGCCTAGAGGACTACAGTCCATAGGGTCGCACAGAGTAAGACACAACTGGAGTGACTCAGCACAAGAAAAGGGCGTTAGAGTAGGTCAATGGGCCAGCCTTGTTGGTGCTCTTACCATGAGCCCAGAATTGGTGAAGAAGTGGAAACTGAGCCATGGTTGGGTTACACATCTTGCCCCCCACCATAAAATAATAAAAAGAGGCTGTGATCCCAGGTAGTGTGTGGCCCCAACCACCCCTTCTTCACAGTGGCTGGGAAAGAACCCAGAGAGGTAGCTGGTTGACATAGGACCACGTGGGACTGGGAATGAGAACAGTGCTAGGCACCAAGCAGGTGGCCGATGCTTATTATGTATTTCATGTGTCCTGAGGGGATTCAGGTAGTGAAAACCAGTAGGGAAAAATGTCTAAGTACCTGGAAAAGGACCCATTATAAAATAAAGGTGGACAATAGGGACGTTGGGAGTCAGGAGAGAAGAGAAACAGAAATGATTAATTCAAATAACAGAAGCCTTGAGGGTTTTTGGTTTTTTCTTTTCAGTATAATTGCTTTACAATGTTGTGTTAGTTTCTGCCTGACAACAAAGTGAGTCAGCCATACATATATACATATCCCCGCTTCTCGAGCCCCCTCCCATTCCACCCTCTACCACAGGCCTCTAGGTCATCACAGAGCACCGAGCTGACCTCCCTGTGTTAAACAGCGTCTTCCCGCCAGCTACCTGCTCTATACACGGTAGTGTGTGTGTGTCAGCGCTCTTCTCTGAAGCTGTCTCACCCTCCCGCCCCCCAGCAGACTCCAGGCTCATTCACATCACTGCACATGGCCCAGTGTTGTCCCTTTTTGTGGCTGAGTGACATCCCATTGCATATATGTGTTGCTCCTTCTTTCTCCATTCCTCTGCTGATGGACATTAAGGTCGTTCCACGTCCTGGCTATTGTACATAATGCTGCAATGAACACTGGCTTACATGTGCCTTTTTGAATTATGCTTTTCTCAGGGTATACGTCCACTAGTGGGATTCCTGGGTCATGGGCTGAGTTGCTTCATTCATGTCTGACTCTTTGAGACCCCATGGACCGTAGCCTGCCAGGCTCCTTTATCCATGGGATTCTCCAGGCAAGAATACTGGAGTGGGTTGTTGTGCCTTCCTGCAGGGGATCTTCCCAAACCAGGGATCAAACCTGCTTTGCGTATATCTTCTACACTGGCAGAAGCGCTTTACCAAAAACACCACCTGGAGAGCCCCAAAGCTGTGCTGAACATGGGGCTTAAACCAAAGATCCTGTGACTAAGACTCTCATGCTCTACTGACTGAGCTAGCCTGGCTGCTATTTTTAATTTTAAAGAAACGTGAGCCATTCCATGGGGGTCAGAGCCAGTCTCCCCACAATTATCAAGTGGCCTCCATCTTCACAGGCAATTCCCATGTGAAGTAAGGTGGTTAGATTCGGGCATTGATCACTTTTGCGACTAGTTGAACTCAATATCCAGAAGAGGGTGACTTGTCAATAATGCAATGTGTTTAAAACCTACCATGTCCCTACTCCAGGTCAGACACGGGTGATACAAAAATGTGATTCTTCAGTCTTTGGAGTCAGTTTAGAATTAGAACCCCAGGATCTGCCACTTACTGTGCAATGACTCTTTGGCAAATTTCTTTCTTTCTTATTTTTTTTTCTCTTTTGGCCATGATGGGTCCTTGCTATGGTGCACCAGTAGGTGGGTGGAGGGCTGTTAGTTGTCCAGCAGCATGTGGGATCTTAGTTCCCCGACCAGGGATTGAACCCAGGTCCCATGCATTAGAAGGTGGATTCTTAACCACACTGAACCCACCAGGGAAGTCCCTCTTTGGCAAGTATCTTTACCTTCTTCCTTCACATTCTCTTGTCCCTGAGATGTGACTATAGTTGCTAGTATAGCACCTGGGGCATCCTAGAGGCTCAAAAGTGGGTAGTTGTTGAAAATGTTCTGTCCTGATTTTCAGAGTATTCCTGCACAGCCCATGACACTGATGGAGTTCACAGCTTTATAAGGATGAGAAACGCATAAGCCGACAATCACCAGGGAGCATGCAGGACACCCTGGCGGACACGGGCGTGAGCTCTAGAGGCAGGTTGCATTTCTCCCACCTGCAGGTTCAACATTCTGCCTCCTCATTTTCAGGAAGCTCTCCTTGAGGGTATCAACAAGGTTGAGGTGACAATTCAGCCTTCAGCTGCCTCAGCAAAGCCTGAGGAAGGATACAAAGACGCCACGAGAGAGTTCAAACTTGACTCAAAAAATATCTGAGAAAATGGCAGGGTTGTATTGTATGTTTAAATATAAAGTTCATCAGAAGCCTGGGAAATAATTCTGAAGCTGGCAATTTAGCCTGCACACCTGAAAACAAACCTTTGTCAAACTAAGAACTCTCTCACAAAGCAGTTCCTTGTGTTAGTTGGCATTCATTTGTCACACGGTAATTATCCTATTAATCCAAATTAGACCCTTATCTTGGGCTCTTCATCCAGTATGTGAATATAACAATTACTGTGTGTCAGGGGGAGTGAGAAGAAAGGTGATTTCAGAAATATGCCTTGTCATGAGAGCAATTTTTTTTTTTTTTTTGCAGTAGAAAGAAATACAACTTTAACATTTATAAGAACTCAGATACATGCATGTATCTAAGAAATAAAATAAATTTTAGGTTTGTAAAGATCTTCAGAGTTCTTACAGTGTTGTTTTGTTGTTGCTTAGTTGCTAAGTGGTGTCTGACTCTTTGCAACCTGATGGCTCCTCTGTCCATGGAATTCCCCGGGCAAGAATACTGGAGTGGGTTGCCAGGCCCTTCTCCAGGGGATTTTCCCGACCCAGGGATTGAACCTGCATCTCCTGAACTGCAGGTGGATTCTTTACTGTTGAGGCACCAGAGAAACCCCAGAGTAATCTACAAGGAGATTCAAAACAGGCAAGGAGATCAGTTACTGGGGATATCATGCCCTCTGGCACCTCATTCCAGAGGCTTCTATTCAATTAACCAGAGACAGCTATAAAGGACCTTCTTAATGCAGGGTTGTATGACATAGACCCAAAAGACAATAGCAGTGACATTCATGTGTGTGGGATTTTCCAGATGCCACTGAGGGGCTCTGTGCCTCTACTTGGCTGAATACACTGGGCAGGGGAGTAATAAGGCAGATAGATGAGCTCCATTAGAAGAGATTTTATTCAGTAGGTTTACAATAGGGTGCCAAGTTCTGCAGGTTTTTACAAAGCTCTATAGGTGATTCTGAGAGTTAAGAGTAGAAACTACTGTATGTGTGTGGCGGGGAGGGGATGGGTGTGTGCTCAGGCGCATGTACCCAGTCGCTTAGTCAGGTCCAACTCTTTGTGACTGCCTGGACTCTAGCCCATCAGGCTCCTCTGTCCATGAGATTTCCCAGGCAAGAATACTGAACTGGGTTGCCATTTCCTGATCCAGGGGACCTTCCTGATTCAAGGATCAAACCTCATCTCCTTTACTGCAGGGAGTCTGGTGAATTGCAAGTGGATTCTCTACTACTGAGATACCCAAACTACTTCCAAATACAGATCTTGCCCTATGATGAAAATCACCTGGGATATTAATATAACATGCCAATTTCCTGGTCACACTGCAGACCCACTGTATTTGGAATCTCTGAGTTCTGGGCCCAGATACTATATTTTAACTACTAACAGGTCAGTTTCAGCTTCTGGCCTGTTGCAAACCTATGCATCAATGCTTTGTTGTCTACAAATCAATTTTCTAGCATTATCAGTCAGTTCCTAAAGGGAGACATTTCTGAGTTTTATTTCCGCTCTTTGACCTACTAGACTTATAATTCTTGGCAATACCTTAAGCACACAAAATCTCAGGCGACTGATTTGTGAAATGATCAGAGTTTATCGAAAAGACTAAAAAGTAACAAATGTAAAATCTTTAGCAAGGGGGCAGAGAGTGAGGATTGAATATTTATTTTTCCTTGCCATGACTTTATCTACCTCTTTGTTTTGTTCGTTTTAGCTTGTGGGATCATAGTTCCTGGACCAGGGATTGAACCCACACCCCCTACAGTGGAAGCTTGAAGTCTTATTGGACCCACCAGAGAAGTCCCTATACCTTGTAATATGAATGATAATTCACAAATTAGAGGGGATATAAAATATAACATTCTGATAAAAGAATCATGATCAAAACAAATGTGAGGTCATATTTCATTTTCACTAAAAAATAATGATAACACCGGATTCAGGTGAAGTTGAAATGAAAGTGGTACACTCATATATTGCTACAGCAATGCAAATTTCAGGTTCTTTTGAAGATTTGATATGCTTTTAAAATTATAATAAAATACCCAAGATTTTTTTCGCATGGTCATTTCCTATGGAAAGTAACCCTAAGGATGGAAAGTGACCCTAAGGATGGAAAGCATTGTTTTAATCAAGATGTTTGTTCTGGCATTTTTCAAAATAGGAGAGATTTTAAAGCAGCCTGAATGTCCAGCAATATTTAAGACAAGGTATGTGCTTGCATGCTCAGTCGTGTCTGACTCTCTGCGACCGTAGGGACTGTAGCCTGCCAGGCTCCTCTGTCCATAGGATTTTCCAAGAAAATCTTCTGGAGTATGTTGCTAGTTCCTACTCCAGGGGATCGTCATGACCCAGGGATTGAACCCACGTCTCCTGTATTACACCCAGATTCTTTACTGCTGGGCCACTGGGGAAGCCTTTAAGAAAAGGTACATTCTTTTATGTGTAATACTATGAAGCCACTAAGAGTAATTATTAAGATCACTGAGTCATAAAGAAAAGCTTCTGTCCTGTGATGTGAGAAAGGAAGAGTAAAAATATATGTCTTATATGATTACAAGAGTGAAATACTTGGGTAAAATACAAGGGTAAAATATTGATGTACAGAAGATATGGAAAATTAATAATTAAGTTGCTATGGGATGAAGAACTTGAGTTTTTTTTTAATTTTCATTTCATACCACATTACCAGTATAGTACTGCTGTATGTTCCATGACTACTTTAAAATATTGCCTGTCCTTTCTATTATTTGAAAGAAGACAGCTCATAGGAAGTGTTCCATCCACAGAAAGTCCTAATATAAAACCACTTTGATGATCTCTGACCATTAAAGAAAAATCTAATTTGTATTACAGGGTCATCCTGGTTAGTCAAGAGATCTTAGGCAGGAAATCCGAATCCAGTGAAAGGAAACCACAAAAGGCAATATGACAAGGGACATTCCAAGCTGGATGCAAGAAAATGAACTAAGTCCAGAATGAATGGCTAAATGCAGGATGGGAAGAGGGTGTTGGCTTATAAGATGGCTACACCTGGAGAGGCTCAGAGCTATGAACACTGACAGGTTTGTTAGCTCATGAAGAATGATGAGATTAATCTGGCTCAAGGGTCCAGAGTGGAGTCACAGACATACATTTTCATGTATTTTAGAAAGAGTCTGGGTTCCTATTATACAGAGTGAAGTAAGTCAGAAAGAGAAAAACAAATATTGTATATTAAGGCGTATATATGGAATCTAGAAAAATGGTACTGATGAACCTATTTGCAGGGCAGAAATAGAGATGCAGCATAGAAAATGGACATGGCTGTGGTGGGGGTAAGTGTGGGATGAATTGGGAGACTGACATTTGCATATATACACTACTGGGCTTCCCAAGAGGCTCAGTGGGAAAGAAGCCACCTGCCACTGCAGGAGATGCAGAAGATGAGGGTTTGATCCCTGGGTCAGAAGGTCCCCAGGAGAAGAGAATGGCAACCCACTCCAGTATTCTTGCCTGGAGAATCCCCTGGACAGAGGAGCCTGGTGGGGTACAGTCCAGGTGGTCATAAAGATTCAGACATGCCTGAGTGGCTGAGCACGCATGCACACATATACTGTACCACACGAAAAACAGATAGCTGGTGGGAACCTGCTGTTTAACACAGGGAGCTCAGCTTGGTGCTCTGTGTTGACCTAGAGGGGTGGGATGAGGGGTGGAAGGGAGGCTCGAGAGAGAGGAGATATATGTATGCAAATATCTGATTCACTTCATTGTACAGCAGAAACTAACACAACACTGTAAAGCAATTATCTTCCAATTAAAATAAATTTTAATAAATAAATACAGTCTGGGTCAAGCACTGACCCAAGCATTTGCTGAGCTGCCCCAGAGAAGGCACTGATCCAATCTTCCTGCTCATTCTCTCATCCCTATTCCCAATATGCTCCAAAGCTATGCCTGGTTCCATGCGCAGAGTTTTGACCCCATTACCTAATTGCTGTATGAACTGGCTGGTGCCACCATAAGAGTACATCATGAGAAATGCAGGGCTGGAAGAAGCACAAGCTGGAATCAAGATTTCCAGGAGGAATATCAATAACCTCAGATATGCAGATGACACCACCCTTGAGGAGACTGAAAAAGTTGGCTTAAAGCTCAGCATTCAGAAAATGAAGATCATGGCATCTGGTCCCATCACTTCATGGGAAATAGATGGGGAAACAGTGGAAACAGTGGCAGACTTTATTTTTGGGGGGCTCCAAAATCACTGTAGATGGTGACTGCAGCCATGAAATTAAAAGATGCTTACTCCTTGGAAGGAAAGTTATGACCAACCTAGACAGCATATTCAAAAGCAGAGACATTACTTTGCCAACAAAGGTCCGTCTAGTCAAGGCTATGGTTTTTCCTGTGGTCATGTATGGATGTGAGAGTTGGACTGTGAAGAAAGCTGAATGCTGAATAATTGATGCCTTTGAACAGTGGTGTTGGAGAAGACTCCTGAGAGTCCCTTGGACTGCAAGGAGATCCAACCAGTCCATTCTGAAGGAGATCAGCCCTGGGATTTCTTTGGAAGGAATGATGCTAAAGCTGAAACTCCAGTACTTTGGTCACCTCATGCGAAGAGTTGACTCATTGGAAAAGACTCTGATGCTGGGAGGGATTGGGGGCAGGAGGAGGAGGGGACGACAGAGGATGAGATGGCTGGATGGCATCACTGACTCGATGGACGTGAGTCTGAGTGAACTCCGGGAGTTGGTGATGGACAGGGAGGCCTTGCGTGCTGTGATTCATGGGGTTGCAAAGAGTTGGACATGACTGAGCGACTGAACTGACTGACCGACCATAATAAAGTAGCACAGACTGGGTGGCTTAACCCACAGAACCAGTCTTCCCAGCTCTGGAGGTTAGATGTGCACAGTCAAGAGCTGGCAGAGTTGGTTTCTTCTGAGGCGTCTCTTCTTGGCTTGTAGACGGCTGTCTTCATGCTGTATTTTCACATGGTCTGTCCTCTGTGTCTGTGTTCAAATGTCCTCTTCTTAGAAGGACACTAATCATTTTATATTAGGACCCCCCTAAATGACCTCATTTTAACCTGATCACATCTTCACAGACCTTACCTCCAAATACAGTCACCCTGTCAGGTAACCAGGGACAGGAACTTCAACATAAGAATTTTGTAGAGACACAATTAAGCTCATAATGGTTGTCATGCTTTGTTGTTCAGTTACCAAGGCATGTCTGACCCTTTGTGAACCCATGGACTGCAGCATGTCAGGCTTCCTTGTCCTTCACTATCTCCTGGACTTCGCTCAAACTCATGTCTATTGAGTCAGTGATGTCATCAAACCATCTCATCTTCTGTTACTCCTTTCTCTTGCTGTCCTCAATCTTTCCCAGCATCAGGGTCTTTTCCAGTGAGTAGGCTCTTCCCATCAGATGGCCAAAGTATTGGAGTTTCAGCTTCAGCCTCAGTCCTTGCCATGAATATTCAGGGTTGATTTCCTTTAGGATTGACTGGTTTGATCTCCTTGTTGTCCAAGGGACTCTCAGGAGTCTTCTCCAGCACCACAGTTCGAAAGCATCATTTCTTCAGTATTCAGCCTTCTATATGGTCCAACTCTCACATGCGTGCATGACTACTGGAAAAGCCTCACCCCAAATCCCTGAATAAACCAAGGGAATGAACCACACGGGAGAATGTTCATCATCTTGTGGGTCTGTTCAGCCAGTGAGCAGATAATAGGAGATTCATGGGGCATGCAGGGTGATCCTGATTCTGTTCTTGAGTCACAAGTGTCTGCAGCAAGTATGAGTATTCACATCACATACACAGAATGGTAGAGAAAGTATTTTCTCTTTAAAGTAGAATTTAATATCTAGTTTTAGTACCCATTTTGACAGACACAAACATTTAGTCTCAATAGATTGAGAAGCATCTTTGTCAGTTAGGTCATGTCACTCATGTCAGGGAACAGTCAGAAGATGCCAAGCTTTGCTGGGGAAGGAGGTGAAAACGATCTATCATCATCCAATCTTCACAGATTGTTGCTTCTCATTCTGGAAACTAGAGGCCAAGTCACTGCCTTCCTCAGCCATGCTGCCATCATGTCTTCATGGCATCCTGAAGAACATCCTAGGATGTTCTTCTGGAATCCTAGAACATCCTACAGACCCTGTGTGCTTGGAGACATCAAGAACTCTCACTTTCCATTAGGGGCTCTGGGAACTCTGAGGCCCCCAGTAGGGGCAGGGGCAGAACCCAGGTCTTCTCTTTCAAGCCTATGGAATCCTAAGACCCAGTCTAGACTCCAGGATACACGGCACCATATTTAGGGCTCCCAAGCAGCTGAGTTCTCCCTTGCATCTCCTGACTGTCTCTTCTCCACACAGTCCATAAACTTTCTACCTAATCTGATGGCAAGTTTGCCTGACTCTTTAGCTCTTCACAATAGCCTGAGGTTTATTGAAGGGTTAATAGGGTAGCAGAGATGTGCCTGCAAACGGGTCTCTCTGCTCAGGCTGAGCGTCCTTGCATATGAGGCGTTCTGCCAAAGAGTCTGGACACAGCCTTGAGTTTAATGGTTCCTTGCAAAAGAGGGAGCATTCCCTTCTTGAGATAAGAAGGAGATGAGGGCTTTGGGCAGACTCTTCAGTAGACAGAGATTTCACTCCTCTTTGCTATACGATAACATGTATGCACCTGCACTGTACTGAAAAGGCTTATTCTTACAGTCTGGAATTCTGCCTAAGGAGGGCTTTATAATAATAAATGGCAATTAGTTTGCCCAGTTGTTCCTCTGGCCAGAGTGGTGTCCTGTCTGTCTTTTGTATGTCTTGTATGTTTTATGTCATTTCACTCGTAATCTCCAGAAATCTCCTACAGTTTATGCCCTCAAGTCTTTGTGGCTTAGGATTTTGAAGATAAACTCTTATGTTTTCCAGTTCCCAAAGTATTCCTCCTTAAAATCCATTTTGAAACTCAAAAGCCTGAAGTTGATTTCTTTTCTGGGCTCTGCAGTAACAACTCCAACCCAAGGCAGTGGGTCCTTTGAAGTCCATTTTGAGTGGAGAAGAGCCATAAGGTTAAAAAAAAAAAAAAGATATGAAGGAAAATACACCATTAAAATAATGTCCTACTAGCTACCTTAGCAGAGGAGCCTGGTAGGCTGCAGTCCGTGGGGTCGCGAAGAGTCTGACACGACTGAGTGACTTCACTTTCACTTTTCACTTTCATGCATTGGAGAAGGAAATGGTAACCCACTCCAGTGTTCTTGCCTGGAGAATCCCAGGGACGGGGCAGCCTGGTAGGCTGCCGTCTATGGGGTCACACAGAGTTGGATACGACTGAAGTGCCTTAGCAGCAGCAGCAGCAGCAGCCGCTACCTTAACCAGTGAGGAAATCATGTGGTCAAATTCATCTAAAACCCTACAATATTGCTAACTATGAGTTCTTAGGCATGATCTCTACTGTGGAGAGCAGAGAAATAAAAAAGAATCTTGAGGCTTTACAGATGCAATTCAATTGCTCACCCTCTTACTTCCTGGCAAGGTTGTGTCTGTCAATGGCTGGAAACCCTATTTTTATTTTTGTTACCTTTCCAACTAACCCGTCAGCTGTTGCACGTCCTAGCCCAGGGCTTCTCAAACTCTAATATGCATGCAAGTAACTTGGAGGACTTGTCAAAATGCAGATTTGAGTTTAGCAGATTACAGTGAAGCCTGAGATTCATTATCTGTAAAGCACTCCAAGGACAGGGAGAATATACTTCCTATTACTTATGTTGTCAAAGGGTCCCTGAGAATGGAGACTTAGATACTACCATGAGTTTCAGCACAGAGTCAGAGCAGGCGGTTCCAAACTGGAGCCTGTCCTCAAACTTCCAGTCTATAGATGATGAATAGCACCAAGGTCATCTAAAGAGGCTCCAAAGTCTTCTAGAACAAGAGGCCATGTCTTTGAACATGGACATAGCTCCCAGGATGTTGAATACAATACTCACCTTTAGCTCACTCAGAAGCAATCTGCTAGATTGTTCATATTCAGAGAGGTATCCCTATAGTTATTTGCTACTCTCCCTAAAGTTACTCTGAGAGGTGACAGTTGGGACAGCAAGAGCATACCCAAGAATTTGATCTAAAAATGAATTATCAGAATATATATAGGGCTTCCCAGGTGACACCAGTGGTAAAGAACCTGCCTGCCAGTGCAGGAGACCTAAGAGATGTGGGTTCAGTCCCTGGGTCAGGAAGATCCCCTGGAGGAGGGCATGGCAACAGACTCCATAGAGTGGAAGTGGAATAGAATCCAATGAACAGAGGAGCCTGGCAGGCCACAGTCCATAGGGTTTCAAAGAGGCAGACACAATTGAAGCGACTTAGTACACATGCATATATATATATATAAGGGCTTCCCTGGGGGCTCAGACAGTAAAGAAACTGCTTGTGATGCGGGAGACCTGGGTTCGATCCCTGGCTTGGGAAGATCCCCTGGGGAAGGAAACAGCAACCACTCCAGTATTCTTGCCTGGAAAACTCCATGGACAGAGGAGCCTGGTGGGCTATAGTCCATAGGGTTGCAAAGAGTCAGATGTGACTGTAAGACTAACAGAGACAGGTATATGTGTACATACAAACACACACACACACACACACACACACACACATAGATGTATATACACATTGGAATATTGCTCAGCAATAAAAAATGAAATAATTTTTTCAATAATTCATGTTGTCGTTTGCAACAACATGGATGGACCTAGAGATGATCATACTATGTGAAGTAAGCCAAACAAAGACAAATGTCATATAATATCACTTACATGAGGACTCTGAAAAAATGATATCAATGAACTTATTTACAAGAGAGAAATAGACACACAGAGATAGAAAACAAATTTATGGTTACCAAAGGTGAAACGGGGGGAAAGAGGGATAAATTAGAAATTTAGGATTAATATATACACACTACTATACTCCAGTACTCTTGCCTGGAAAAGCCCATGGACGGAGGAGCCTGGTAGACTGTAGCCCATGGGGTCGCACAGAGTCGGACATGACTGAGCGACTTCCCTTTCACTTTTCACTTTCATGCATTGGAGAAGGAAATGGCAACCCACTCCAGTGTTCTTGCCTGGAGAATCCCAGGGACGGGGGAGCCTGGTGGGCTGCCATCTATGGGGTCGCACAGAGTCAGACACGACTGAAGCGACTTAGCAGCATACATAAAATAGATAAACAACAAGAACCTACTGTATAGTATAGGCAACTATACTCAATGTCTTTTAATAACTATAATGAAAAAGAACATGAAAAAATGTGTGTATATATGTGTGTATATGCATGTATATACATATATGTGTGTCTATACATATACATATGTGTGTGTGTGTGTGTGTGTGTGTGTATGGGCTTCTCTGATGGCTCAGAGAGTAAAGAGTCTGCCTGCAATGAAGGAGAACTGGGTTTAATCCCTGGGTCAGAAAGATCCCCTGGAGAAGGGAATGGCAACCCACAGCAGTATTCTTGCCTGAACAATTCTATGCCCAGACAAGCCTGGTGGACTAGTCATTTATATACACAAACTGAATATATAAACTTTTCTGTACACTTGAAACAAACACAACATTGTAAATTAACTATACTTCAATTTAAAAATTAAAATTAAACAAATAGTTCAAACTATAGAGTACCAGGGGCCACTGCCTATACTTCGAGCACAGATATTACAGTAGCTTTATTTCAACTGCCATTTCTCCATATGCAGCTTACCCTGCCAGCATGTAAAACATATGTAATTTTTATTTTTCTGTTTTGTTCATGCTGTTTGTCCTCTGTTTGCAAGAACCACCCAGACCCTCTGTTTGCTTAGTTCTTTGTGGTTTTTAATCTTCAGATCCAGCCCCCCATCCCCTGAGTTGTGTCTCTTGCCAAGGGAGTTTTGATACAGGGGCCGTGTTGCAATTTTTGTTTGTTTGTTCTCTTTTACATCATATTAGGAGCTCTTTACATAAATCATTTTTCTCCTTTCTCACCACCTATTACAGTGCATCGTCTAAGGTAGATAACAGTAACCACTTGAATGAATGAGTGACTTCCAATTTCAAATCCTGTCAAGAACAGATCAAGGCTCTGTTCCTCCACCAGGTTCCTCCATCGGGGTCTAAACAAGAGTCAGAGACATCATGAAATTGGGTTTTGTCACTAATGAGAGTAATTAAGCACTAGGACTATCTACCTAAAACGATGCACTTTGTACCTCCAGTGCTCAGAGTCCAGCAACTACAGAGAAGTAAAGACAAACATATCTCTGCTGCCCAAGGCTTCTGGGGGAAACTCACTGCATCCTACAGATCACAAGGGGAGGCCCAGGGTGATTATTACCTTTTGAGGATGGTGGATTCATCTCTGCAAAAGCCAGTTCCAGGTTTGTTCCTATTAATCCCCTGCTTGATGAGAACGGCGGGGTGCACTGCTAATGGTTTTTGGTTGCTTGTGGGCTGATGTGAAATGCATGTGATAATTAGCTAACTAAATTACTTCTGTTCTCATTATTTTTTATATAAAGCAGTTTTGTAAGGATGGCTTTTTACAGTGATTTCTGGTCTAATTTCTCATTATCGCCATTGGAAAAAATAGATAATATTTTCTCCCCATTCTCTGCAATATCTCTCCCACTCACCACTCTTGATACCTTCCATATTCACCCATATATAATCTACTGCATGTTAAGCATGAAACCCTGGGGTTGCCTCAGTCTTCTCTTTTGGATCACTGCACTATCATCACTATTGGATTTCCTCCTGGGTATCAGATGGGTGCAGGTATTTTTTTTTTTATGACTCTAAACGTGGAGAGGAACAAGAGTGATTTACCCAGAGCTCCCTGCTACTATAAACACTAAGACTTCCACCCCACAGCATGTTAACATCCCAGATGTATGACATGAGTCGCTCTCTGGGAATTGGCCCATCTGTTCTAAGTCTCAGCCACCTGGTGATTATACAGAAGGAGCAGCATGGAGCCTTTGTCCCGGAATGGCCATTAGGTTTTAGGGCTTTACAGATCCCTGCACATGCAGCCTGCTCTGGAGAGCTCCCTGTAGGGTTTTCATAGAGTTTTGTGTTGTGCTCAATGAGCTTCCTCGGTAAAGAATCCGCCTGCAATGCAGGAGACCTGGGTTCAGTCCCTGGGGTGGAAAGATCCCCTGGAGAAGGGAATGGCAATACACTCCAGTGTTCTTTCCTGGAGAGTTCCATGGAGAGGACTGAGCAACTAACACTTTCATTTTCTTTTCTTTTCAATGGGTTGAATTTGTACCTCCTTTCTAGAAGCAGTTTCTTATTTTTGAACAAATCAACGGGCAGCCTTATATATGAAAGTTCCTAGAGAATGTTGTGAATTTGATTATAGGACTTTACCTGTCTGTAGTTCAGCTACTTCATCAACAAAACAAAACATTCTCTTGGGTTCATTTACCTGAAATGTGATCAAATGGATACTGCTATATGGTAGATCAAGATTCAACTGTCATCCTCAGTTACCATGGTATAACTTTTTAAAGATGATCAGAGATCCTTTGGGCTTCTCTGGTAGCTCAGCTGGTAAAGAATCTGCCTGCAGTACAGGAGACTCTGCTTTGATTCCTGGGTTGGGAAGATCTGCTAGAGAAGGGATAGGCTACCCACTCCAGTATTCTTGGGCTTCCCTGGTGGCTCAGTTGGTAAAGAATCCGCCTGCAATGTGGGAGCACTGGGTTCGATCCCTGGGTTGGGAAGATCCCTGGGAGAAGGGAATGGCTATCCCTCCAGTATTTCTGCCTGGAGAATCCCTTAGACTGTATAGTCTGTGGGGTCACAAAGAGTCGTGGACATGACTGAATGACTTTCACTTTCAAAGATCCTTTGACACTTCTTCCCATGACAGATAGGGGTAAAATTCTCCATTCTTTCATTTGAGTTGGGCTCAGTGACCTACTTTACCAAAAAAGAATTGTACTTTTGAGACTTCTGAGGGCAAGATAAAAAACACCTTTCAGCTTAGGCCTCTTGGCTTGCTCCCTATCCTTCCTGGAGGATGCCAACCATCATGTAAAGAGTCTGACATTCTCATACCATCATGCATTCAAGAAGCTCACGCTCACCATTTGGAAGGTCATATGGGAGGAAAGAGAGAGATGCTTAGCTGGCCCCTCATGACCAAGCCATCTCAGTTCAGACACCAGACATGTGACTAAAGGTGTACCATCTTGGATGTTCAGCTCAGAGTCTTCAGATGACTTTAGGTCCAGTCTAGCATTAGAAAGCCAAAGCAAGAACCATCCAGCTGAGTCCTATTACTCTGTGAAGCCATGGGAAATCAGTAGGGTATTTGTATAGGCCACTAAGTTTCAGATGATTTGATTTGTTCCAAGAGGTAGCTAGAATATACAAGAAAACAGCTCTGTTTCCTTATGTATTAAACTGAAATATCTATGCCCAACTGCTGTGATTATTGAGAAAGTTTAAGTATAAACTGGTAAATCCTTAGCACATTGCTTGGCAAGAGTAATATCTTTAGATCAGATGTTCATCCCTGGTCTTGTCAGGTTTGGGTGGCATAATATAAATCATAATGGCCTACTGGAGCTTCCCATGTAGCTCAATGGTAAAGAGTCTGCCTCCCAATGCAGGAGACAGTGGTTCCAACCCTGGGTCGGGAAGATCCTCTGGAGAAGGAAATGGCAACCCACTCCAGTATTCTTGCCTGAGAAATTCCATGGACAGAGGAGCCTGGTGGGCTACAGTCCACGGGGTCACAAAGAGTTAGACGTGACTTAGTGAGTAAACAACAATATTGGGGAGGGATTCTCCTGAATAGCAGGACAGTCATCTGAAAGCCCGAGGAGGCACACAGCAGTATCTAGACTACCTGAGGCTGAGTTCAAGTCCACCTAATGTCTAGTAAGCTGCTGCTGTTCCCACCAACATTACTATTCCCGTTCCTGTATTAAGCCAGCCTATGGAACGTAATTTCCTGATTTGCAGTCTGCTTTCTCCTGACATGATGAACAATCTTCCTAGAATCCCAAACCATTTGATTGGGGCTTTGAAAATATTCCAAACCCTTGCCAATCCCAGTTCCTTTTCTCTGGAGCCTGGACTTTGTCCAAGCAGCTGCTGTCCAGAGTCTTAATTCACATCAGAAACAGTGGCTAGAACCAAAACATCACTAACATTGAATATCACCACTCCCTTTAAACTAATAAGGAAAAAGGAACAAAACCAAATCTTGTATATGAGGGCAATTCAGAATGAGCCAAAGGCCATCTCCCTCTGGGCAGCACTGAACATTTATTAGCATTACCCCAATAACTCTAATAATGATTTCTAATATTCAGAGGATAACTCAACATGATCTATGTGCAACTTAATCTTATGAGCTACATGCTGGTCTTACACATATTGCATATGGAAGAAATGGGGCTTGAGAGAAGGCGCCAAGACACAGGAGTGAGGAGACAGGATTCAGACTCCTTTAGCCACTGGACTCCAGAGCTTCAAAAAGCGCTAGCCCCACACCTGGTCTTGCCGGTCCTCCTCCTCTCTCTTTGTTTTCCTTGCAGTTCAAGGATGACAGCTGAAATGCGTCCTGACCCATGTTGTATGTGTTGTCATGGAGTTGCAGCAGAGAAAGTGAAGCATGAGAGGATGATCAAGTCCCAGGTCTCAGGCAAGTGTGAGTTCTTAGTTTCACCAAGGAAAGAATTCAAGAGCAAGACATAGTAAAATGAAGGAAGGTGTATTCAGAAAGAAACACATCCCATAGATACAGTGTGGGTCCTCTTGGAAAGCACCAGAGTATATGGGCTTATGAGTTCCTACGTGTCTACATGCTCAGTTCTGTCCAACTTTTTGTGACCCCATGGACTGTAGTCCACCAGGCTCCTCTGTCCATGGGATTCTTCAGGCAAGAGTACTGGAGTGGGTTGCCATGCTCTCCTCTAGTGGATCTTCCCGACTCAAGGATTGACTCAGGCCTCCTGAATTGCAGGTGGATTCTTTACTGTCTGAGCCACCAGGAAAGCCCTCACTGTACCTTGGTACCAACCAAATGGAGATGGTTTTACTTAACATTTTTATTAACTATAATATAGAGAGCCATGTAAGTATAGACTACATCCCATCCATTAATTAACTCCATCCTAACTGACTGCTACCTTGGAATCAGGTCCAATGAGACTCTTTCAGTTCAGTTCAGTTCAGTTCAGTTGCTCAGTCATGTCCGACTTTTTGCGACCCCATGAATCACAGCACGCCAGGCCTCCCTGTCCATCACCAACTCCCAGAGTTCACTCAGATTCATGTCCATCGAGTCAGTGATGCCATCCAGCCATCTCATCGTCTGTCATCCCCTTCTCCTCCTGCCCCCAATCCCTCCCAGCATCAGAGTCTTTTCCAATGAGTCAACTCTTCACATGAGATGTCCAAAGTACTGGAGTTTCAGCTTTAGCATCAGTCCTTCCAAAGAAATCCCAGGGCTGATCTCCTTCAGAAGGGACTGGTTGGATCTCCTTGCAGTCCAAGGGACTCTCAAGAGTCTTCTCCAACACCACACTTCAAAAGCATCAATTCTTCGGCGCTCAGCCTTCTTCACAGTCCAACTCTCACATCCATACATGACCACTGGAAAAACCATAGCCTTGACTGGACGGACCTTAGTTGGCAAAGTAATGCCTCTGCTTTTGAATATGCTGTCTAGGTTGGTCATAAGTTTTCTTCCAAGGAGTAAGCATCTTTTAATTTCATGGCTGCAGTCACCATCTACAGTGATTTTGGAGCCCCCCAAAAATAAAGTCTGCCACTGTTTCCACTGTTTCCCCATCTATTTCCCATGAAGTGATGGGACCGGATGCCATGATCTTCATTTTCTGAATGTTGAGCTTTAAGACAACTTTTTCACTCTCCTCTTTCACTTTCATCAAGAGGCTGTTTAGTTCCTCTTCACTTTCTGCCATAAGAGTAGTGTCATCTGCATATCTGAGGTTATTGATATTTCTCCCGGCAATCTTGATTCCAGCTTGTATTTCTTCCAGTCCAGCGTTTCTCATGATGTACTCTGCATATAAGTTTAATAAGCAGGGACTTTTTAGCACCACCTAACAATCTTTTCTCTACTTCCTCAATTAGAGAGATATAGCCTGATTCCTTCCGTTTGTTTCTGTTGACGGCCATCCTTTACTTTAACCCTCAGTGATCCTGTGTTCCCAGTGTTTGGTCTGAATTAGCTCCTTCAGCCTTGGGTAAGAAAAGCTAGATGACTTCAGAACAATCTTCTCCCTAGGCTAACTTGTCCAGCAGGTACTTAGCACATCCTTCTACATGACGTTCTAGTCTCTCAAATCACCAGGAGCTTATCCTTCAAAACACTTAGAAGAGTTGCTATTTTCCAAGTATAGTTTTACTCATTTGATTAAAAATTCTTTCCCCTCTTAAATTCCATAAGGGCAGAGTTCAAGCAAATTTTTATATCTCATGCCTAGAATGACGTGTGGGATGAAGCAAAGATGCAAGAATAATTTTTTAAGTGGATGAATACTGCATGCAGCTGGAGTCATACAGACCTTTGTTCGTGCCCTAGTTCTCCACTTACCAGCAATGCAATTTTAAGTAAGCAATTTGCTCTTTTAGAGTAGAATTTATATATAAAAATAAATGAAAGAAGGAAAGAAAACAAGGAAGGAAACAAGGAAGAAATAAGGATGATAAAATTCCTAATCGCACAGGTTTTCTGTAAGGATTAAAGGGGAAGGTATAATTAAAGTACTTTGAGAACAGTGCCTGTTGTTATGGTTTAGTCACTTTGTGTCCCACTCTTTTGTAACCCCATGGACTCTAGCTTACCAGGCTCCTCTATCCATGGGGTTTCCCAGGCAAGAATACTGGAGGGGGTTGCCAGTTCCTTCTCCAGGGGATCTTCCCGCCCCAGAGAGAGAACTTGCGTCTCCTGCATTGCAGGTGGGTTCTTTATCACTGAGCCACAGGGCAAGCCATGGAGCCCAGGGCCTGGAAGACAGTAATTGCTCAGTGTCCTCGCGTCATCTAGTGTGAATGTTTCATCTTAGGAGGAAAATCTAGAGAACATGATATTCCTAGCATCACACAGTTTATGGCAGAGACTGCCTTGTATTTTTGCCTTATCAGAACCTTCTTTTCCTCATTGCTTTTCTAAATAACGTGCTCAAATTCCCATTTGAACAAGATTCCTCTGACTGCAATGTGTGTGTGTGTGTGTGTGTGTGTGTGTGTGTGTGTGTGTGTGCTGGGTACAGCCCTCTCGAATCCCTTTATCAAACCACACCCTGAACAATACTTTCTCACCTTAGTGGAATCTGACGTCCAGTGATCCCACAACCTATAAATGGAAGCTAGGAAAACATGATACAATTTACATATCTATTTATAAGGTTGGGTGGGGGAAGGTTATTATAATTCTAACTCACTGTTTTGCTTCATAAATTAAGTCAGACAGTACCCATGGATTTGCTTTGACATATTATAAAACACTATCTCTGTGTTTGTATTATTGTATTAATAATACAAGCTTGTCAAGCCTGGATGTGCCGCATACATGCCTTAGGGTGCAGGCTGTTTAGTAAAAGACATCGCTTTTGCATGACACCTGTGTGCAGTGCCTCAATCACCCGCGTGTTTTCTCTCCCTTCACAACAAGGGCTTCTGAACTTGGGTTTGTTTTACAGAAATCTGAAATAATCAGAAAGCAGCAAGAGAGAGGTCCATGGGGGGCAGCTGTGCCTGGGAGGCTGCGAGTCTGTAATTCACAACTCCTTTTCCTGTGACGAAAGCAGCTGACTGACTGATAGCCTGGGGAGAGAGCCTTTTTCTGGCTGGTTCCCTGGGCTTCATTTACTTCTGTACTCTCCCTGTAAAGTATTCTTGCCTGGAAAATTCCATGGACAGAGGAGCCTGGCGGACTACAGTCCATGGAGTCTTAAAGAGTCGGGCATGACTGAGTGACTAACATTTTCATTTTCTCCATAAAAGAAGGGAGAAGAATATTTGGTCTGAGATGCAGAAGAGGTTTTGGAAAGCTTTTCTCCCCAGTGCTGATAGCTGCCTACAATTACTATTCATCATGGCCTGAGTGGAACTAGAGACCTGACTAATTTCTTGGCTTAAGCAGAATTTTCTCTCCCAAGCCTGACTTATTGTCTTGTATTTTTAAAGGGGAAGAGAGCATCCTTGCATAATTGAATCAAGGCTCAGTGTTACAGACTGTATGTTTGGGACCCCAAGAACTCATATGTTGTAGCCTTAACTTCTAAGGTAACTGTGTTTGGAGTTGGAGCCTTCGGGAGTTACAGTCTGATGAGGTCATGAAGATAAGTGTCACATGATGACATTACTACTCTTATAGAAAAGACAGCAGATGAAATAAACAGAGAGAAAGAGAGAGAGAGAGAGAGAAAGCTCTTTCTCTTCAAAAAGCACAGACAGGGGGAAAGCCATGTGAAGACACAGTGAGATGGTGGTTGTTTATTGCAGAGAAGAGCCTCAGAATGAAACCCACCTTGCTGACAACTTGATGCGGAACTTCTGGCCTCTAGAATTGTGAGAAATCTCTGCTATTCAAGTCATCCAATCGATGGTATTTTGTTATGGCAGCCCAAACTCCCCCAAGATAGTAAGTTAAAGGCCACCATCCAATGAAAGAGCTTAAAATGGTGTAACTCTGGTGACTTCAGAGGAAACTGGTTACTTGATGAATCTGGCAAAATGTCCTTTTATTTATCAGCTACAGAGAGCTAGGCCAGGGCCAGAGGGGTAGGATTTTTTGTTTGCTTTTCATTAGCTCTTCTCTCAGCTGCCTTACTTTCAAGCTCCTCCAGATTCAAAGCTGTGAGATGAAAATATCTCCTGCTGTATCAATAAACAAGAAATGTCACAACCATCAAAGATTTCTGGCCTCCAAATGTGAATGAGGGCTCCCAAAACTGTGATCCAGCAGATGCTGCCACTCCCCAAAGTGATTGCTGAGGAGCAAGGGGAATGCAAGAAGCAACCATCTGCCACTCCTTAAGGTGAACAAGGAAACAGGATTTGGTCCCAGATAGTTGAGGTTCAGGAAAGGAATGAAGTCAGTGAGCCTAGAGGCTTGCATCTTCCCATACATAGCATGCTAAATTCCTTAGCTTGATATTTGACCTTTGACGTTCAGACTGCTTGCTCCCTTTCTTGCAAACTTGCGTATGGCCTTTCTCAGAGCTACTGAGATTCTGTCTCCTGGGCTCAGAGTCCAAAACATTCCCACTAAATAAAGTAACTCTCTACTTTCAGGTTGTGACTAGTTTTTAGTCAACAAAGCTCTCTTAATGACATCAGACTCCAGCAGAGGCCAGTACAGTCTCACATTAATTTTTGCCATTTTTAAACCCCTGTGGGTGGTAACTTTCATTATTATATTAGTCTCCATGTCCTTCAGATCACCCTGGAATCTGAAACTGAGCATGAGGACAAATGAACTAATCATTTCCTTAGATCCTTGCAGTTAATCTTTCAGTCCATGTTTGACTCAGTTCTCCAAGAGTATGGGTCCAACTGGAGTTATAAGCCCCTCAGTCTGCACTTTGCTGCTTTTATTTTCCAGAAATGATCAGGGACTTTCTTCTTTCCTTAGACTTGGGACTTTGGCAAAACCTCAAGTGCTAATATTTGCCCAGCAAGAAGAATGAAAGATCCATGTCTACAATTAGAGAAGTCATGATAGGGAAGAGCCTTGGGTTCTGGGAAGACTGAGCGATGGCTGAGCTACATTTAAGCTTTTTAAAAACTTTTCATTTTGTATTGGAGTATAGCCAATTAACAACGTTGTGATAGTTTCAGGTGGACAGCAAAGGGCCTCAGGCATACACGTACCTGTGTCCATTCTCCTCCAAACTCCCCTCTCATCCAGGCTGCCACAGAACATCAAGCAGTGTTCCCTGTGCTGAACAGTAGGATCTTGTTGGTTACCCATTTTAATGTATATAATGTACATATTATAAGATATAATTATTACACTCATGTTATTATTACAATATATATATTAACACATATATATGGAATCTAGAAAGTTGGTACTGATGAACCTATTTGCAGGGCAGCAGTGGAGATGCAAACATAGAGAACAGATTTATTGGTAAGAACCAGGAGGAGGAAGAAGAGGGCGGGATGAATGGAGAGAGTAGCGAGGAAACATATACAGTACCATATGTAAAATAGATAGCCAGGGGAAATTTGCTGTATGAGTCAGGGAACTCAAACTGGAGCTTGGTAACAACCTAGGGGGTTGGGAAAGGGTGGGAGGTACAGAGGGAGGGGACACATGTACACCTATGGCTAATTTATGTTGATGTATGGCAGAAATCAAACCAATACAGTAAAGCAATCATCCTTCAACTAAGAATAAACACATTAAAAAAAGATGTGGAAAAACTCAGGTCTCATCCGAAACCTACTATGTCAGAAATTCTGCAGGAGGAACCCAGTGATCCATGGTTTACAAGACCTCCTGGAGAATCTAACACACTTTCAACTATGAGAACTATTCAACTTTTTATTCACCCTATTTGTAAGCATCTCTACTGAAACAAGCCATGTAGGATCATTATCACAGTCTTCCTGCCCAGGTGATGGGCTCTGGTTGGGTCAACTCTTTTCAAGCTTGGGGCTGCTGATTCCTATTTGATGAACAAGATATCGTTTCTCTCTGCTTGAATGTTGATGAGGAAAGCTGAGGTCTGGATCACTGTTGACAATCTTACATGAGGAGGAAAACCAGTGGGAAGACAAACTCCACCATGAAGGAGCACACCATAAAATAATGGAAGTGAGAAAGATGGTATTGATGGCCCTATTTGCAGGGCAGCAGTGGAGACGAAGACAGAGTAGACTTGTAGAAACAGTGGGGGAAGGAGAGGGTGGGACAATTTGAAGAATAGCAAGGAAACATATGCACTATCATATATACAATAGATAGCAAGTAGGAATTTGCTGTGTGACATGGGGAGCTCAACCCAGTGCTCTGTGACAATCTACAGGGGTGTGGTGAGGTGGGAGGTGGGAGAGGGGTTCAGGAGGGAGGGGACATACGTATACCTGTGACTGATTCATGTTAATATGTGGCAGAAACCAGCACAGTATTGTAAAGCAATTATCTACCAATAAAAAAAAAAGTAATAGTACCAAAATGGACCTAGATTTCTGATACATTCATGCTTGAAGTCTGAATTGCTGCTAGAATTTCTAATTAAATAATACAGTAAATTCTCCTTATTCCTTTGCCAGTTAGACTTGGCTAAGAGTTAGAGTTTTCTCTTATTTGCACCCCCCAAAGCACCCTGACTAATAGTGATAACAGAGTCCAATTAGAAGGCCGTTGTAGAACCCAGGGAATATGGAGTGTTGGCTTAGAGCAAGGAGGTGGTAGAAGTGGGAAGAAAGAGAAGTGAAGAGTTCCTACATATTTGGAAATAAGAAGCTAAGGAACTTAATTTTGAGTGGGAAAAGCTGTAGACTAATATAAGAATCAGAAACAGAAATAAACCCCAGGTTTTTTGGTGATTTATTTATTTGTCTGCATCAGGTCTTAGTTCCAGCATGCAAGATCTTTCTTTGTGGTGTGGCGTGGGCTTAGTTGCCCCACAGCATGTGGGGTTTTAATTCCCTGACCAGGGATTGAACCTGCGTTCCTTGCATTGGAAGGTGGATTCTTAATTGCCAGACCACCACAGAAGTCCTAACTACAGATCTTTTGATCTGGGGAGACTTTACTAGGGTCACCCCTCTCCCAGCCTCCATCATGTATCTTACCCCCATGCCCCACTTTTCATCTCTACTATAATCCTCTCTCTTAATTTGTCTTTAATCATTTCTTTATATCGCAACCTCACCTTTTATCCATTTCTAGCTCACATTATTTTGCTACCCTTCTCAGATTTACCCCCATATCATCTTCGATTAAAAATATTCAAGCAAATATGCATAAATAAATCAAACCTTAATAATCTAAACAAAGAATTCAAGGAATATCCCTTCTTTTAATTCACTAATGAAAACATAGTTTTTAAGCAACACTTATGACTGAAGTCTGCATATGCTGAGATAAGAAAGAAATGAGCTTATCCTCTATATTTTGATGATCAAGAACACGAACACGTGTCAGCAACCTTTGCTTCTAAAGTTTCATATTGTAAATGTCTCTGTGTGTCATAATATCTCTGTTCCAACTATTCAACTCCTCCATTGTGGAGTAAAAGGAGCCATAGACCACATGTAAATGAGTGGGTATGGCTGTGTTCCAATAAAATTTTATTTATAAAAACAGACTGCAGGACAGATTTGACCATGACTAGACAGATTGCTGGAAGAAATATCAATAACCTCAGATATGCAGATGACACCGCCCTTATGGCAGAAAGTGAAGAACTAAAAAGCCTCTTGATGAAAGTGAAAGAGGAGAGTAAAAAAGTTGGCTTAAAGCTCAACATTCAGAAAATGAAGATCATGGCATCTGGTCCATCACTTCATGGGAAATAGATGGAGAAACAGTGGAAACAGTGTCAGACTTTATTTTTTTGGGCTCCAAAATCACTGCAGATGGTGGCTGCAGCCATGAAATTAAAAGACGCTTACTCCTTGGAAGAAAAGTTATGATCAACCTAGATAGCATATTCAAAAGCAGAGACATTACTTTGCCAACAAAGGTCCGTCTAGTCAAGGCTATGGTTTTTCCAGTAGTCATGTATGGATGTGAGAGTTGGACTGTGAAGAAGGCTGAGCGCCGAAGAATTGATGCTTTTGAAGTGTGGTATTGGAGAAGACTCTTGAGAGTCCCTTGGACTACAAGGAGATCCAACCAGTCCATTCTGAAGGAGATCAGCCCTGGGTGTTCTTTGGAAGGAATGATGCTAAAGCTGAAACTCCAGTACTTTGGCCACCTCATGAGAAGAGTTGTCTCATTGGAAAAGACTCTGATGCTGGTAGGGATTGGGGGCAGGAGGAGAAGGGGACGACAGAGGATGGCATCACGGACTCGATGGAAGTGAGTCTGAGTGAACTCCGGATTTGGTGATGGAAAGGAAGGCCTGGCGTGCTGCGATCCATGGGGTCGCAAAGAGTCAGACACGACTGAGCGACTGAACTGAACTGAACTGAACTGAGATAGATAGCTAGCCCGTGATTTAGACAGATAGTAATAAGAATGTGAGGATGCAATATAGAGGAGACATTAATAGAGTATTTCTAAAGTGAACTGAGTACTTGCCCAGAACCTCTTTACTGACCTTGAGATACCCAAACCCTATAATGAATTTTTAGATACATTCACAAAGAATTGACTCTTCACAATGTTGACTTTTTATTATCTACAAGAAATGTGCCTTTCCTTTGTCTCAGTTCTTCTTTTATGTCTCTCAGTAGGGTTTTACTATTTTCTTCCAGCAGACACTGAACATTTTTCCAGCTTCTTTCCAGATTGTTTATCTTTATGTTGCTCTTGTAAATAGGATTTTTCCTGAATTTGACTTTTTGACTTTACTCTTTGTGTCTAGGAAGCAGTTGATTTTGTATATCAATTTTTTAACTGGACAACTTATATACTCTCTATTGTCAAAATAGTTTATCAGTTGATTCTCATCCCAAATAGAAAATCATATCATGTCAAATATTAATAAATTTGCCTCCATTTTTTAATACTCAGTACTTTACTCCTTTTCTTATTATTCTGATTAACATTTCAAGATCTTTTAAACAAAAGGCGGTTTGTTTCCTTACTCTAATGATAAGACTTCTTACATTTCACTTTTCTGTCATGATAAGTGATTTACCTTTGATTTCATGTATATGTATCAGATTAAAGATTTATAAATATATTTCAAATTTACTGAAGTTTCATTGGTAAAATAAATAAATAATCCAGAAGTAGATCCTTGTATAAGTGTGAATTAATATAGATACATGTATTCATGAAATTAATGGAAAATGATGGATTGTTTAGTAATTGATACTAGTGGAATATTATCCATCACCAGAACATGTATTTGGACCTCCATCTTACACCATTCCTCAAAGAAATTCCCAGTGAAATAAATATTCCAATGTACAGGTACCATAGTATTGCTAGTAAAATATGTTATTCATAAATTCAATATATAATAAAATATATTTATACCAAAGTTTTTTCTTTCAGGGCAGATACTAGAGATAACAGATGAAGGATTCATGTCTTTAATGCCCAAAGAACATTTGCAAATTTAACAGAACATACATAGAACCCAATAAAAATTTTGAGCTTCCTGCTGCAGCATTCAGAAACTCTGTCAGAATCTGTTTCCCAGGAAACTCTACCCACAACAGTGAAAGACAGATATTTTACAATGCATCATTTGTAGTGACAAAATGTGGAAACAATGTGCATTCCAATTATAGGTTGAATATTTTTATCTTATACCCATAGCATAGAATATTATACCAGAAATAAAATGCCTAGAGCTGCAGAAATTTATGTGGATAACTTTGCACTAGGTATTTTGCTGAGGGAGATAAGTAATATATAGAAAATAATGTATATTATAAAGATATTTTGATTAAATAATGTCAAAACTCATAAACAATACTTGTGTATACAAATTTATGTATATGTCCTGGGTCTGTATGTGTATATGTTCATACACATATGGTTGTATGTAATTACATAAGCATGAGCAAAAACTAGAAAGAACCTGTGGTAGGTTACTTTGTGGGAAAGATAAATGTGGAAGGGGATGGAAGAAGAAAGAAGCAAATAAAAAATAAATATTAAAAATTAAGCATAGTTCATTTGTACTATTTTTTAGATTCCACATAAAAGCAGTAATATATGATGTTTGTCTTTCGCTATCTTTACAAAAGAGATACAGAAAACAAACTTACGGTTACCAAGGGGGAAGTAGGGATGGGGGAAATTGGGAAATTGCAATTGACATATACACAACACTATATATAAATAGATAACAGGTGCTAGTAAAGTAATTCAAAATTCTCCAAGCCAAGCTTCAGCAATACATGAACTGTGAATTTCCTGATGTTCAAACTGGTTTTAGAGAAGGCAGAGGAACCAGAGATCAAACATCTGCTGGATCATGGAAAAAGCAAGAGAGTTCCAGAAAAACATCTATTTCTGCTTTATTGACTATGCCAAAGCCTTTGACTGTGTGGATCACAATAAACTGTGGAAAATTTAGAGAAAGAAGTGAATACCAGACCACCTGACCTGCCTCTTGAGAAATCTGTATGCAGGTCAGGAAGCAACAGTTAGAACTGGACTCGGAACAACAGACTGGTTCCAAACAGGCAAAAGAGTACGTCGAGGCTGTATATTGTCACCCTGCTTATTTAACTTATATGCAAAGTACATCATGAGAAACGCTGGACTGGAAGAAACACAAGCTGGAATCAAGATTGCCAGGAGAAATATCAGTAACCTCAGATATGCAGATGACACCACCCTTATGGCAGAAAGTGAAGAGGAACTAAAAACCCTCTTGATGAAAGTGAAAGAGGAGAGTGAAAAAGTTTGCTTAAAGCTCAACATTCAGAAAACGAAGATCATGGCATCTGGTCCCATCACTTCATGGGAAATAGATGGGGAAACAGTGGAAACAGTGGCAGACTTTATTTTTTGGGCTCCAAAATCACTGCAGATGGTGACTGCAGCCATGAAATTAAAAGACACTTACTCCTTGGAAGAAAAGTTATGACCAACCTAGACAGCATATTCAAAAGCAGAGACATTACTTTTCTGACTAAGGTCCGTCTAGTCAAGGCTATGGTTTTTCCAGTGGTCATGAATGGATGTGAGAGTTGGACTGTGAAGAAGGCTGAGCACCAAAGAATTGATGCTTTTGAACTGTGGTGTTGGAGAAGACTCTTGAGAGTCCCTTGGACTGCAAGGAGATCCAACCAGTCCATTCTGAAGGAGATCAGCCCTGGGATTTCTTTGGAAGGAATGATGCTAAAGCTGAAGCTCCAGTACTTTGGCCACCTCATGTGAAGAGTTGACTCATTGGAAAAGACTTTGAAGCTGGTAGGGATTGGGGGCAGGAGGAAAAGGGGATGACAAAGGATGAGATGGCTGGATGGCATCACTGGCTCGATGGACATGAGTCTGAGTGAACTCCGGGAGTTGGTGATCGACAGGAAGGCCTGGCACGCTGCGATTCATGGGGTCGCAAAGAGTCGGACACGACTGAGCGACTGAACTGAACTGAACTGAACTGAATTAGAACCTACTACATACAGAACTCGATTCTTTCTGTAATCACTTTTATGGGGTAAGAATCTAAAAACAGTTCATTGTTCAGTAGCTAAGTCGTGTCTGACTCTTTGTAACTCCATGAATCACACCAGGCTTCCCTGTCCCTCACTATCTCCCTGAGTTTGCTCAAACTCATGTCCTTTGAGTCAGTGATGTCCTCCAGCCACCTCATCCTCTGTTGTCCCCTTCTCCTCCTGCTCTCAGTCTTTCCCAGCACCAGGGTTTCTCCAGTGAGTCAGTTCTTTTCATCAGGTGGACAAACTGTTGGAGTTTCAGCTTCTGCATCAGTCCTTCCAATGAACATTCAGGACTGATTCCCTTTAGGATGGACTGGTTGGATCTCCTTGCAGTCCAAGGGATGCTCAAGAGTCTTCTCCAACACCACAGTTCAAAAGCATCAATTCTTCAGCGCTCAGCTTTCTTTATAGTCCAACTCTCACATCCATTCATGACCACTGGAAAAACCATAGCCTTGACGAGACAGACCTTTGTTGGCAAAGTAATATCTCTGCTTTTCAAAATGTTTATGTTTACATATATGTTTATCATTGCTTTTCTTCCAAGAAACAAGTGTCTTTTAATTTCATGGCTACAGTCACCATCTGCAGTGATTTTGGAGCCCAAGAAAATAAAGTCTGTCACTGTTTCCATTGCTGCTGCTGCTGCTGCTAAGTCACTTCAGTTGTGTCCGACTCTGTGTGACTCCATAGACAACAGCCCACCAGGATTCTCTGTCCCTGGGATTCTCTGGGCAAGAACACTGGAGTGGGTTGCCATTTCCTTCTCCAATGCATGCATGCATGCTAAGTTGTTTCACTCCTGTCCCACTCTGTGTGACCCTATGGACAGCAGCCCACCAGGCTTCTCTGTCCACAGGATTCTCTAGGTTTCCATTGTTTCCCCATCTATTTGCCATGAAGTGATAGGACCGGATGCCATGATCTTAGTTTTATGAATGTTGATTTTTAAGCCAACCTTTTCACTCTCTTCCTTGACCTTCGTCAAGAGGCTATTTAGTTCTTCTTCACTTTCTGCCATAAGGGTGGTGTCATCTGCATATCTGAGGTTTTTGATATTTCTCCCGGCAATCTTGATTCCAGCTTGTCCTTCATCCAGCTGGACATTTTACATGATGTACTTTGCATATAAGTTAAATAAGCAGGGTGACAATATACGACCTTGACGTACTCCTTCCCAGATTTCGAACCAGTCTGTTGTGCCATGTCCAGTTCTAACTGTTGCTTCTTGACCTGAATACAGATTTCTCAGGAGGTAGGTCAGGTGGCCCATCTCTTTCAGAATTATCCAGTCTGTTGTGGTCTGCTCAGTCAAAGGCTTTGGCACAGTCAATAAAGCAGAAGTAGATGTTTTTCTGGAACTCTCTTGCTTTTATACAATCCAGTGGATGTTGGCAATTTGATTTCTGGTTCTTCTATCTTTTCTAAATCCAGCTTGAACATCTGGAAGTTCATGGTTCAGGTACTGTTGAAACCTGAATTGGAGAATTTTGAGCATTACTTTGCCAGTGTGTGAGATGAGTGCAATTGTGGGATAGTTTGAACATTCTTTGGCATTGCCTTTCTTTGGGATTGGAGTGAAAACTGACCTTTTGCAGTCCTGTGGCGACTGCTGAGTGGTATGAAAATGGAGGTAGAAATATGAGAAATATGGTAGTACTAACCAAAGGATTTACCTAGTGTGGATAATGTTTGTAAACACAGATACCTGAAAATAAATTGTCCTCTAGTATACACTACAGGGGGTGCTTCCCAGGTGGCACTAGTAATGAACCCACCTGCTAATACAGGAGACATAAGAGACATGATTTAGATCCCTGAGTTGGGAAGATCCCTGTGGAGGAGGTCATGGCAGCCCGCTCCATTATTGATTCCTGGAGCATCCCATGAACAGAGGAGCTTGGTGGACTATGGTCCATAGGGTCACAAAGAGTCAGACACAACTGAAGTGACTTAGCACATACAGTAGAGAAGATTTTTTTTTTCTAGGTCTACCTTTTAAATTGCATTTTAAATCCTCTGTGACATGGATTAGTCATGAGACAAGAGAGAAGCTAAACTCTGCTAATTAATATTTTTTTATTCTTTTTCCTTTTATTGCCTGCAATTCTTGGTTACACATTTAAATTATTTTGTTATCTGATGCATGAAGACTCATGGTAATTTGATCTTCTTTGCATTTGTGCTCTTTATCATGCTAAAGGTTTTTTGTCATTTATTTGTGTGTCTTGGATTTAACTTTGATTGATACTCATTTGGCAGTGCCGTGAGACATGTGGGATCTAAGATCCAAGACCAGAGATGAGCCCATGCCCCTTGCATTGGAAGCTGTGGAGTCTTAACCACTGAACCACCAGGGACATTCTTGCTTCCCATTTTCTACATCTTATAAGCCACGGTTCTTAGTATTATATTCAAGTCTTTCCATCTATTTTTCCCTCCCTGCTTTTTAGCTTTATCTCCATCACTTCCTGCCTCAAAGTTCCTGTTTCACTTATGGAGTTACTATAGCTTACACATTTATCATGCTCCTGAACCTATACTCACATTTCAAATACTTAACTCTCCTTGCTTGTTTTCTGATAAATCTAATTTGTCCATAAAAACTCAGATCAGAATTTATATTCCAAGAACACTTTTATTAAAGTATAACTTACATGTAGAAAACTACAAATAGTGAGTGTACAGCGTGGTAATATTCACTCACAGATTGAAAAAAAATCATCACATAATTCAGTAATTCAGTGTAAACAAGGTAGAAATTTATTTGCTTGCAAGATTGCCCCTTTCTGCACTCTCAATCTCTATCTTGCTCCCTTAAGGTTCCACTCTCCTAACTTATCACCACTAGTTGGTTAAATTATTTTTTTTTCCAAATTTTTACCATTTATATGCATGAAAAGATATTCTATGGGACTGTACTCAATATTATGTAATAATCTATAAGGGAAATGAATCTGAAAAATAAATCTATCTATACACACACACACACATATATATATACATATGCGTGTGCATATATATACATATATAAAACTGAATTGCTGTACTGTACTCCTGATATTATTAAACTTACATTATATTGTAAATCAACTATACTTCAATTGAAATTTTTTAAAAATTACAGAAACTTAATGATAAAAAAGAAGGACTTTCTATAGTGTTGAACACTGTAGATTCTGTTCTCTGAAATCTTAACATTTGAGATCTGAATATTGTAGATCATTATAATTGGGAACCAAATGGAAAGAAAGTTTGTCCCATGTGTCCACTTGTGCAAGAGCAGAGTCTGCAAGTTTGAACTAAGAAGATGTGGACTGTATAATCATGAATAGCCAATAAAATCCATTATATCTGGTGGTAAGAGCATGATTTGAGGGTGGCCTGGGGCTTCCCAGTTGGCTCAGTGGTAAAAGAATCCCCCTACCAATGCAGGAGCTGAGGAGATGTGGGTTTGATCCCTGGGTTGGGAAAATACTCTGGACAAGGAAATGACAACCCACTCCAGTATTCTTGCCTGGAGAATCTCATGGACAGAGGAGCCTGGCAAGCTACAGTCCCTGGGATCACAAAGAGTTGGACATAACTGAGAGTGAATTCTGTGATGAAATGAGGGTACACATTTGGATTTTTCCAACACCCCAGTTCAACAAAATTACATTTGTTGCATATCTGTGTCCCTCACTAAAGTGTAAGATTCATGAGGGCACAAATTGCATCTTAAAAAAAAAAATTCAAAGTCAAGTTTTAAAATATATATATATATATATATATATATATATATATATATATACATGCATACATATCAGTCAGTCAGTTCAATCGTTCAGTCACGTCCAACTCTTTGTGAACCCATGGACTGCAGCACGCCAGGCCTTCCTGTCCATCATCAACTCCTGGAGCTTGCTCAAACTCATGTCCATTGAGTCGGTAATGCCATCCAACCATCTCATCCTCTGTCATCCCCTTCTCCTCCTGCCTTCAATTTTTCACAGCATTAGGGATTTTTCAAATGAGTCTGCTCTTTGGACCAGGTGTCCAAAGTTTTGGAGTTTCAGCTTCAGCATCAGTCCTTCCAATGAACACTGAGCACTGATCTCCTTTAGGATAGACTGGTTGGATCTCCTTGCAGTCCAAAGGACTCTCTAGAGTCTTCTCTAACACCACAGTTCAAAAGCATCAATTCTTCAGCACTCAGCTTTCTTTGTAGTCCAACACTCATACATGACAACTGGAAAAACCATACCCTTGACTAGATGGACCTTTGCTGGCAAAGTAATGTCTCTGCTTTTTAATGTGCTGTCTAGTTGGGCATAACTTTTCTTTCAAGGAGTAAGCATCTTTTAATTTCATAGCCACAGTCACTATCTGCAGTGATTTTGAAGCCTTCCTAAAATAAAGTCTGCAACTGTTTCCAATGTTTCCCCATCTATTTGCCATGAAGTCATGGGACCAGATGCCATGATCTTAGTTTTCTGAATGTTGCGCTTTCAGCCAATTTTTCACCCTTATCCTTCACTTTCATCAAGAGGCTCTTTAGTTCTTCTTCACTTTCTGCCATAAGGGCGGTGTCATCTGCATATCTGTGGTTACTGATATTTCTCCCAGAAGTCTTGATTTCAGCTTGTGCTTCTTCTGGCCCAGCATTTCTCATGATGTACTCTGCATATAAGTTGAATAAGCAGGGTGACAATATATAACCTTGACATGCTTCTTTTCTAATTTGGAACCAGTGTGTTGTTCCATGTTCAGTTCTATCTGTTGCTTCCTGATCTACATACAGATTTCTCAGGAGGCAGGTCAGATGGTCTGGTATTCCCATCTCTTTCAGAATTTTCCACAGTGTTTTGTGAACCACACAGTCAAAGGCTTTGGCATAGTCAGCAAGCAGAAATAGATGTTCTTCTGGAATTCTCTTGCTTTTTCGATGATCCACTGAATGTTGGCAATTTGATGTCTGCTTCCTCTGCTTTTTCTAAAACCAGCTTAATTAAACATATGGAAGTTCATGGTTCATGTACTGTTGAAGTCTGGCTTGAAGAATTGTGAGCATTACTTTACTCAGACATGACTGAGCTACTTCACTTACTTACATGTGAGATGAGTGCAATTTTGTGGTAGTTTGAGCATTCTTTGGCATTGCCTTTCTTAGGGATTGGGATGAAAACTGACCTTTTCCAGTCCTGTGGCCACTGATGTGTTTTCCAAATTTTCTGGCATATTGAGTGCAGCACTTTCACAGCATCATCTTTGATGATTTGAAATAGCTCAACTGGAATTCCATCACCTCCACTAGCTTTACTCTTAGTGATGCTTCCTAAGGCCCACTTCACTTCAGATTCCAGGAGTCTGGGTCTAGGTCAGTGATCTCACCATCATGGTTATCTGGTTTATGAAGATTTTTTTTTTTGTACAGTTCATCCGTGTATTCTTGCCACCTCTTCTCAATATCTTCTGCTTCTGCTAGGTCCATACATTTTCTGTCCTTTATTATGCCCATCTTTGCATGAAACGTTCCCTTGGTATCTCTAATTTTCTTGAAGAGATCTCTAGTCTTTCCCGTTTTATTGTTTTCCTCTTTCTTTGCATTAATCACTGAGGAAGGCTTTCTCATCTCTCCTTGCTATTCTTTGGAACTCTGCATTCAAATGGGTATATCTTTCCTTTTCTTTGCTTCTTGCTTCTCTTCTTTTCACAGCTATTTGTAAGGCCTCCTCAGACAACCATTTTGCTTTTTTTGCATTTCCTTTTCTTGGGGATTGCCTTGCTCCCTGTCTCCTGTACAATGTCATGAACCTCTGTCCTTAGTTCCTCAGATCTGTCTATCAGATCTAATCCCTTAAATCTATTTCTTATTTCCCCTGTATAATTGTAAGGGATTTAATTTAGGTCATACTTTAATGGTCTAGTGGTTTTCCCTACTTTTTTCAATTTAAGTCTGAATTTGGCAATAAGGAGTTCATGATCTGAGCCACAGTGAGCTCCTGGTCTTGTTTTTGCTGACTGTATAGAGCTTCTCTATCTTTGGCTGCAAAGAATATAATCAATCTGATTTCAGTGTTGACCATCTGGTGATGTCCATGTGTAGAGTCTTCTCTTGAGTTGTTGGAAGAGGGTGTTTGCCATGACCAGTGTGTTCTCTTGGCAAAACTCTATTAGCCTTTGCCCTGCTTCATTCTGTATTTCATGGTGAAATTTGCCTGTTACTCCAGGTGTTTCTTGACTTCCTACTTTTGCATTCCAGTCCCCTATTATGAAAAGAACATCTTTTTGGGGTGTTTGTTCTAAAAGGTCTCTTAGGTCTTCATAGATCCATTCAACTTCAGCTTCTTCAGCATTACTGGTTGGGACATAGACTTGGATTACCGTGATATTGAATGGTTTGCCTTAGAAACGAACAGAGATCAGTTTGTCATTTTTGAGATGCATCCAAGTACTGCATTTCGGACTCTTTTGTTGACCATGATGGCCACTCCGTTTCTTCTAAGGGATTCCTGCCCACAGTAGTAGATAATGGTCATCTGAGTTAAATTCACCCATTCCAGTCCTTTTTAGTCAGCTGATTCCTAGAATGTCGATGTTCACTCTTGCCATCTCTTGTTTGACCACTTTCAATTTGCCTTGATTTATGGACCTAGCATTCCAGGTTCCTATGCAGTATTGCTCTTGACAGCATCAGGCCTTGCTTCCATCACCCATCCTATCCACAACTGGGTGTTGTTTGTGCTCTGGCTCCGTCCCTTCATTCTTCCTGGAGTTATTTGCCCACTGATCTCCAGCAGCATATTGGACACCTGGGGAGTTCATCTTTCAGTGTCCAACTTTTTGCATTTTCATGCTGTTCATGGGGTTCTCAAGGCAAGAATACTGAAGTGGTTTGCCATTCCCTTCTCCAGTGGACCACATTTTGTCAGAACTCTTCACCATGACCTGTCTGTCTCAGGTGGCCCTACACGGCATGACCCATAGTTTCATTGATTATTTAAATTGTGTGCCTACGGACTTCTTCAGTGCTTAATTGAGCATTTACTTTGTCAGCGTTTTATTTATTTCTTTTTTTTTTCTTCTTTTTGTCCATTAACCTCATACACATTGAGAATGAGTGCACTTCTCTAAGGAAATAGCTGGGAACAAAGTAGGTCCAGTCTAAGCTCTTGTTGGGTTTACTGTTTGATAGCATTTTCACTCAAATACTGTTTGTTTTGACACATTAGCACCTATCTGCTAATAGTCCCCTAAAATCCACAAATCTAAATACAGGGAAATCAGAAAGTATAGAAAAATTAATATTAATATAATATCTGCCTTCTATTAGGGGCCTTTCCATTTTCTCTTTAAGTTTGAGCTAATTTCTTTTTTTTTTATTCTTTAGGCTTGCTTCTGATACATTTGTGATGCATGGTGATTTGATTTCATGTGTGTTTCTTTCTCTTTCTTTCTAGTTTCTGTTTTCATTTGCTGAAACTGTTTTTTTGAGAAAAATTATAAGGGAAATAATTTTTTGAGTTCTTCATATTTCAACATATGTTAAATTTGTATTCACATTTGACTTCTTTGGATATGTGTAAAATTCTAAGGACAAAATTATTTTTGCTCAAAGCTTTGAAAACATTAATTTGTTGTTTTCTGGTGTAGAGTGCTGCTGAAGAGAAGGCTAAAAAGTCTTGACTGGCTTTTTTTCCCCCTTTGGGGAACAATATTTTTTTTCTTTTTCTTTCTGCTTGTTTGTGTGTTTTATCATGCTCTGACACTTTGGAGCATTCTTTTCTTCATTTGTAGTATAGATGTGGCTTCTCTCATTCACATGACTTGGCACCTGTTGCGTTCCTAAAAACTGAAAACCTTTTCCTTTCTTAAATTCTGGTAATATTTTTTCTTTTAGTTTATTTAATACATACTCTATTCATGCTTATTTTCTTTCCTGTAAACTCCTATTATAAAATTGTCATATTCCTGGTTAATTCTCTCTCTTAGTGTTTTCTCAAATAATACATCTTTTTTCTCTTGCCAAACTATCTAGACTTAAATTTTTTTTTACCCATCTTCCCAAATAACTTTAAGCCTAAAAGATATATTTTTATTTTTATCCTCATGATTACCTTTTGTGACAGTGCTAAATCATATTTTATATGTAATTTATTATTTAATCTCCATAATGAAAAAAATCCTTTAAAGATTTTTTTCTGTTAATGGTATGCTTTACTTTCAGTTTCAAATAGTCTGTTTCTAATGAGTGTGTGTGTGTGCAATTGGATTTCTTTGTGCATTTGATATCTGGCTTGTTACTGCAATTATATTGGAAAATAGCATACTTTTATAAATTCTCCATGTAGGTAACTCGATTACTAAATTGTCATACTTATTTTTTAATTCCCTCTCTTCTAAATAATCTTATTTCTTCTTTTTCTAAATGTATTGGTTGGAATTTCCAGGAAAACTTTGAATATAGCATGATGAGTTTAAGGATGCCTACTATATAGAGAATACATGCAATAAAATATTATATATGTTATAGCATGTATAAAATAAAATTTTATATCATTTAATCATATTGATATAATCAACTTTGAAGTATTCATCATGTAATGTTAGTATTTTCCTATTTATAGTTTGCTCAAAGCTTATTTTGTGTGGCCACACCCCTTGGCTTGCTGGATCTTAGTTCGCAGGGCAGGGACCTAACCCCTGTCCTCTCCAGTGGAGGTGCAGGCTCCTAACCACTGGAGTGCCCGGGAAATCTCTGCTCTAAGTTTTTTAAAAAATGTTTTTGAATGTAAAGAGATAATATAAAATTTATTCCAATTATTTTTCACATCTACTAATATCTTCTCTGGAGTTTCCCACGTGGTGCAGTGGTAAAGCATCCACCTGCCAATGCAGGAGCTTCAGGAGATGTGGATTTGATCCCTGGGTCAGGAAGATCCCCTGGAGGAGGAAATGGCAACCCACTCCAGTCTTCTTGCTTGGAGAATCCCATGGACAGAGGAGCCTGGGGGGCGACAGTCCAAGAGGTTGCAAAGAGTTTGAAACAACTGAGCAACTGAGCATGCACACATACACGTGCACACGCGCGCACACACACACACACACACACACACACACACACAATATCTTCTCTGCTGATTAAACTGCATTTTAATATATTAATATATATCTTAATTTGGAATAGCCTCACATTCCTGTAAAGACTTTATTAAACTATATGTTATTATTTTAACAGGTTATTTTATATTTTTGTTTTATTAATAAATTTATATTCTTAAAAATTAGCCTGCAGGTTTTTTATTGAATAATCTTCATGGTTTATTATGAGAACTATATTAATACTTGATTTATAAATTTAATTGAGAAAAAATATATTGCTTTCTACAACACAGAAAAATTTAGAAAACATGAGCATCATTTGTTGTTTGTTTTTAAGAACTTAAAACTCTTTGGACCCATCATTTTGGAAAAAGTGAAAGTTGCTGAGTCATGTCCAACTCTGTGTGACCCCATGGAATATACAGTCCATGAAACTCTTCAGGCCAGAATACTGGAGAGGGTAGCCTTTCCCTTCTCCAGGGGATCTTCCCAATCCAGGGATCTATCCTAAGTCTCCCGCAAATCAGGTGTATTCTTTACCACCTGAGCCACAAGGGAAGCCCTCATTTTGGAGAAGGCCTTTAATAACATGTTAAATTTCTTCCTTTTAATAAATGTATCATGTTACATCTTATGTTTTGAAACAAAGTATAGACAGTATCTTATTTTATATAGCTTTTCAATGTTATTCATATAATTTTATAGTACTATTTCTTTCAAGTGTTTAATCTCTTCCACATTATAGCCCCTTGTTGGCATTTAATTTTATTTTTAATTTCCTAAAATTTGTTTGATTTATAAAAATTTTGACTATTATTAAAATTACTCAAAACACTAGCCTTATGTAAAAAAAGCCTTAGGAAAAAAATGTAAAAAGCCTTATATTTGGCTTTTTAATTTTAAAAATTTTCTAATATATTGATTCAGACTTTTTGCTTAAAACTTATTATATTTTTACCAAGGTTTTCTTTTTTTAATTATTTATTTATTTTTCATTTAAGAGGATTGGAGGAGGGAAAATGAGTTATCACTTGAGTTAATTCTCATTTTCCTAGTTTAATAAGTAATGAGTGTGCTTCTAAAAATATTTTTTTGCCTCCCTTAAGTTTTAATGGATATTAATTATTCTAATTGGCATTAATATCTAAGACTATACTTGACATAATATATTGCCTTTGATCCTAGAGCTATCTAATAGACTATTTTCATTGTTCTGTGGCCAAAGTCATGTTTTGAAACTCATCCACTGACATACCTTCCCACAGTGGTGATGCTTTAGGACATAAGGACAATTTTGCGCTTGTGTTTTATAATATCAAAAGCAACAACAGCTTCTCTTTAGAATGCATTGTTCCAAAAAAAATGAATATCTTCTCAGAATATCTTTTCAAGAGACATGGCTCTATTTTCTATTTTCTCTATTTTCCATTTCAATTTCAAGTAGTTCTCTATTTTCTATTTCAAGTAGGTATGTATTTTGTAAACATTCTCTAGTGATCATATATTGTTAGTATTGAAGTACTTGAGTCTCATTTTTAAATAATATTTCACCTTCTTCTTTGCTATTATTAGGTCAAGTCTTACCCAGCTACTATTATGATGTTCAACAATCAGTTATGCCCCCAGTCTTAAAAGTTGTTTCTAATGTAACATAATCTGAGAAGTCTATATTAGTACCTAAATCAAAAAAGTTAGGAGATTTAGATTTTTTGATGAGCCAAGGCTCATGAATAATTTGGGAGTCAAGGCTAAGTAATATTCTGTAGGGTATCACTTTTTTAAACAAACTTTTGTATCCCTCAGTTCAAAAGTAAGCCATAATCGAAAAATCTTCTGAAAATGAGAGCAACTGGGGCCATTTGCAACAATATGGATAGGCCTAAAGAGTGTCATACTGAGTAAAGCCACATAGAGAAGTAGAAAGATCTCATGATGCCCCTTACATGTGGAATCTAAAAAGAAATGATACAAATGAATTTACTTACAAAACAGAAAGAGACCCACAGACTTAGAGAACAAACTTATGGTTGCCTGGGGGAAGGATGAGGTGAAGGGATAATTAAGGAGTTTGGGATGAAAATGTACACACTACTATATTTTAAATGGATAACCAACAAGGACCTATGGTTTAGTGCAGGGAACACTGCTCAATGCTATGTGGCAGCCTGGATGAGAGGAGAGTTTGGGGGACAATGGATACACATACATGTACCACTGAGTACATTTAGCTGTTCATCTGAAACTATCACAACATTGATGGTTAATCAGCTATACCCCAAGAAAAAATAAAAAGTTTAAAAAAAATCAGAGCATTTGGGCCAGAATTAATAATGTGGTATAATGATAAATTAGTTCTGATTAGAGCTGTGTCCTGTAGTCCTTAGAAATGACTAAATGATCAAAGAGGGGAAATGAAGCTTAGCAGAATTTGATGGACAGGAATTGTTTCAACACATCACACATGTATGGAAAGTCTATACTGTTTCAAGGTACTTACTCTGCCATTGATTTCCCTTTTGACCTTTTGGTAAGAGCAGGCTCATATTCACCAGGAAGCACTCTCAGGACTTGGGAATATGACAGCTGTTATCAAGAATCCTGTGGGTGTGTCAGAAGATATTCTTTTGGAAAAATGCATTCTAAAGAGAAGCTGCTGTTGCTTTTGATATTATAAAACACAAGTGCAAAATGGTCCTTATTTCCTAAAGCATCACCACTGTGGGAAGGTATGTCAATGGATGAGTTTCAAAGCATGACTTTGGTAAGAGAACAATATTTTAGCCTTCACCAGATGAATCACTGAAAAAAGTATGTTAGTTGCTCAGTCATGTCCAACTGTTTGTGACCCCATGGACTGTAGCCTGCCAGGCTCCTCTCTCCATGGGATTCTCTAGGCAAGAATACTGGAGTGGGTTGCCAGGTACTCCTCCCAGGGATCATCATGACCCAGGGATTGAACTTACATCTTTGCGTCTCCTGCATTGGCAGGTGGATTCTTTACCACTGAGCCACCTGAGAAGCCCCGTATTGTCTATAAAAGTGAAAGAAAGTGAAGGCGTTCAGTCGTGTCCGACTCTTTGCAACCCCATAGACTGTAGCCTACCATAGACTGTAGCCTACAGGCTTCTCCATCCATGGGATTGTCCAGGCCAGAATACTGGAGTGGGTTGCCATTTCCTTCTCCAGGGTATCTCCCCAACCCAGGGATCGAACCTGGGTCTTCCACATTGAAGGCAGACACTTTACCCTCAAAGCTGACCCCGCTTCTCACATTTTGTCATCTAGCCTGTTTCCTATTTCCTATTACTTACATTTTTCAGCACCTGGTTCCAATGTAAAACATCACCTCTTTGATTTATTAATGCATCTCCTCACACCTAGTTAACATCGATTTTTGTTCTTGTCTCTGTCTCATAATAATAACAGGTTTCACGAGAAGTCCTTTCTTTGTTCTGCAACAGCCGGGAGTATGTATGTTTAGCTATTCAGAATCACAGAAACATTCCATTTGAGTAGGACCAAGAGATTATTCCTGGTGGCTCCATGGTAAAGAATCTGCCTGCAATGCAGGAGACACAGGAGATGGAGCTTAGATCCCTGGATTGGAAAGGTCCTCTGAAGGAGGATGTGGCATCCCACTCCAATATTCTTGGGCTTCCCAGGTGGTGCTAGCATAAAGAATCTTCCTGCCAATGCAGGAGACAAAGGAGACGCAGGTTCTATCCCTGGGTTGTGAAGATCCCCTGATGAAGGAAATGGCAAGCCACTCCAGTATTCTTGCCTGGAAAATTCCATGGACAGAGGAACTTGGCAGGCTATAGTCCATGATGTTGCAAAGTGTTGGGCATGACTGAGCACAAACACACACACAAGAGATTATTACTTTGTTAACCGTCTTACAAGGACAAAGTAGGAGCATGACATTCCTAAGTTTATACACAGTGGGCTACAGGTGATGTAGGGCTTGAATCTAACTTTTCAGAATCTAGTTCTGTGTGTTTTCTCCTCTATCAGTTATTTTCTGACTTTGCAACTTCCCAGTGTGCTTTAACCCACTGCAGTGTTCTTGCCTGGAGAATCCCAGGGACAGTGGAGCCTGGTGGGCTGCCGTCTATGGGGTGGCACGGAGTCAAACACAACTGAACTGACTTAGCAGCAGTAGCAGCAGCAACATAGTTTAAATGATGTATTCTGTTGAGTCAAAGAATAGAAAACTTATTGAAGAGAACTAAATTAAAATAAATGCTGGAAAATGAGACCTTGTCTGTGCAACTTCCCCAATGCTTATCTTTAGCAGACCCAGAAGCAAGCCTGCAAACATGTAATTTGAAAACCACTGCTGTAGAAAGAATTAAACAACAGAAAGCGCAATCGGCAGTGCCAGGGGCTGAGGAAGTAGGCAGTGGGATAAGGGTGTGGGGAAGAAATTGCAATTTTAAATATGATGCTCAAGGCAAACCTCATTGAGAAAGTGACACTTGAGCAATTATTGAAAACAAGTGAGGGAGTGATCCATGTGGCCATCTGGCAGACGAACATTCCCGGTAATGGAAAGAACCATTGGAAACTCCTGAGTATGTCCAAACCACAGTAAGAAAGTGCATTTGAAAATATGAGAGAAAAAGGTTTAATCTTCTAGCTATCCAGGTCAAATCAGGGAGCGCTGGTCATAACTGTGGTGACAAATGCAGCTAAATCACTTTTCATATCATTTTTATTGATAAGCCAAGTACTTCTCTCTCTCTTATCAGGCAAAGACTTTTCCAACCATAATTTCTTTATAAATCTATTAGCAAGGAGTTTGTCAGTGGGTTGGTTCTAGATGATACCATTTACTGCTATGGTTTTAGATACCTAGTTACATGCGTTAGCACGATTAAACTGAGAATATGAAACATCTTGGACACAATCATTATGTGCCTATGAAAGTGAAAGTGAAAGTCGCTAGGGATGTCTGACTCTTTGTGACGCCACTGACTATATAGTCCATGAATGTCTCCAGTCCAGAATATTGAAGTGTTCTCCAGTGGACCTTCCCAACCCAAAGATCAAACCCAGGTCTCCTGCATGGCAGGCAGATTCTTAACCAACTGAGCTCTCAGGGAACCCCTTATGTGCATATAAGATATATCCTAGACACAGCCTTGTCTAACTCAGTGAAACTATGAGCCATGGCATATAGGGCCATTCAGAAGGATGGGTCGTGGTGGAGATTTCTGACAAAATATGGTCCACTGAAGAAGGGAATGGCAAAACACTTCAGTATTCTTGCCTTGAGAACCCCATGAACAATATGAAAAGGCAAAAAGATAGGACACTGAAAGATGAACTCCCCAGGTTGGTAGGTGCCCAATATGCTACTGGAGATCAGTGGAGAAATAACTCAAGAAAGAATGAAGGGATGGAGCCAAAACAAAAACAACACCCGGTTGTGGATGTGACTGGTGATGGAAGCAAGGTCCGATGCTGTCAAGAGCAATACTGCATAGGAACCTGGAATGTTAGGCCCATGAATTAAGGCAAATTGGAAATAGTCAAACAGGAAATGGCAAGTGTGAACATCAACATTTTAGAAATCATTGAAGTAAAATGGACTGGAATGGGTGAATTTAACTCAGATGACCATTATATCTACTACTGTGGGCAGAAATCGCTCAGAAGAAGTGGCGTAGCCATCATAGTCAACAAAAGAATCTGAAATGCAGTACTTGGATGCAATCTCAAAAATGGCAGAATGATCTCTGTTTGCTTCCAAGGCAAACCATTCACTATCACAGTAATGCAAGTCTATGCCCAGACCAGTAACGCTGAAGAAGCTGATGTTGAACAGATCTATGAAGATCTACAAGACCTTCTAGAACTAACACTCAAAATAGATGTCCTTTTCATAATAGGGGACTGGAATGCAAAAGTAGGAAGTCAAGAAACACCTGGAGTAACAGGCAAATTTGGCCTTGGAGTACAGAATGAAGCAAGGCAAAGGCTAATAGAGTTTCGCCAAGAGAACACAATGGTCATAGCAAACACCCTCTTCCAACAACACAAGAGAAGACTCTACACATGGACATCACCAGATGGTCAACACTGAAATCAGATTGATTATATTCTTTGCAGCCAAAGATAGAGAAGCTCTCTATAGTCAGCAAAAACAAGACTGGGAGCTGACTATGTCTCAGATCATGAACTCCTTATTGCCAAATTCAGACTTAAGTTGAAGAAAGTAGGGAAAACCACTCGAACATTAAGGTATGACCTAAATTAAATCCTTTATGATTATACAGGGGAAATGAGAAATAGATTTAAGGGACTAGATCTGATAGACAGATCTGATGAACTATGGATGGAGCTTCATGACATTATACAGGAGACAGGGAACAAGGCCATCCCCAAGAAAAAGAAATGGAAAAAAGGCAAAATGGTTGTCTGAGGAGGCCTTACTAATAGCTGTGAAAAGAAGAGAAGCGAAAGCAAAAGGAGAAAAGGAAAGATATACCCATTTGAATGCAGAGTTCCAAAGAATAACAAGGGAAGATAAGAAAGCCTTCTTCAGTGATCAGTGCAAAGAAATAGAGGAAAACAATAAAATGGGAAAGACTAGAGATCTCTTCAAGAAAACTAGGGATACCAAGGGGACATTTCATGCAAAGATGGGCACAATAAAGGACGGACGTGGTATGGACCTAACAGAAGCAGAAGATATTCTGAAGAGGTGGTAAGAATACACAGAAGAACTATACAGAAAAAGATCTTCATTAACCAGATAATCACGATGGTGTGATCTCTCACCAAGAACCAGACATCCTGGAATGTGAAGTGAAGTGGGCCTTAAGAAGCATCACTATGAACAAAGCTAGTGGAGGTGATGGATTTCAGTTGAGCTATTTCAAATCCTTAAAGGTGATGCTGTGAAAGTGCTGCACTCAATATGCCAGCAAATTTGGAAAACTCAGCAGTGGCCACAGGTCTGGAAAAGGTCAGTTTTCATCCCAGTCCCTAAGAAAGGCAATGCCAAAGAATGCTAAAACTACTGCACAGTTGCACTCATCTTACACGCTAGTAAAGTAATGCTCCGAATTCTCCAAGCCAGGCTTCAGCAAGACATGAACTGTGAACTTCAAGATGTTCAATCTGGTTTTAGAAAAGGCAGAGGAACCTGACTGAGATCAAATTACCAACATGTTTTGGATCATAGAAAAAGCAAGCGAGTTCCAGAAAAACATCTACTTCTGCTTTATTTTCTATGCCAAAGCCCTTGACTGTGTAGATCACCACAAACTGTGGGAAATTCTGAAAGAGATGGGGATACCAGACCACCTGACATGCCTCTTGAAAAATCTGTATGCAGATCAGGAAGCAACAGTTAGAACTGGACATGGAACAACAGACTGGTTCCAAATAGGAAAAGGAGACGTCAATGTTGTATATTGTCGCCTTGCTTATTCAACTTATATGCAGAGTACATCATGAGAAACGCTGGGCTGGATGAAGCAAAAGCTAGAATCAAACTGCTGGGAGAAATATCAATAACCTCAGATATGCAGATGATAGCACCCTTAAGACAGAAAGCAAAGAGGTTCTAAAGAGCCTCTTGATGAAAGTGAAAGAGGAGCGTGAAAAAGTTGGCTTAAAACTCAACATTCAGGAAACTAAATCATGGCATCCAGTCCCATCACTTCATGGGAAATAGATGGGGAAACAGTGGAAACAGTGTCAGACTTTATTTTGGGGGGGCTCCAAAATCACTGCAGATGGTGACTGTAGCCATGAAATTAAAAGAATCTTGCTCCTTGGAGGAAAAGCTATGACCAAACTGGACAGCATATTAAAAAGCAGAGACATTACTTTGCCAGGAAAGGCCCATCTTGTCAAGGCTATGGTTTTCCCAGTAGTCATGTATGGATGTGACAGTTGGAGTATAAAGAAAGCTGAGCACTGAAGAAATGAATTGATGCTTTTGAACTGTGGTGTTGGAGAAGACTCTTGATAGTCCCTTGGACTGCAAGGAGATCTAACCAGTCCATCCAAAAGGAGATCAGTCCTGAATATTCATTGGAAAGACTGATATTGAAACTGAAACTCCAATACTTTGGCCACCTGATGTGAAGAGTGACTCATTTGAAAAGACCCTGATGCTGGGAAAGATTGAAGGCGAGAGGAGAATGGGATGACAGAGGATGAGATGGTTGGATGCTGTCACTGACTCAGTGGACATGAGTTAGAGTAAACTCCGGGGGTTGATGACGGACAGGGAAACCTGGAGTGGTGCAGTCCATGGAGTCTGCACAACTCAGTCGGACATGACTGAGTGACTGAAGTGAACTGAACTAAACAACATCTTATGTGGTCTTCAAAGATGCTGTCTCCTCATGTATATGAATAAAACTATAATTCAAAAAGATATATGCACCCTTATATTCATAGCAGCACTATTTGCAATAGACAAGGAAACAACCCAAATGTCCAATGACAGATAAATGAATAAAGAAAATGTGGAATATCACTCAGCCATAAAAATAAAAGAATAAAGAGGATATGATAGATAAACTAATAAGAAGAAATGGAATATTACTCAGCCATGAAAAGAATGAAATAAAGCCATTTGCAACAGCATCAGTGTACCCAGAAATTATCATAGTGAGTCAGAAAGAGAAAGATAAATACCATAGAATAACACTTATATGTGGAATCTGAAATATAACACAAATGAACTTATCCAAGAAACAGACTCACGACATAGAGAGCACTTTTGGTTGCTAAAGCAGGGAGAAGGGGGCAGGAGAGGGCTGGACTAGGAGTTTGGGATTAGCAGATGCAAACTATTATATATAGAATAGATACACAACAAGGCCCTATTTAATAACACCAGGAACTTTATTCAATGTCTATAATAAACCATAAAGGAAATCAATAGGAAAAGAATGTTATATATATATATATATTCTTTAGTCAGTCGTGTCTGACTCTGTGTGACCCTATGGTGACTGTAGTCTGCCAGGCTCCTCTATCCATAGGATTATCTAGGCAGGAGTACTGGAGTGGGTTGCCAGGCCCTCCTCCAGGGGATCTTCCCAGCCCAGGGATCAAACCTGGGTCTCCTGCATTGCCCGCATTGCAGCAGATTCTTTACCTCTGAGCCACCAGGGAAGCATATATATATATACATATATATATATATATATATATGCAACTAAGTGATTCAGTTTTATATATATATATATATGCATATGTGTATATGTGTATATATATATAACTGAATCACTTAGTTGTATTCCAGAAACTAACACAACATTGTAAATAAATTATATTTCAATTTAAAAAATAAATATAAAATAAAGACGCTGCCTCCATAGTAGAATGAGTTGTTTTTTGGCGTCTAAGAAGCTGTGTCATGTCTTTGACCAAAGATTCAGGGAAGTCATTCCCAAGAACTGAGTTTAATCAAGGTATCCACTATTCCACAAAACACTGACCCACTCTGAACTCCCCAGGTGCCTGGACCACACCATTCCTTTCCCCATTGGTTTTCCTTGCCCTAATTCCTTCCTCTGACCTTCCCTCCTTCATCATCCAGTCCACCTGGACAACTTCTGTTCTTCCGCCAAGATCCAGTTCTTTGACCACCTCTTCCATGGCAGGCAGAGTGAGGGACTCTCTTCTCCGTGCTTCTTCAACATCTGTGCTTCCCATCTTTGCAGAGCAGTCTGCATCCTACCATTGCTATAGAAATGTTCATGTCTTCATCTTATAGCAGATGGTGAGCTCCTGTGGACACATGCTGCAATTGATTCATTTCTGCATCCACCGGCCAAGTTCAGCTGATACACAGTAGGCTCTTAATAAATGTCTGTCTAACAAATGTTTGAATGCCTCACGCTAGTTCAACCCTATTATACAGGTCCATGCTGTGGAAACTAACAGTTTGGACATCCATGGAGACAACTTCTGCACTGAAAATCAAACACTGATATCTCCTGATAACGCTTGTCACTGGGATGATAAAAAAAAAAAAAAAAGCAGACCTCCTTCGGTCTCACCCCATATGAAGCAGACTTGCATGGAACCAGGTTTGATTATACAGCTTATAGGTCCTGGAAACTAGAACAATTACTCTCATTCAGAAGATGACATTTATAGTTCAGGGGAATAAAATGCCTTACCGGAGCTGCATTCATTTATTTATTTATTCCGTGCATGCTTATTGAGCTGCAGAAACTATGCTAGACACTTGAATATATCAGAGGAGGCCAAAAGAAAAAAAAAAAGACCAAGACTTTTGTTCTTAAAAAAGTTGCATTTCATCTGCAGTTAAGAGAAATAAGTTACTGACTTCTTTTTAAATAGAGTAGAATAAGGGAGATCGGTAAATGGAAGGAGTCAGGCAGCAGGTTTTCGTATTAATAGAGCAGTGAGCCTAATCAAGAAACGTGACCTTTGGATGGATATTTAAAGGAATAGAGACCTCATGAGAAATTTCAGCTCAGCAGGGTGTTCTATGGATTAGAACCTCCTGTAGCAAGGAGCCCAGAAAAGCAATTGAAATAGCTGAGCAAATCCAGCAAACATTCCTGGCACCATTTGCTACATTATCCAAGTACTGGTAGCCTGCAGAAATGACATCCATCAAATATTCTAATAGCATAGCCATCTTTCAAGATCAATCCGGTCTATGCATTTTAAAGATAGAAAAATGTTTCCGTCACCACAGTGCTTTGCAAATATTTTTAAAGATCAAGGAAATTGGCCAATTTGAAAATGCTTAAAATGGAACATTTTTTACATCACCTTCTATATTACCCATCCCTTAGTAATACATTTTATGAAGCCTGCACAAGGGGTACAGTTATGCTCCACCATCACTTCATGGGATGAACGTGCTGAATAAATACTGTTGGTAAAAGATTCCATGATAATAGATTCATGATGAGTTCCCTGGTGGTAGCTATGCTTCAGGTAGCCTGGTATCCTTTCACTTTGTGAGTTCCTATCGTGTTTTGCCACATGGAGAAAATTGACTCAGACAGAGGCTACCATGATTATTGCTATTCTTTTATTCTTGTCAGAAGCTGTCATTTCAAAGTTCTTTCCTCTCTGGATTGAAAAACAAAATAATGAGCTCAGGTTTTATCTCCTGGGAGGCCACATTCATTTACGTTCACTCATTGTTTACATTCTGCTGGTCTGTAATTTGAATGATGCTTGTGGATTGGTTACCAAGATAGCTAGGGCAAAGTGAGTTCCTAAAGCCTGGATATTGCAAGATGTGTAGGTTGTGCTTATGTTAGCTCAGAGTTCAAGTTCTTTCAGCACCATATCCAGATGCATGTGCTGAGACATTTGATGGGAAGCACTTTGGGGCCTTGCTTGTTCTGGTAAATTTCTGATGGCTCCATGCCTGTCTGCTCTTACGTCTGTCTTCCTAGATCAAGCTCCATAGTGCTCTCTGCCGGCGGAAACCTATCAGACCCCTGACCTGTCAGACTTTTGTGTTGTTTTTATTTTATGATAACTCACATTTATATAGCTTTCTCAGATGAAGAGTCTCTTTGTTCAAGACTAAACCAAATTATAGTAAGTCCCCTACATACGAACCTTCAAGTTGTGAACTTTTGAACAATCTGTGTTTGAATGTCCGACCAAGTAAAGTTATTTCATGTGTCTGGCATAAATTGCCACATGAGTGCATCCTCTACAAATGGTTGAAATTTTGTTTGCTTCACTATACAGCACTGTGTGGAGGACAGTAGTACAGTATCTTTATTTCAAGGCCAGGATGTCAGGGAGCAAGTGTAAAAGCAGTGGTGATGTAGCTGGTACTACTGTACTTTTCAAGGTATTGTACTGTTAAGATTCAGTTTAGTCGCTCAGTCATGGCTGACTCTTTGCAACCCCATGAATCACAGCACGCCAGGCCTCCCTGTCCATCACCAACTCCCGGAGTTCACCCAAACTCATGTCCATTGAGTCGGTGATGCCATCCAACCATCTCATCCTCTGTCGTCCCCTTCTCCTCCTGACCCCAATCCCTCCTAGCATCAGGGTCTTTTCCAATGAGTCAACTCTTCGCATCAGGTGACCAAAGTACTGGAATTTCAGCTTTAGCATCATTCCTTCCAAAAAAATCCCAGAGTTGATCTCCTTCAGAATGGACTGGTTGGATCTCCTTGCAGTCCAAGGGACTCTCAAGATTCTTCTCCAACACCACAGTTCAAAAGCATCAATTCTTCGGTGCTCAGCTTTCTTCACAGTCCAACTCTCAACATCCATACATGATCACTGGAAAAACCCTAGCCTTCACCAGATGGACCTTTGTTGGCAAGGTAATATCTCTGCTTTTTAATATGCTATCTAGGTTGGTCATAACTTTCCTTCCAAGGAGTAAGCGTCTTTTAATTTCATGGTTGCAGTCACCATCTGCAGTGATTTTGGAGCCCCCCAAAATAAAGTGTATATTTTGTGTGTTTGTTTGCTATGTATTGTTTGTGTGAATATTATTATAAACCTATTACAGTACAATATTAGATAGCTGACTGTGATAGGTGGGTACCTAGGCTAACTTTGTTGAAGTTAAGAACAAATTGTCCTTTTGAAGCCCTCTTGGACTATAACTTGTTCATGTGTAAGGAACTTACCATAGTGATAAGGTGACTTAGTAACGACATACTTCTAGTTTTTTTCTGACCCCATCTAGTCTGAGCATTCAGGCCTTCAGCGCATCACCCTCTGAGAACTCACAAGGAAATCTCAAAGATGCTTCTTGCCTACCAGCTGCTGTCCTCCTCTGCTTTATCCTGTGGGCATTTTTTATCAGCTACTCAAATCATCAGAGCATCTAAAGTAGACAAGGATGGTTTCTGTTCTGGTTACCTTTGTATTGTTTTTGTTGTTCAGTCACTAACTCATGTCTGACTCTTTGAGACTTTATGGACTACAGCATGCCAGATTCTTCTGGCCTGCACTATCTTCCAATGTTTGCTCAGATTCATGTCCATTGAGTCGGTGATGCTATCTAATCATCTCATCCTCTGTCATCCCCTTCTCCTTTTGTCTTCAGTCTTTCCCAGCTTCAGGGTCTTTCCAATGAGTCAGCTCTTCCCATCAGGAGACCAAAGTATTAGAGCTTCAGCAACACTCCTTGCAGCGAATATTCAGAGTTGATTTCCTTTAGGATTGACTGGTTTGATCTCCTTACAGTCCAAGGGACTCTGCAAGGTTACCTACTGCTTCCTAACAAACACACTGAAACTTCAGTCCAGTTCAGTCATTTGATCGCGTCCGATTGTCTGCCAGCCCATGGCCTGCAGCACGCCAGGCTTCCCTGTCCATCACCAACTCCCGAAATTTGCTCAAACTCATGTCAATCAATTTGATGATGCCATCCAACCATCTCATCCTCTGTCATCCCCTTCTCCTCCTGCCTTCAGTCTTTCCCAGCATCAGGGTCTTTTCCAATGAGTCAGCTCTTCGCATCAGGTGGCCAAAGTATTGGAGTTTCAGCTTCAGCATCAGTCCTTCCAATGAATATTCAGGACTGATTTCCTTTAGGATTGACTGGTTTGAGCTCCTTGCAGTTCAAGGGGCTCTCAAAAGTCTTCTCCAACACCACAGTTCCAAATCATCAATTCTTCAGCACTCAACTTTCTTTATAGTCCAACTCTCACACCCATACATGACTACTGGGAAAACCATAGCTTTGACTAGATACCTTTGTTGACAAAGTAATGTCTCTGCTTTTTAATATGTTGTTTAGGTTGGTCATAGCTTTTCTTCCAAGGAGTAAGCGTCTCTTAATTTCATGGCTGCAGTCACTATGTGCAGTGATTTGGGAGCCCCCCACAATAATGTGTCATGTCAATATGAAAAGGCAAAAAGATACGACAGTGAAACATCGTGGCGTAAAACAAGCACTCTTTTGGTTGCCTGTGAGTCTGTTCCGTGGGCTGGGCTCAGCTGACCTTGCCAGTGCTCACTCCTGGGATTCCATTCAGCGGGCAGGTCAGTTGGGCTCTGGGCTCAGCTGGAATGCTGGCACATGGGCCTCCTGGCCCGTGTGGTCTCAAGCTCCTCCCATTCCATGGGAGCCTCCACTTTGTCTCTCCATGTGTTCTTGGCAGTGGTGTGACTGGTCTTGCATGGAGACTCAAGGCTCCCAAGAGCACAAAAGCAGTAGTTTCCAAACACTGATAATGAGTCACATTCTTTCCACACCCAAAATATACTCTCCTTCTACCCTATTGGAGCCCAGAGTCAGACCCATTTTAACATCATGGTTGGACTGAAAGTCCAGAGTATTGTCTTCTAAATCAGACCCAGGTGTAGGGGGTTTTCATTTGCGACTTCCTCAGGGTCAGTTCAATATGCACAAATCCTCTCAATCTGAAGACCTGAAAACTCATCCCATCCATCCAAAGATATGACACAGAATTAGATACAGAAGCAGGATAACAAGAGTAAAAGAAGTTGCCTATCAACCACTTGTTCATGGAATTTCTGAAAATCTACCTTGGCATGCATCTCCAATTCTTCTACCCCAGGAACAGAAAATATGCTTGTATAAGGGCCCAGTGGATTCAGTTCTGGGCTTCCCAGGTGACCCAGTGGTAAAGAACCCACTTGCTAATACAGGAGGCACAAGAGACAGGTGTTTGATCCCTGGTTGGGACAATCCCCTGCAGAAGAATATGGCAACCCACTCTAGTATTCTTGCCTGGAGAATGTCATGGGCAGACAAGCCTGGCGGGCTGCAATCCATGGGGTCGTGGGGTCGCAAAGAGTCAGACACAACTGAGCACACACACCCAGATTCAGTTCTACTCCTTGGAATGTGTGTGTGTGTGTGTGTGTGTGTGTGTGTGTGTGTGTGTGTTGTGTGTGTCTTGGCTCTGTTCTCTGAGCTACTGGTCCTGACCTCTGCATCATCCTTCATTTTTACCTTTCAAAAATTAAGTAACCCATTTGTAGCTAAAGACATTCTCATCTTACTACTCCCTGTCTCCATAAGTTCAGATGTCCAAAAATCTCTTGCCATTTTGAACTGTCTCTGTTTTTCTTAGTGCAAGCTCCCTTTAATTATGTTTAAAAACTCTGTAGGTTTTCTACAATCATGTCAGTGTTTGCTTTGTCCCTCATCCCCCCACCTCAAATATCTTCAAGACAAGTCATACTCTACTTTGAGCTGCTGTGATAAAATACCTTTAACATTCTCAGCAATTTTTTTTTCATCTAGTTGAATCTATAAGACACCACATTAAATCCTTCCAAAGTTTTAACAAAGGACTTTACACTTGCATTCTCAATTTACTCTTGACCCTAAGGAAACATTTTACTGCAGAAGGCCTGGATTTGATTCTTGTCCTGAAGCCATTTCTTTTTTTTTTTTTCAATTCATTCATTCATTTATTTTTGATTGCACTGGGTCTTTGTTGCTGCTTGCAGGATTTCTCTAGTTGCCAAAAGTGGGGCTACTCTTCATTGGGGTACACGAGCTTCTTATTCCATGGCTTCTCTTGTTGTGGAGCACACGCTCCAGGGCACGTGGGTTCAGCAGTTGTGAGATTGTCCCGGACAAGGGATTGAATTGGTATCTCATGTATTGGCAGGCAGACTCTTAAGCGCTGGACCACGAGGAAGTTCCCTGTGGCCATTTCTTACTTTGTTCAAACTAGGATCTGGAAATGAGAAACAGTGTTGCTTTCCAAGTTCAGATTTAATTTCTTAAAAATTTAGATTCTGCTCCAAAACTGAACAGTTTATTCCTTAGTTTACCCACCTCTAATATAACTACCAAAAGTCAGCTGGCATTTTTAGCTTTTGATATAGACATTTCCTCAGCTAGATGCACAAATTCATTGAATATATTTTCTGTATTCCAAGTTACATAGGTGAGAGTGTTGCCAAATGTTTTGCTATTGATTAGCATGACTCTCCTTCCAACTTCCACTTAGAAATTTTTCCGTTGCCTTTCTAGCCTCTGGCATGTGTGTTACATATTTCTTATGGTGGCACCCCATTTAAAGTCACCAATGTCAGTTTTAGATATTTATTATGGCATAACAAGGGATTCTCTGGTGGCTCAGTGGTGAAGAACCCACCTGCAATTCAGGAGACACAGAAGATGCCTATTTGACTGTTCAATCCCCGGGTCGGGAAGATTCCCTGGATTAGGAAATGGCAATCCACTTCAGTATCCTTGTCTGAAGAATCCTATGGACAGAGGAGCCTGGCGGGCTACAGTCCATAGGGTTGCAAAGAGTTGGACATGACTGAAGTGGCTGAGCACACCCACGTACCCAAGGCCCAGAGAACCCTGGTGGTTTAGTCACTAAGTTATTTCTGACTCTTGTGACCCCATGGACTGTAGCCCACCGGGATCCTCTGTCCATGGGATTCTCAAAGCAAGAATGCTGGAATGGGTTGCCAATTCCTTCTCCAAACAAAGAACACTAGAACATAGTGAATTCAAACAATATCATCATGTTTATGTGCTTAGTTGCTCAGTCCAGTCCGACTCTGCGACCCCATGGACCGTAGTCAGCCAGGCTCTTCTGTCCATATGATTCTTCAGGCAAGAATACTGGAGTGGGTTGCCATTTCCTAATCCAGGGGATCTTCCCGCCCCAGGAACCTGGGTCTCTTTCATTACAGAGAGATGCTTTACTGTCTGAACCACCATAGATACTTGGTCTTTGCAGGTTGGCAATCTGCTGGGGCACTTCTCCAGCCCTTAGGCCATTTACAACTCTTTGTTAGTTTTCACTTTCTACTTGCTATGAATCTTGAGATTAGGCAGAGGTGACAGCTTAGGAAATTCTTAGGTCTTTTTAAATGTACTTCCTGTCCTGGATATTTCCAGGACTCTCCCAATTTTCCAGTATATACAGGTGATTTTGAGGGATCTAATTTCCCAAAGAATTTCTCTTCCAAGATTGCTTTTCCCAGACTTTGGATGCTCCATTGTTGCTTCAACCATTATTTTTTGCCCCAGGTGACTGTGGTTTGTTGAATTGCTTTACGCTGCTTTTGAGGAAAGCTTACTGCTTTTGAGGAAAGCTTGCTGCTTCATCCCTACTTGACATCTGAGCTGGGTAAAACAAAGGCAAGTGACTTGTGTCAGGCTTTGAGGCAGCCTCCAGGCAGATTGGAACAGACAAACAATTCTTTTGCAAATAAGATCTATTCTGCTCCCTCCAAAATCAGTGACTAGGATCCCACAAAAAGAATCTAAACCTTGAACTGTCTTCAAGACCACTTCCAACGGTAAACAGGAGGGGCAAAAAAAAAAAAAAAAAAAAAGGAAAACATGAAACATAGCTTTTCTTTTTAACTTGCCTTTTTGTTGGTTCAGCAATCAGTTGGTTGCTATAAACCTTTATTATTTTCCAGAGTTCTGACTGACTTGATTCTGACAACTTTGCTCAATTTTTCTGTGTTTCTTTTGGGAAAATAGGCTATTGGAACTGTCTACTCTCCCATGTTTGCTGACATCATCTCTATTTTCATTTGCTTCTTTTTTGTTTTTTTTTTTCTAAAATGTCACCAGTAGACATTGAGAAAGAAATAGAGATGTAACAGAGAAAGAAACTTCTACTGCATTGCTGTTCTACCCATGGAATTCACTTTGAAATGAAGGTCAACCTGGACTTGCAGAATTCAGTGGCAAAAGGCAGGTAGAGGTGTCCTGAAAGGACTTGTGGCCAAGCTATCATTCTTTCTGTTTCCTTCTAGACATCTCCATTCTAGCTGACATGATTCAGCACTTTCACAGTCACCATACTGGTCTCAGCAACGTAAAGAAGTCTAAAAAATAATATTTCTCCTGCAGCATAGCAGGGCTCTCAGTTTTTTTATTTGGGACCTCAGGTAATTTATTTTGTCAGCATATGCTCATTATCCAACAAATATATAAGAAGTTCCTAATACATATAACGCCTGGTTCAAATGCATATTAGTTTACATATTAGAGGTACAGTGGAAAAAAAAAAAAAATCCCTGACTTATGGAACTTATTTTTTTGTAGTGCAACAGTAGGAAAAAGTAAACAACATTAATGTATGCATTATGTGGTATATTGGTTTTAAAAAAATAGAGTAGGGTAAAGATAGTAGTGATTGGGATAATGATTCCAATGGAACAAGGTTATAATTTTAAGAGAATGGTCAGAGTAGACCTCCTTCAGAGTCATATTTCAACCAAACTGAGGACTGAATGGAAGCCAACCCTCAGAGATACTGGAATCAGGACCTGGAAAGTCAGTGGGTACACAGGTAATCCTCAAAAAGGTGGATGGGATTGGGCCATCTGTGTATGTCATCAGATACAAAGATGACGCCACCCTTACAGCAGAAAGCAAAGAAGAACTAAAGAGCCTCATGATGAAAGTGAAAGAGAAGAGTGAAAAGTTGGCTTAAAACTCAACATTCAAAAAACTAAGATCTTAGCATACAGTCTCATCACTTCATGGCAAATAGATGGGGAAACAATGGAAATAGTGACAGACTTTATTTTTGGGGCTCCAAAATCACTGCACATGGTGATTTCAGCCATGAAATTAAAAGACTCTTGTTCCTTGGAAGAAAAGCCATGACCAACCTAGACAGCATATTAAAAAGCAGAGACATTACTTTGCTGACAAAAGTCTATCTAATCAAAGCTATGGTTTTTCCAGCAGTCATGTATGAGTATGAGAGTTGGTCTATAAAGAAAGTTGAACACCAAAGAATTGATGCTTTTGAATTGTGGTGTTGGAGAAGACTTTTGAGAGTCCCTTGGACTGCAAGGAGATCCAACCAGTTCATCCTAAAGGAGACCAGTCCTGGGTGTTCACTGGAAGGACTGATGCTGAAGCTGAAACTCCAATACTTTAGCCACCTGATATGAAGAACTGACTCATTGGAAGAGACCCTGATGCTGGGAAAGATTGAAGTCAGGAGGAGAAGGGAATGACAGAGGATGAGATGGTTATATGGCATCACCAACTCGATGAACATGAGTCTGAGCAAGCTTCAGGAGCTGGTGATGGACAGGGAAGACTGGCATGCTGCAGTCAATGGGGTCACAAAGATTTGGACACAACTGAGTGACTGAACTGAACTGAACTGGGTCAAATTACCAGAATCTAAACAATTATGTGCAATCAGACAGTCACATTATACAAAGGCAGCCACAGGGCCCCGTTACAGAAGGAATGGGGTATTTTCATGAAAGCAAAGGTGACTGAAGAATTTTACTATTCTTATAGTAGAGAGTATATTATGAGTAATATGGCACAGAACAACTTATTTCAAGTTTAACATATTATTTTCTCTGACTATATCAGTCAGTAATAGCCCCAAAGATCAGCTCAAGAAACCAGCTACATCTGTGTTGTGCAGAACAGTAGCCCTTAGACATATGTGGCTATTAAACACCTTAAATGAGCCTAGTCCAAAGCGAGATATACCATAAGCACAAAATACACAATGGATTTTGAAGAAGACCAAGTACAAAAAAGAATGTAAAATAGCTCATTGACATTTTTTATTATTACATGTGTGGAAATACTGCATTTAGTAAAATATATGATTGAAATTAATTTGATTTTTTTTACTTTCTTTAATGTGAATATTAGAAAATCTTAAGTTATTTAGTCACATATTTCTATTGGATAGCACTGGACTAGATTCAGAGTACATTTTTACTCTGAATGAACAGCATTAAACATATGTGCAAACAGTGGGAGGAGAACACATGGTTTAGCAAACACTGTCAATTCTCTTCCAAGTTCTTGGATCTCTGAATTTATCTCCACCTTCTTTGCACTTTGCTATAAGTGGCTTGTGTGTGTGTGTGTGTTTGTGTGTGTGTGTTTATGTGTGTGTGTGCATGCTCAATCATGTCCAACTCTTTGAGATTATAGATTATAGCCTACCAGGCTCCTCTGTCCATGGGATTCTCCAGGCAAGAATACTGGAGTGAGTTGCCATTTCCTCCTTCAGGGGATCTTCCTGACCCAGAGATCGTGTCCATGTCTCCTGAGGTTCCTGCACTGGCAGGCAGTTTCTTTACCCCTGAGCTCTCAGGGTAGCCATAAGTGGCATGTGCTTCTAGATAAATGTCTTTTGCCTACTGTAACCACCTTACCCTGTATGCCTGGGAGCTTCTATCCCTTCAGGAGAGCTTATAACTAAAGGCTGACTGTTACAGGATTAAGAAAGCCTGCCTCCACTGCTTTGAGTTTTGATAAACTGAGATGCAAACTGAAAACACTCCAGAGCCCTCATGGAATCAGGCTGAGATTAGACTTTGCCTGAAATCACCCGTGACTAACTTCTTCCCCTTCCCTCTCCCATTTCTCCCAATCTTTTATCAGTTTACCTGGGGAGCACTACCTTCATAAATCACTTGCAAGTGAGTCCTCATCTCAGGCTCTGCAGCTGGGGAGTTTAACTAAAACACATGGTGACTTTTCTAAAGGGCAGTTGGACAGAATTTAGTAATCAGGGTATAATTCCCAATGAACCACATTGCTTCCTATGCTCCAGAGAGTATTTTGCTCAGAGGCATGAAGTCTACAGAAGTCTACAACTGCAGGGTCTTAATCGCTATCTCTGTTCTCCACCCTGCTGTATTTAAAATGGATAACCAATAAGGACTTACTATATAGCACATGGAACTCTGCTCAATGTTACGTGGCAGCCTGGATTGGAGGGGAGTTTGGGGGAGAATGGATACACATATATGCATGTCTGAGTCTCTTTACTGTTTACCTGAAACTTTCACAATAATTGTTAATCAGCTATACCTCAATACACAATTTAAAAAAAAATTTTTTTTTAAAGGTATCTTGTTCTCAAATGTTAGACAAGTAGCTGTTAAGTGCACACAACTCTGAAGGATGATGTTTAATTGGGAACTGCCTTTTCTTTGCCTATTGAGAAAAGTAACTTTATGCTAAAGAAGCCCAAATTGATCTGAAAAATAATCCTCTGTCTTAGGAGAAAAGTGCGTTTGGACTATTCTTCTTCCAATGCCATGTGTAGATGTGTGCAGGGCAGGCACGGCATGCCGTGAGACATCTTTGACTAATTATATAAGTGCCCCAGGGCTTGCCAGCTCCATTTGTCAAATTAAATATGGATCCATTCACAAGTTCAACTCTGGCAAAAGCAAAAGAGAGTAACAAAACAGCAACAGCAGCAGCAACAGTAACAAATAAAGTCAAAATAATGTAATAAACCGTGCTGAAGTAAGTACGGAAATTAGAAGGTATTGAAGAAGAGTGGAGCTTTAGTGAAAATCCTGAGAGGCAAGAAACGTAGCAAATAATAAAATCCACTTATTTTCCCATGTTAAAAATGACGTGATTTGAAATAAAGATCTAAATTTTTACCTTCTCTCAGGACTTTTCTGTAGTCTTAGTCTAAGAGGTGAGCCATGGATCCTTGGATTTGTTTGGTGCAAATGTATATTTTCTATAAGAAATGTCTCTCTAGCCTATTAATACATCTCATTTCTCCAATTTTCTCACTGACTAATCCCTCACTTTGTAATTATGGTTATATCAAGGCACTGTAGATATTATCTAAAAAATATACTGAAAAGAAAATGATGCAAAATATCAGCAATATCAGGAAATGTTTAGAAAGTTACTTCCTTTAATACACAAAACTGACATATAGAATGTTAAGGGGAGGTTGAATTTTTTCTGGCTTACAGAAAGTCCAAGGTGTTTTAGTGGGAACCAAAGAAGTAGGCAAATATGTTTGCCTGGAAATGAAAACCCCCTTTTCTAACAACAGCAAATATTTGCCTTCAGTGGAGAGCAAATCAGTGTCACTCTTCTGGGAAGGAGTGCTGGTTATATAAAAAAAGGCGACCCTGAGATGCTATCCTCTGCCATTCCTCATCTCTATAGTAACGCATCATGCAGGAGCAACGCTTCTAACTGTGGGAGGTGTTTGTACATGAGTGAGAGGCTGTGGCTGCGGACAAGCAGAATGAAAGAGATCAAGTAAACTGACAATAGAGAAATGCATACCAGTGGAGGAACTGGGAGATTTTCCCAAGGAGAAAAAGAGTAAATTCTGTTTGTGAGGCCACAGCACATTGGTGAATTTACCCCACATAGTTAACAATGCCATTACACAGATACACTGATTTAAAATAAGGAAAAATGAATATGTTCAAAACAGCCAGGCTCCTCTGTCCATGAGAGTCTCCAGGGAAGAATACTGGAGTGGGTTGTCGTACCCTTCTCCAGGGAATTTTCTCAACCCAGGGACTGAACCCATAACTCTTGTGTCTCCGGCACTGGCAAGCAGGCTCTTTACCATTAGCACCACCTGGAAATCCCATTACACAGATAAATTTATTTAACCTAAGGAAAAATGAAGAAGCTCAAAGCAGCTTGCTGCATATCTGGAAGCTACCAGTGGAAATTTCTGCTGAACTTACTGGCAACACCATTGCTTTCTCTGCTCGTTCCTCAGGTGTTGACCTTGATGGCAAAAGTGTCTTTGATTATTCTTAAATGCCAAACATCAGCGATTTTGTTAGTGATGTTCTATATATCCATGCACAGAATTTTAAATACGATGAAGGGAAAGGAAGAACAACTAACTTCATTGCTAATTTTTGATAAGAAATATTTCTCTGAGATTCTTCGGTGGAAATAAAAACAGTATCTGGATATTAGGTTCTTAAAACCAGTTAACTATCTGGACATTGATATTCATAGTTGAGCTTCCAGGGTGGCTCCGTGGTAAAGAATCCACCTACCAGTGCAGGAACCGCAGGAGATGCAGGTTCAGTCCCTGAGTAGGGAAGATCCCCTGGAGGAGGAAATAGCAATCCACTCCAGTATTCTTGCCTGGAGAATCCCATGGGTAGAGGAGCCTGGGAGGCTATGGTACATAGGGTCCCTTACGAGTTGGACATAACTGAAGTGACTTAGCACAGCATATACAGATACAGCCATCATAATCATACTTTGCTTTATAGAGTTTGGGAGAAAATGAAATAAGGAGTATATGAGTATATGCTCCCAAAGGGGTAGCTCTCCTCACTATTCCTGTTTTTGTTGCAATTCTTGTTGTTATTTTTGTTGCTATTATACAGCTCCTTTAAGGGAGGATCAAAGAACAATACAAAAAGTATTAACGAGTCAGATCGTGCAAGAACTCAGCCCTTCTCTTTTTGCTACTCAGACTGACTTGATTCTGGATTCTTCATTTCTGCCTATGTTTCAGTTAGTGGATGCTCCGGGAAAGTGATCTCCAGATACTTGAGTTGTTTCTGTATCCTGTAAAGGACATTTGGTCCTAATGTTAGGGAAATGACTCATGGCCCTTTGATACAAGAAGAGAGACACTGTTTCATACTGGATGAAGCCTTAGAAGGAGAGCTTTTCTTTTTTTTTTTTTTTAATTCATGTGTAGAAAATAGCCTGTGCATTGTGTAGCTTCTGGTTTTTCTTACAAGTGTGACAAAATGAGTACCCTAATCAAGATATGAAATCCCTTTCACTCATCTATGAATTATAGATAATTATAACTGAATTTAGTTTAGAGATGGAATGATCTCTCCTTTCTTCTATCAGAACATAAGCCTATGAGGGCATGAATTTTTGTGTTTTGTTGATTGCTCCATCCCCAGTGCCAAGAATAGTGATTTACAGCTAGAAAATATTCAATAGATATTTGTTGAATGAGTGGGTGATCTAAAAATATGAAGTAGTTAGGCATATTCCAAATATTTACACTTTTGATATTATAATTATTATAATTAAAATATTATTTTACATATGAAACTAACCTTTAACAGGTCTACCTGAAAGTGAACACTTGAATACAATTAATTCAATTCAGTTATATAATAAGCACATTTGAGTGCAAACGGACGAGGTAATTTGAAAGATAATATGGATACAAAAGTAAACAAGAAAGATAACCCCTGCCTGCTTGACAGTTGGTGCTAGTTGTAAAGAACCCACCTGTCAATGCAGGAGACCTAAGAGATGCAAGTTCAAACCCTGGGTTGGGAAGATCCCCTGGAGAAGGGAATGGCAACCCACTCCAGTATTCTTGCCTGGAAAATCCCATGGGCAGAGGAGCCTGGCGGGCTATAGTCCATAGGGTCACAAAGAGACAGACTTGACTGAAGTGACTTAGCAAGCATGCAAGGTAGTTATATTATAATAGAGCTAACAAAATATTTTCACTTTTTCCAGTAGAGAGAAGTTCTTACAAAGAAAATCTGACAAGTTATTACACTGAACTTTTTGAGGTGAATTGAGAAGCAAATAATATTGAAATTGCCCAGTTTCCAAAGTTATCACTGAAACAGAAGGCATCAGATGAGAAGGCATGCTTTTTAGTGTTTTCATTTCATAGATGAGGCAACATCTTGAAGATATGGATTTTGTTAAGATACAGTTTTCTAGGACCCTTTGCCCACCTTTGCTCAGCCTAGTAAATCCCCATTCATTATTCAAGGCAAAAATCAAATGTTCCTGCAAGAAACCATTCCTAACTCCTTCAGGCTGAGTTGGTTGCTAAGCCTGCACTTAATTCTTGCTTCTATTACAGCAACTAGAACAATCATCTGAAATTTACCTGAACATAAGAATCATCTGATGCACTTATTAAAAACCCAGATCCATGGGACCCATTTCAGTACAAGTAGATCAGAGATTCTGATTCTTTGCATGTATTACCTGACAGTCCCTCTGTGTTTTGTTTTGTTTTGTTTTAGTTTTTATTTTATATGGGAATATAGGTGGCTCAGATGGTAAAATAATCTTCCTGCAATGTGGCAAACCCGGGTTTGATCCCTGGGTTGAGAAGATCCCCTGGAAATTGGGATGGCTCCCACTCCAGTATTCTTGCCTGGAGATTCCCATTAAGAGAGGAGCCTGGAGGGCTGCAGTCCTCAGGGTCACAAAGAGTTGGACATGACTGAGCACACACACACACACACAAATCATGTAAATAGGTAGGGGCTGAGCTGGTAGACTCAAGTGGTTTGACTCATATCACAGTGCTCACCTGTACACTGCAGTAGAGGGAAGCTCCTTTAAGCAGACTCCTAATATGTGATACAAGGGAAATGGGAAGGTGGAAATGATATTCAGGGCTGGTCTCCTTGTTTAGCTATTCCCCACTGAGTCTGGCAATGCCAGTGATAAAATAATTTCTCTGTGCAAAATGTTCAGGACTGAGACACACTGAAATATCAGGGTGCTTTTCTGCACCTCTTCCTGATTCTGCCTTTGTAATGGACTTTATAATCACATATCCATTAATCTGAACACTTCTTAAGAGGTAATCATAATAACTCGCCTAGATCTAATGTTGTAGAGAAACATTTTATGGCCCTAGGATACATTTTCATCCAAGTTATTAAAGTCCAATTACATCATGTTTTCTTCCAAGGAATGCCAAGTACTTGAGGGACAATACTGCAGTCACTCTTGTTCGCATATTGGAAATAATTTACACAGAGATAGCCTTGATATTGCAGACAAAGCCCTCTGCTCTTCCTCCCCCAAAGAGATGGAAAAACGCACTTGCTTTACTAAGATCACGCAACAGAATTAGACAGGGAATATTGGAAGGAGAATGCAAATTCTCTCTTTTTCATTAGTTATTACATGTAGCCTTCCTTTATGAAAATATCAGATCCGTATATTGTGCTTTTGCTGAACGAGAATCTACCACATTGAGTGGTCTGGTAAATTTCCAGTAAAAGGAATAAAACTTGAGCTTTTCTAAATATAATTTCTGTACTATGACTATATTATGACTCATCGCACAAGTGCCAGCCTCAAACCAAGCAGCCCACTGGAAATAATAATGAGAGAAATACTGATAAGACTATTTGCTATTTACTACTGTGTCTCACATTTGGAGCAGATTAAAGGCATTTTTAAAGACTGACAATAACCTCTGTAAGGTACACTTTATTTTTCTATCTAGGGCTGTGAGGCTCAGATGCTATTTTTATATGGAAGTTCATACAGCTAGTAAAGGGTGGTTACCAGAATTTAAATCGTATCTCTATGTCTAAATATCAAGACCTTGTGCTTCTCTATGCTGTTCTAGTATACATGCCCTGGGAATTAAGGAGAACTTTATTTTGCTGAATTTGAACAAGTAGCTTCATATCTCATTGAGTGATTTTTTAACTAAATATAATATCTTCCCCTCCAAATTCTACAGGAAACTTCATGCAACTCCTTTAGAATAGAAATACTCCTAGAATGTGGGGCAAGCCCTTGTTATCCACAAGAACCAGATAGTATACAATTATCATCACAAGACAATGCATGTGCCTTGGGACTTTGCTTACTAGTTCTTCAATCAAAATAAACCCTCAGAAAACTTGTGCAAAATTCCTCCAACACAAAAGAAAAATCAGCTTAAAGTGAAAGTGTTAGTCACACAGCCATGTCCAACTCTTTGCAACCCCTGGACTGTAGCCCACCAAGCTTCTCTGTCCATGGAATTCTCCAGGCAAGAATACTGGAGTGGGTACCCATTCCCTTCTCCAGGGGATCTTCCTGGCCCAGGGATCAAACCCAAGTCTCTGGCATTGCCTGCAGATTCTTTATCATCTGAACCATCAGGGAAGCATTTCTTTACTACACTTGGTTGCAGCACTTTCAATGTTGTTGAAAGGTTCAAGCCACCTCTCAGTTCAGTTCAGTTCAGTCACTCAGTTGTGTCTGACTCTTTGCGACCCCGTGAATCACAGCACGCCAGGCCTCCCTGTCCATCACCAACTCCTGGAGTTCACTCAGACTCACATCCATCGAGTCCGTGATGCCATCCAGCCATCTCATCCTCTGTCGTCCCCTTCTCCTCCTGCCCCCAATCCTTCCCAGCATCAAAGTCTTTTCCAATGAGTCAACTCTCCGCATGAGATGGCCAAAGTACTGGAGCTTCAGCTTTAGCATCATCCCTTCCAAAGAAATCCCAGGGCTGATCTCCTTCAGAATGGACTGATTGGATGTCCTTGCAGTCCAAGGGACTCTCAAGAGTCTTCTCCAACACCACACTTCAAAAGCACCAATTCTTCAGCACTCAGCCTCCTTCACAGTCCAACTCTCACATCCATACATGACCACAGGAAAAACCATAGTCTTCCTTTAAATAGTAGCAATCTCTGTTATAGTTGTTTGCAGTTAAAGCAGGATCCTAGCAGGTACATCTCTGTTGGCTCAGATGGTAAGGAATCCATCTGATTCCGTAGGATGGATCTAACAAGCCGAAGGAGGCAGGAGACCAGGATTCTATCACTGAGTCAGGCAGACCCCCTGGAGGAGGAAATGGCAACCCATTCCAGTGTTCTTGCGGGGAAATCCCATGGACAGAAGAGTCTGGTGGGCTACTGTCCATGGAGTTGCAAAGAGTTGGACACCACTGAGCGACTTTCACTCCCTCACTCCAGCAGGGAGAGAACAGTATCTTATAGCAAATTAGAATACACTGAACACCAATGGAAAATTCATGGAGGAAGCATGAAGAGAGCATGGGGTTGGCTCAGTTTGACCCAGACTCTCCAACATGCCAAACCTTCCAAATAATAGAGCATGCAAAGTTGTTCAGTCTTTAAGTTGCATCCAACTCTTAGTGATTCCAGGAAAGACTCACATCCAAATCTTGTCAAGCTCCAGGAGTTGGTGATGGACAGGGAAGCCTGGCATGCTGCAGTCCATGGGGTCTCAAAGAGTTGGACATGACTGAGCGACTGAACTGTACTGGAACTCTATGTGACCCCATGAACAGAAGCATGCTAAGCTTCCCTGTCCTTCACTATGTCCCAATTTGCTCAAATTTGTGTCCATTGAGTCAGTGATGCCATCCAACCATCTGATCCTCTGTCACCCCTTTCTCCTCCTGCCTTCAAACTTTCCCAGCATCAGAGTCTTTTCCAGTGAGTCAACTCTTTGCATCAAGTAGCCAAAGTATTGGAACTTCAAATTCAACGACAGTCCCTCCAATGAATATTCAGGGTTGATTTCCTTTAGAATTGACAGGTTTGATCTCCTTGGGGCATGGATATTTCAATTTGAAAGGATTTTTTAAAATGATTATTTAATAAAATGAGGATGAAGTCAGCAAATAACTGGTGAGAATTAACATTTAATTTCCAAGTGTGCCCTGGGACAGAGATCAGCACTGAAGCCATTGCAATTACTTGGGAATTCATTGTCAGAAACATTAAATTGATTCAGGCTACAGAGAAGTACCCATCAGTAATAGGAAGAAGGTCTAAGTGGCCTGGTCAGAAAATAAACAGTGTAGCAACACTATACAGGACCAAGGTTGAAGATTAGAAATTTCAAAATCAAAGGCAAAATATTCAGCCAATTACCTTCTAGCTCAGCATCTTATAGCATCAAAGTGCAGGGCTGGAAAGAGATTTGAGACGTCCTCAAGGGTAATCAACTCCCTCTAGGTAAGAATATTTTTCAGTCCACACTGAACTGATGGATTTTGACGTGTTTTTAATTTCAGGTTTCACTTTTTATTTAGATTCTAGCTTTCCATCTGGTCTTGTCCTGCTCCCAATGCCAAAAATAATTTTTTTTTTCATTGACCACACTGGACATGTTTGGGTTGGGATTTTAACGTGGCTCCTCCCATTTCAACACTAATATTGTAAAAGAGGAAATGGCAGGATACAGCCCCATCTCACATTCAGCATTGCCCCCGCCCCTGCTGCTTAACCCCTCATCCTTCCCTTGTGCATCATATTTGTACATAAATCCTTCTTACTTGCAGACTGTAAAACAAATTTCCTTCAAGCTAAGCCACTATGTCTTATTCAACCTCTACCCCACTAAGCATATATTCAGTATTGAAGTTACACACATTTTACTAAACAATTTTCACACATACAATCACTTTTTCTCCCACCTCCCATGGGAAGAAAGTACCCCAGAAAAACAGTTGATATGGAAATGAGAAAAATCAGGAAATTGGTTTTATGTTACCACATTCTTGTTGGATTTTTTTTTAACCTTGCTTGGGTTGAATACTGAGGCAGTCATACAAGTATCTGTACATATATATGTGTACAACACACACACACACGATGTAAGAAACTAATTTAAAGGGTCACTCCGATTTGAAACAGCATTTCTGAGCCTGTTCTCTTTCTCAGCATTTATATTTCTAAATAGAGTTATCTCTATAAAAATTAGAGATAGTAGCCTCTATTGGGTCTTTTATAAACCTCAACAGAAGAAAATTAAATTGGCCATTGTTTTTTTTTTTTTTTTCAATCTTCATGGTGAGATAGTTCTATGGAAAATAAATGGAATATGTACCAGCTTGTTCTCATCTCGAAAACTTTGATGACTCTTTTATAGATTTTCTGCAAAGTAATTAAAGTCCAATTAATTGGGAAAATGTACACAATGGGTATTCCAAATATATCTCCAACGAAAGCAACTTTCATTACCTTAAACGAAGTGGCTAAGCCAATGTTGCAAGTTTAAATTCTGAGCTGCTAAGCAAATATCTCAGATATTTGCACTCTTGCACAGTGCTGGCTCCAAAATAAATGCCTCTGCAGTAGGCAGGTCTCTTCCCTCCTCTGGGAGTCGATTACAGTTCAAGCAGCATACTGATACCTCTTTCATAGCCAATGGCTATACACACAAAATTATGCCATAAACACAATCACTATGAATAGTCAGGAGAATCTGGCCACTGATAGGAATCTAAAGGGAATATTTCTTTGATGCAAAGAATGACCAAGTCATTTGTCTGTTCTCTGAATCTCAACTTTCGCTTTCTAAACATACATAGTCAGCTACATAATGTCCTCTTTTGCTTCCATTTAGGCTCTATTTGTAAATAATACTAGCTACAGTCCCAATTCAGTATTCTCATTGGAATGACATGGTAAAGGGTTTTTTAGCGCATATTTTCTCTTTTTTATTGAAATATAATTCATATACTATAATAGTGACCCTTTAAAGTGTACAATTCAGTGGTTTTTCTGATATTCACAAAATTGTACAACTCTCACCATTATCTAATTACAGAAAATTTTCACTAACACAGAAGGAAACCTTTTCCCATTAGCACTCTTTCCTCATCTACCACCTACCACTCCCCTAGAGGCAGCCACTGGTGGTAAAGAACCTGCCTCCGATGCAGGAGACATTAAGAGATAGAGTTTTGAGCCCTGGGTGGAGAAGATCCCAAAGATCCCCTGGAGAAGGGAATGGCAACCCACTCCAGTATTCTTGCCTGGAGAATCCCATGGATGGAGGAGACTGAGGGCTACATTTCAGAGGGTTGCTATCATTCGGACATGACTGAGCGACTCAGCTGGCATGCAGGCAATCTATCAATATTTCTATCTCTATGTATTTGCCTTCTTTGGACATTTCACGTCAGTGGAATCATTATATGTGGATTTGTTTTCTGGTTTTACTTAGCATAATAGTTTCAGGATTCATTCATCTTGTAGCTTGAATCACTACTCCATTCCTTTTCGCAGCTGAATAATACTTCATTGCTTAGGTATACCACATTTTTTTTTTTTTACTGGATTACAGTTGCTTTACACTGCTGTGCCAGTTTCTGCTCTTCAGCAAAGGGAATCAGCCGTTTGTATACATGTATCACCTGTTTTGGCTTTTCCTCCCATTTAGGCCACCACAGGGCAGCCAGTAGGGTTCCTTGGGGTATACAGCAGGTTTTCATTATCTATTTTATACATAGGAGAAGTAAATGGCACCCCACTCTGGTACCCTTGCCTGGAAAATCCCATGGACAGAGAAGCCTGGTAGGCTACAGTCCATGGGGTCGTAAAGAGTCTGACACGACTAACTTCACTTCACTTAATGTACATATGAGATTGTTCAATCTCCCAGTTCACTCCACCCCTTCTCCTCTGATCTTGGTGTCCATGTGTTTGTTCTCTATGTCTTCTTTGCAAATAAGATCATTGCTACCATTTTTCTAGATTCCAAATATATGAATTAGTATGATATTTGTTTTTCTCTTTCTGAGTTACTTCACTTTGTATGACAGTCTCTAGGTCTGTTCATTAATTTCCAGTTCAACATAAGCAATGAGGGGGTGAACCTCTGTGTTATTCAATTGCTCAGGGGTTGAGGTCCTACTATGTGATGGCTTTTCTTCAGTATATAGTTCAGGGCTGCCCTGGCATAATCCAGCTAGCAGGCAGGAGGGAGGGAAGGGGGAAAGCGCGTTTATTTATGCATAACCTCTGTTACTTATCTATAAACAAGTTACTTCCTCTCTCTATCCATCAGCAAGAACTTTCCACACTTCTCTCGTGTGCAAAGGGGTCAGAGAACCCTCTTACAGGAAGAGAAAAGGAGTTTGGTAGGCATCTAGCCAGCCTTTAAACTTTTTTCTAGGCTTTGCCTCTGTTTGACCTTTTCTTCCTCCCTTCCTGGCTCTCCTTCTTTTGCCAAACTCATCTATCCTGGGGATGTGATATTCTAAATTTTCTTCTTTATGACTTTCATTCTTTCCCCCTAGGAAGGTAACACATTCAGTTTCAGATTCAACAAACATCATTCAGCATCTACTACATGGCAGGCGTGATGCAAGGAATTGCCATCTGTGTTAGGCCATTTGATATAGAAAGAAGCATTATCATTTGTTTTAAGATGAGAAATCTAAGACCCGGGAATTGACTAAGCATACATAAGAAGTAATTTGTCATGTCAGCATTTCTATTTGCTCCTGGGATGCATTTACTTATATATCTAACTGAGCTGATTCTCTTACCAGTAAACATTTTACATACTTTTTTTTTTTTTTTTTTGTATCCAGTAATTTCTTAATTCCTTTGTTGGTTATGCTCACCTTTCCAACTTATCTGGCTATTTCTAAACAAATCACCTCACTCTCTCTGTGTCCCTATTCATGCCTATTATGAACAACACTTGTGATGACAATAATTTTATATCAAGAAAAAGCATGATGTTTTGTGAAGAAATCAGAAGCAACAATATAGAGCTAGTAGTATCAATTTTTAAAGCTCTTACAAAAGCTCAGAGTCCTCAAAAATTTTCCATTAAAACTGATTTTCTTGCGGAAATACTTCAGCTAAGTAATTTATTTTTCTACTTTATTGGGGTTCATTTGGCTGTTGTTGAAAGCGTTATTTCCAGAGTCTGGCATCCTGTGCTTTCATTACAAATGTGTAGTGTTTCAGCTGCATTGTGGTTGTAGATATTTCTAGCTAGGCTTGAACCTGGTGGCAATGTAAAACATGACTTTCCTGGAAAAATTTGGTACGTGTTTCAGATGACTACAAAAATCATTTTTCACATTAAATGTTTTTGTTTCTCTGTTTTTAAATGGGCATCATCTTCATGGCTCTTTTTTGAAATATTCTTTCTGTAATTTCATTGGTCAACTGATTCCTATCCAATTCAAGAAAATTTAAACTAATTTTCTACCCTCCCTAGGGTTTTATGTATCTAGATCATGACTCGGCTCTCCCTTACCTTGTGTCATATTTTCTGGTACTTTGGGGCCACCCACATACACTCTAGCTAAAGCTCAATCCCCTGTCTCATTCCTGACCCATGAAACCAAGATTCGTATCTAGCCCTTTCTTTTTATTTTTTTCTTCCCATTCTCATTCTTCACAAGATCTAGTTTGGGTTTTGGAACCTGGGCTCAGTGTGATATTTGGTAGGTTGGAATAAATCATCTGAACTTTTTTTGACCCCTAACCTAGCAGTTTAAAGTCATTGCTGTATGTGTGTGTGCTTAGTTGCTTCAGGCACGTCTGACTCTTTGCAACCCTATGGATTGCAGCCCGCCAAGCTCCTCTGTCCATGGGATTCTCCAGGCAAGAATGCTGAAGTGGGTTGCTATGCCCTTCTCCAGATCTTCTCCACCCAGAGATCGAACCCAGGTCTGCTGCACTGCAGGCAGATTCTTTACCACTGAGCCACCGGGGAAACCCAAAAGTCATCTCTATGTACCAGCTAATGACATACCTTGCAAAAAGGTTGCTAAGACCAAATGAGGTTCTTTGCTTCAGGTCCCTCTCTTCCAATGTCTAGTACAGAGTTGGTACTCTTAACTCCATAGATAAGATCTTCCTATGTAAATTGTCTATTGCTACATGATGAACTATAGTGAACAATGACTTAATACAGATTTATTAATTTATAGTTTCTGTGAATCAGAATCTGGGTGTGGTTTAATTGCACTGGTCCTTTATCAGGGTCTCTAGAAGGCCATACTTAAAGTGCCAGTCGGGGCTGGAATCCCATAGGAAGGTAGAACTGTGCTTAGACGCTCAATTGTGTCTGACTCTTTGCAACTTCATGGACTGTAGCCCACGAGGCTCCTCTGTCCATGGGGGTTCTACAGGCAAGAATACTAGTGTGGGTTGCCATCCCCTTCTCCAAGGGATCTTCCCAACTCAGGGATCAAACCCAGGTCTCCCTTATTGTGGGCAGATTCTTTACCATCTGAGCCTCCAGGGAAGCCCAAAGGTACAACCAAGGAGGATCTATTTCCAAGTTGACATAGTTACTGGCAGAATTCAGGCCTCCAAAGTCTGTTGGCCTGATGGCCTCAGTTCCTAGCTGGCTTTTAGAGGCTACCCTTGATTTCTTCTCTCCTCAAGAAGACAACTTTTTTGTCAAAGTCAGCATAGGTCAAAGAGAATCTGCTAGAAATATGGAGGTTGGGAGAGAGGCATTTGATCCCTTGGTTGGGAAGATCCCCTGCAGAAGGAAATGGCAAACCACTTCAGTATTCTTGCCTGAAAAATCCCATGGACAGAGGAGCTTGGTGGGCTACAGTCCATAGGGGTGCACAGAGTCAGATATGACTGAGCACTCACACACTCTCTCTAATCTCTCATAACCAATCACTAAGGCAGCATCTCACCATCTTTGCTATATTATGTTACTTAAAAGCAAGTCACTAGACCAGCCCATCCTCAAAGGCAGAGGATTATACTTAGTATGGATATCAGGAAGTAGAGATCATTGAGGATCATTAAAGATGCTGCTTAACATACTTCCCAATCACATTTCCCCCTAAATCACAGTAAGAGAGCTCTATATTGATATTATACTATGCCTTAGCCAATATACTGAGAATTTAGTACATAAAGAGATATGAAGTACATTTCCTTGTCACTAAAGAACTCATAGTCCAGGGGGTTAGGTTTTTTGTTTTTGTTTCTTTCATTAAAATCCTTTTACAAAAGGAACAGAGATATTAAGTGTGTAGGATTTATAAACACGGTTGGTGGCTCTCTCTGTGTAATTTAATAATCAGGTTTCAAGAACCCATGAGAAAAAAAAAAATCCATCAAGTCCATCAATCATAAAATCATAGACCCCAGGCTTGAAGGAGACAGTCTATTAACTGATCAATCAATATCTACTGTGTGCTTTCTGTTTTCAAAGCTTTTCCTAGTTGCCAAAGTCCAGATTCTGAAGGGGGTTGAAAAAGTTATAGCAATTGAAAAGAAGCTTGAGAAATTGAAGCTGAGAATTAATTTAGCTTTCAATTATTTTGATATATAAACAAATGTTGAAGCAGGCTCCTTAGGGATCAGGGAAATAGAAGGAGGGGATACTTCAGGGAGAGAGAGAGAAAAAATAAATAAATAAAAGAATGAAAGGAAGAGAAGGCACTGCTGGGGAGGTCTCCAGGATACAACGAATCTAATTAGGGAAGTTGGCCATGCATTTGGTTATCTCTGAGATACAATGTATGGAAATCAGAGATAGGTATGCACAGCAAGACTCTAGAGTGGCAAGGGACCAGGAAATATGATTAGATCACATACAAATCATTTACGTTCAGAAGAAGGTTAGTGGATAAGGGACTAGTTCATTCAGAGATGTGTAATTGAACAAGTAAGAATAAGGACAGCAAGTAAAAAGAAATGGCTATGGAATTCTTTTATCCCTCTTTTTATTTTTGCTTTCAATTGCAGCCTTATACAGGTGATAAGATTGGGATTTTAGAAAAGCATATTTAATAATGGATATTTTATATACCTGACTCTTTTTTTTTAATTAAAGGATTATTGCTTTACAGAATTTTGTTGTTTTCTGTCAAACCTCAACATGAATCAGCCATTGGTGTACATGTATCCCCTCCCTTTTGGACTTCTCTCCCATCTCCCTGCCCATCCCACCCCTCTAGGTTGAGACAGAGGCCCTGTTTGAGTTTCCTGAGCCATACAGCAAATTTCCATTGGCTATCTATTTTACATATGGCAATGTAAGTCTTGATGTTACTCTTTCCATACATCTCACCCTCTCCTCCCCTCTCCTTGAGTCCATAAGTCTATTCTCTCTGTCTGTTTCTTCATTGCTGCCCTGTAAATAAATTCTTCAGTACCATTTTTCTAGATTCTGTATATATGCATTAGAATACATATATCTTTTTCTTTCTGACTCACTTTACCCTGTATAATAGGTTCTAGATTCATCCATCTCATCAGAACTGACTCAAAAATGCATTCCTTTTTATAACTGAGTAGTATTCCATTGTGTGTATGTACCACATCTATATCCATTAATCTGTCGATGGACAACTAGGTTGCTTCCATGTTCTAGCTACTGTAGATAGTGCTGCAGTGACCAATGGGAGACATGTGTCTTTTTCAGTTTTGATTTCCTCAGGGTATATGCCTAGGAGTGGGATTGCTGGGTCATAAGATGGTCTTATTCCTAGTGTTTTAAGGAATCTCCATACCATCTTCCGTAGTGTCTGTATCAATTTACATTCCCACCAACAGTGCACGAGTGTTTCCTTTTCTCTACACCCTCTCCAGCCTTTACTGTTTGTAGACTTTTTGATGATGGCCAGTCAGACTGGTGTGAGGTGATATCTTATTGTGATTTTGATTTGCATTTCTCTAATAATGAGTGATCTTGAGCATCTTTTCATGCGTTTGTTAGCCATCTCTATGTCTTCTTTGGAGAAATGTCTGTTTAAGTCTTTTTCCCACTTTTTGGTTGGCTTGTTTGTTTCTTGAGTTGTATGAGCTGCTTGTATATTTTGGAAATTAATCCTTTGTCAGTTGTTTCATTTGCTATTATTTTCTCCCATTATGAGGGTTGTCTTTTCACCTTGCTTATAGTTTCCTTTGCTGTGCAACAGCTTTTAAGTTTAATCAGGTCCCACTCGTTTACTTCTGCTTTTATTTCTGTTACTCTAGGAGGTGGGTCATAGAGGATCTTGCTTTGATTTATGTCATCGAGCAATCTGCCTGTGTTTTCCTCTAAGAGTTTTATAGTTTCTGGCCTTACATTTAGGTCCCTAATCCATTTTGAGTTTATCTCTGTATGTGGTGTTAGGAAGTGTTCTAATTTCATTCTTTTACAGGGAGCTGTCCAGTTTTTCCAGCACCATTTATTGAAGAGGCTGTCTTTGCCCTGTTGTATATTCTTACCTCCTTTGTCAAAAATAAGGTACCCATAGGTGCCTGGGTTTATTTCTGGGCTTTCTATCTTGTTCCATTGGTCTATATTTCTGTTTTTGTGCCAGTACCATACTATTTTGATGACTGTAGCTTTGTAGTGTAATCTGAAGTCAGGAAGGTTGATTCCTCCAGCTCCATTCTTCTTTCTCAGAACTGCTTTGGCTATTTGGGGTCTTTTGTGTTTCCATATGAATTGTGAAATTTTTTGTTCTAGTTCTGTGAAAAATGTCATTAGTAATTTGATTGGGATCACATTGAATTTGTAGATTGCATTTGGTAGTATAGTCATTTTCACAATACTGATTCTTTCTACCCAGGAACATGGCATATCTCTCCCTCTGTTTATGTCATCTTTGATTTCTTTCATTAGTGTCTTATAATTTTCTGTGTACAGTTCTTTGGTCTCCTTAGGTAAGTCTATCCCTAGATATTTAATTCTTTTTTTTAACACTGGTGAATGGGATTGATTCCTTAATTTCTCTTTCTGATTTTTAATTGTTAATATATAGAACTGCAAGTGATTTCTGTGTATTGATTTTGTATCCTGCAATTTTGCTAAATTCACTGATAAGCATTAGTAATTTTCTGATACTATCTTTATGGTTTTCTATGTACAGTATCATGTCATCTGCAAACAGTGAGAGCTTTACTTCTTGTTTTCCAATCTGGATTCCTTTTATTTCTTTTTCTTCTCTGATTGCTGTAGCTAGGACTTCCAGAAATATGTTGAATAACAGTCATGAAAGTGGACACTCTTGTCTTGTTTCTGATCTTAAGGGGAATGTTTTCATGTTTTTGGCATTGAGAATAATGTTTGCTGTCAGCTGATTATATATGGTCTTTACTATGTTGAGGTAGGCTCCTTCTATGTCCATTTTTTTTGAAAAGTTTTAATCATAAATGGGTGCTGAATTTTGTCAAAGGCTTTTTCTGCATCTATTGAGATGATGATATGGTTTTTATCTTTCAATTTGTTAATATGGTGTATCACATTGATTGATTTGCATATATTGAAGAATCCTTGCATTCCTGGAATAAACCCAACTTGATCATGGTGTATGAGCTTTTTGATGTGGTGCTGAATTCTGTTTGCTAAAATTTTGTTGAGGATTTTTGCATCTGTGTTCATCAGTGATATTGGCCTGTAGTTTTCTTTTTTGTGTGTGTTGTCTTTGTCTGGTTTTGGTGTCAGGGTGATGGTGGCCTCATAGAATGAGTTTGGAAGTGTTCCTTCCTCTGCAATTTTTTGAAAGAGTTTTGGAAGGATAGGCATTAGCTATTCTCTAAATGTTTGATAGAATTCTCCTGTGAAGCCAGCTGGTCCTGGGCTTTTGTCTTTTGGGAGATTTCTGATCACAGCTTCAATTTCAGTGATTGTAATTGGGTTGTTCATAATTTCTATTTCTTCCTGGTTCAGTCTGGAAGATTGAATTTTTCTAAGAATCTGTCCATTTCTTCCATGTTATCTATTTTATTGCCATATAGTTGTTCATAATAGTCTCTTATAATCCTTTGTGGTTTTGCATTGTCTGTTATAAACTCTTTTCATTTCTAATTTTGTTGATTTGATTCTTCTCTCTTTTTTTCTTGATGAGTCTGGCTAAGGGTTTGTCAATTTTGTTTATCTTCTCAAAGACCAGCTTTTCATTTTATTAATCTTTACTATTGTTTCTTTCATTTATTTTTCATTTATTTCTGCTCAGATCTTTATGATTTCTTTCCTTCTACTAAATTTGGGGGTTTTTGTTTTTCTTTTTCCAGTTGCTTTAGATGTAAAGTGGGGTTATCTATTTGATGTTTTTCTTGTTTCTTGAGGTAGGAGTGTATTGCTGTAAACTTCCCTGTTAGAGCTGCTTTTGCTGCATCCCATAGGTTTTAAGTTGTCATGTTCTCATTGTCATTTGTTTCTAGAAATTTTTTGATTCCCTTTTGATTTCTTCAGTAACCTTTTGGTTATTTAGAAACGTGATGTTTAACCTCCATGTATTTGTGTTTCTTGCCGTTTTTTTCTTCTAATTGGTATCTCGTCTCATAGTGTTGTGGTTGGAGAAGACGCTTGATATGATTTCAATTTCCTTAAATTTACTGAGGTTTGATTTGTGACCCAAGATGTGGTCTATCCTGGAGAATTTTCCACGTGCACTTGAGAAGGTGTATTCTTCTGCATTTGGATGGAATGTCCTGAAGATATCCATGAGATCCATCTCATCTAACATACCATTTAAGACTGTCTTTCCTTTTAATTTACTGTTTTGATGATCTGTCCATTGGTGTGAGTGGGGTGTTAAAGTCTCCCTCTATTATTGTGTTACTGTCAATTTCTCCTTTTATGTCTGTTAGTGTTTGTCTTATGTATTGAGGTGCTCCTATGTTGGGTGCCTAGATATTTACAATTGTTATGTCTTCCTCTTGGATTGATCCCTTGATCATTATGTAGTGTCCTTCCTTATCTCTTATAATCTTCTTTATTTTAAGGTCTATTTTGTCTGATATGAGGATTGCTACTGCGCTGGGGTCCAGCCCCCACAGGATCCAGGGAAACCCGAAGGAGAAACAGCATCAGCGATTGCGATTGATTTAGAGAGAGAGAGAGTTAAGAATGTTGTAGATAAGAAAATAGAGGAGAGAAAGAGGCTGATATTCCTTGGTTTACATAGAGAACCAATAAAACTTTAAGACAAGAAGTTTGCCCTGTTCACAGAGGCCACAGGTGCCCTCCCGGTCTCCTGAGGGAGTGAAGACGCAGAACGTCCTCCCGTTCAGGTCTTAGAAACCCGGGCAGATAAGTGAACACAGGGAGCCCCCATGCTCCAAGGAATTAGCCTGAAAAAGAGAGGGAGAGAGAGAGAGAGAGAGAAAGATAGAGAGAAGAAAAAACACGGAGTGACCAAGCTTCTGAGAGGCCCAAAACCTTTATTTTTCAAAAGGTACTTTTATACCTTGCCTTATGCATAGAGGGAAATGAAAGATGCAAGGTCATACAGAGTCAGCCCAAACATTCCAGCAGTATTGCCTTTATCGAAACCAGGATTTTTCTGCATACCTTTTCCACCAAAGATGTTGTGTACAGTATCTTCTGGCCTTGGAGGCCTGCGAACATTTTATGACCCTCTTTTGATAAAGGCTGCTCAACCAGAAAACCTATTTTCCCTCAAAGTGTTTTTTCTTTATATTTCTAATCTATGTCAGCCTCAGAAAATGCCAAACAGAGTTAAAACGTTTTCACAGAGAAAAGGTGCAGTGAGTTACAAGATAGAACCAATTAGCTCAAAAGTCTGATATGGTTAAATTCAAGGCTACACGTGTTTTTCTTGCATTCTCACTATGTTAACTAATGCATTCCCAGGTGCACAGTGGATAAGAGATATGGGAACTTAGCAACAAGCATTGGCCCAGTAATGAAATCCTACATCAGCACTAGCACTACTCTAATAACTTTTAACTCTTTCAAAGGCTCTATGTTTTAGGCTTTCTGTGCTTCTCACAGTTGGGAGGCTGTAAATAATCACATGCGTAGCTGTAAGAGTCTGGATATACCTGCTGAGCAAGCTAGAATGCTAACAGAGGGGGGTTGATTTGAAATATTCCTCTCATGTCCAGGAGGCTTATTAGCTATAGCCCTAAGTTGATTTTCTCCAGAGAAAAGTGGTCAGGGTTAGGCCCCTGTTAATGTCAGAGGAGTTGGGGAAAGTCATGAAACAGTAAAACAGACAGATTCTGGTTTTGGGGTAGCTGCTCAAGAAAGCCTAGGGAGCCCCTTGAGTTCTGAAGCCTTGCTTAACAGTTCTCTTCAACACAACCCTGTCATGGGGGGGATCTCCCATGGCAGCTCCTGGCACTACTGCAGCTTTCTTTTGCTTCCCATTTGCATGGAATGTGTTTTTCCATCCTCTAACTTTCAGTCTACATGTGTCTTGAGGTCTAAAGTGGGTTTCTTGTAGACAGCATATATATGGGTCTTGTTTTTGTAGGCATTCAGCCAGTCTGTGTCTTTTGGTTGAAGCATTTGATCCATTTACATTTAAAGTAATTATTGATATATCTGTTCCTATTGCCATTTTCTTAACTGTTTGGGGTTGATTTTGTAGATCTTTTTCCTTCTCTTGTATTTCTTGACTATATAAATCCCTTGAATATTTGTTGTAAAACTTGTTTGGTAGTACTGAATTCTCTTAACTTTTGCTTGTCTGAAAACCTTTTTCTTTATTTACTTGAATGAGATCTTTGCCAGGTATAGTAATTTTTTTTGTAGATTTTTCCATTTCAGTACTTTAGATATATCCTGCCATTCCCTTCTGGCCTGCAGAGTTTCTGCTGAAAGATCAGCTGTTAAGGATATGGGGTTTCCCTTGTATGTTACTTGTTGCTTCTCCCTTGCTGTTTTTAATATTCTTTCTTTGTGTTTGTCTTTGATAGTTTGATTAGTATGTGTCTTGGCATGTTTCTCCTGAGTTTATCCTGTATGGGACTCTTTGCGCCTCTTGGACTTGATTGACTATTTTCTTTTCCATGTTGGGGAAATTTTCAACTATAATCTCTTCAAAAATTTTCTCATAACCTTTCCTTTTCTCTTCTTCTGGGATCCCTATAATTTGAATGTTGGTGTGGTTGATATTGTCCCAGAAGTCTCTGAGATTATCCTCAGTTCTTTTCATTTCTTTTAGTTAATTCTGGTCTTCAGAAGTTATTTCCACCATTTTATCTTCCAGCTCACTGATTCGTTCTTCTGCTTCGGATATTCTGCTATTGATTCCTTCTAGAGTATTTTTAATTCAATAGTTGTGTTATTTTATCTCTGCATGTTTATTCTTTAATTCTTTTAGGTCTTTGTTAATTGATTCTTGCATTTTCTCCATTTTGTTTGCAAGATATTTGATCATCTTTGCTATCATTATTCTGAATTCTTTTTCAGGTAGTTTGCCTATTTCCTCTTCATTTATTAGGACTTCTGTGTTTCTAGTTTGTCCCTTCACTTACGCAGTGTTTCTCTGCCTTTTCATTATTTTTCTTTTTAAACTTATCGTGTTTGAGGTCTCCTTTTCCCAGGCTTCAAGGTGGAATTCTTTCTTCCTTTTGGTTTCTGCCCTCCTAGGGTTGTTCCAGTGGTTTGTGTAAGCTTTGTATAGGGTGAGATTTGTGCTGAGTTTTGTTTGTTTTTCTTTTTAGGCTGAGTGAGGTGGTAATTAAGTCTGTTCATGATTGATTTTGTATTTTTGTTTTGTTTCTTGCTGAGATGAGGTGTCCTGCACAAGGCGCTACTGGTGGATGGGTGATACCAGGTCTTGTATTCAAGTGGTTTCCTTTGTGTGGGTTCTCACTATTTGATATGCCCTAGGGTTAGTTCTTTGGTAGTTTAGGGTCTTGGAGTCAGTGCTCCCACTCCAAAGGCTCAGGGCTTGATCTCTGGAAGGAACATGAATATTACCCAGTTCATTGGTTCTCATCTGGAGATGTTGGTTGACTGCTGCAGGGACAACACTACTGGTGTCTTGTTGGGCCAGAAATGCCCAATCAGGCACGATAGTGGCCACTTGCCTGAGCTGTCTCTTACCAAGAGGTCCCAGTAAGGAAGACAGTGCAGACAAGCTGCGGCCAGGCCAGTGTACCTGATTCTCTTAAATAATGTTAAAAGGTGAATGGACACTGAAGTCTTGGGAAAGAATAAACAAGATTTTCAGTGTTCACAAGTTTTTGTGCCCTTTGTGTGTGTGTGTGTGTGTGTGTGTGTGTTCAACTCAAAGTTTTCTCATTTTGGTTTATATAAATTCAAAAAAAGTGTGAACAAATATAACTAATCGTGGATTGTAAATGAGTCTATCCATTAAAACCTTGCATTCATTTTTCAAGTAAAAGATAGAAGACTGATCCAACGAATTTATTTTCATTTGTTTTAAAATCTGTCTCTACGACAACATATAAAGAAATCAAAACCAACAATTTGATTCCTAAGTATACAGCTAACAAAAATGTATATATATATAAATTTTTTTTCCACAGTAATGGAGGAGGAAATAGAAACCCACTTCAGTATTCTTGCCTGGAAAATTCCATGGATAAAGAAACCTGGTGGGCTATAGTCCATGGGCTGCAGAGTTGGAGATGACTGAAGTGACTTAGCATTCACGCACACATGTTTGCAGTAAGTTCATAGCAGCCCTATTTATAATAGTTAAACTGTTACTATCCAAATGTCCAGTAGCAATACAAAACATAGACAAATTGGGTAACAGTTGAATCTTGATGTTATGTACAAATGAGAACAAATAAAGCACAAATGCTTGCAAAATTTGCATAAACTGTGTTTGAATTTTCGAACACAATTGAAAAAAAGTCAGACCCCAAACTAGAAATCTGCTTATATAAAGCACAGAAACAGACAAAACATATGATGTAAGAGGTCAGTATAGCAGATTGTTTTGGGGAGGGGGTTTAATGATGGCAAAGGTACAGAAGGTGGGTTTCTGAGATATTTAATATTATCTACTTTTTGGCTCAGAGGCAAAGCATCTGCCTACAATGCCGGAGACCTGGCTTCAATTCCTGGGTCGGGGAGATCTCCTGGAGAAGGATATGGCAACCCACTCCAGTATTCTTGCCTCCAACCCCCGCCAAAAAAAAAGCGGCTCAAAGAAATATTTGGACTTCCCTGGTGGCTCAGACGGTAAAGCGTCTGTCTACCATGCGGGAGACCCGGGTTCGATCCCTGGGTCGGGAAGATCCCCTGGAGAAGGAAATGGCAATCCACTCCAGTACTATTGCCTGGAAAATCCCATGGACAGAGGAGCCTGGAGGGCTACAGTCCATGGGGTCGTAAAGAGTGGGACACGACTGAGCGACTTCACTTTCACTTTCAATTTTTGCTCGGGGTGCTGATTATACAAGTACACTCCATGAATGCATATATACAGAATCTAGAAAAATGGTACTGATGAACCTATTTGCAGGCCAAGACAAGAGATGCAGACATGGAGAGCAGGCATGAGGACGCAGTGGGGCGGGGCTGGGAGGGGCAGAGAGTAGCAGTGAGGCATGCATGCAAGCCAAGCTGCTTCAGTCCTGGTCGACTCTGCGACTCTGTGGACTGTGGCCTTCCAGGCCACCAAGTGTAAAATAGATGGCTAATGGGAAGCTGTTGTATAGCACAGGGGAGGTCAGTTTGGTGCTCTCTGATGACCTGGAAGACTGGCATTGGAGGTGGGGGAGGGGAGGCGGGGGGAGGGAGGTTCAAGAGGGAGGGGATATATGTATATGTACAACTGATTCACTTAGTTCTGCAGCAGAAACTTATACCACATTGTAAAGTAATTACACTCCAATAATAAACTTTAAAAAATAAAAAAGGGAATGCATTTGAGTCAGTTCTAATGAGGTGCATGAACCTAGATCTTATTATACAGAATGAAGTAAGTCAGAAAGAGAAAACCAAATATCGTATATCAAGGCATATATATGGAATCTAGGAAAATGGTACTGATGAACCTGTATGCAGGGCAACAATGGAGACACTTTAAATTAAAGACGCTTGCTCCTTGGAAGAAAAGCTGTGATGAGTCTAGACAGCATATTAAAAAGTAGAAGTATCACTTTGCCAACAAGGGTCCGTATAGTCAAAGCTATGGTTTTTTCACTAGCCATGTATGTATGTGAGAGTTGAGCCATAAAGAAATGTCGAGAGCTGAAGAATTGATGCTTTCAAACTGTGGTGTTGGAAAAGACTCTTGAGAGTCCCTTGGACTGCAAGAAGATCAAACCAGTCAATTACAAAGGAAACTTTTAGATTCAGAAAACTCTGTGTCTCTCCTCTCCACACACACACCAAAGGTTTCACTGAAAAATAACATACATAGAGAAAAGTGTGGATAGCACATATCATAATTGTAAAGCTTCCCAAAGTTTCACAAATTGAACATACCCACGTAATGAGCACCTAGATAAAAAACAGAACACCAACTCTGTCTTTTGACCTTCCCCTGCCAGGCTTCCTTTAAATGACTACAATGCCTCAACTACAACACCTCTCCTGCTTGCTGCAGCAGAAATAACAGGTTGATTTGCTTTGAGACTTCATTTCATAATGTCCCAATAATTAGGCTTAGGAATATTTAGCTAACATGTTGGTTTCCTTATCTGCTGTGGGTAAGGGGGTAATGTATATTTTATTGCCTAGCATAGTGCCTGGTGCTAGTTGGTGCTCAGTAACAATCTGGAATAAAGATTTAAAAGGAAAACAAGACTTGATAAACAAAACATCTTAGGAATAAACAGTGATTTGGAGAAGAGAAAATAGACACCAGGCTACTGAAGACAGTTTGCATTCAGGGAACTGTGTCTGACCATTAACACTGCTAATTAATATCAGTTTAATATCCCTCTGCTTGATGTTACAGTTAGGGTTATAATGTTGATATTTTGAAACTGTGTAGGATGTTACATCACCTTTGCTTTTCATTTCAAGATAATAAAGAAGATGTTACAAATAATTATCATTAAAATGGTTGCTTATTCTCAGTGAGTTGAGGGCCTCTGCTCTATGCAAATTTCTCCACCCACTCACTTTTCTTGGAACACTTTTGGAATGTTCATGCCTCTTTGCATCCTTCAAGCCATTACTTCCTTTTGGAAGGGCCAGAAAGGAAAAACTATGACTCAATAATAAGTATTTGAAAAACCAAGGCAGGAGAGAGGTGGTCGTGAAATGTGTGTTGCTGCTGCTGCTGCCAAGTCGCTTCAGTCATGTCCGATTCTGTGTGACCCCATAGACAGCAGCCCACCAGGCTCCCCCGTCCCTGGGACTCTCCAGGCAAGAACACTGGAGTGGGTTGCCATTTCCTTCTCCAATGCATGAAAGTGAAAATTGAAAGTGAAGTCCTCAGTCGTGTCCAACTCTTAGCAACCCCATGGACTGCGGCTTACCAGGCTCCTCCGCCCATGGGGTTTTCCAGGCAAGAGTACTGGAGTGGGGTGCCATTGTTAGGCAGGCATTTTACAACATCTAGAAGTTTAGGCATGGTTCAAGCTGTCATTTACAACAGACAAGCTTAGAATTAGGGATGGCAGTGAAAATCACTACACAGATCACAAAAGAAGGCAAGAATGGTTAGCAAGGAATATTCAGACTGAGACAGGCAGCAATCTTGTCCGCATGGTTATTTGGCCATTTGCTGAAGACTCTGGATGAGGGAGATGAACTTAAGCTAAGTGTACTACCCAAACCTGCCCAATAGGCAGGACTTTAGTAAAAGACTATTTCCAGCAGGTTGTTTGTTGGTCAATGGGAAATAAATATATTTAGTACTGCGTTTAACATAATGGATCAAACAGTGTTTTTCTGGGAGCTGGGGAGTGGAATTCAAAAGATTTAAAGTAAAATAGGAAACTATTTTTACATTAATCAAACATTTGCTGAGTGTCTAATACAGGCCTGGTGTAGTAACATGCAGAGAAAACAAAGTTGATAGTCTTAAGCCTTTGTATACTCAGCTCACAAGAATTTTTTCAGTTGATTCTAAGTCCCTGGAACAAGTAAAACTGAGATTTGGATTCTGGATCTCCTTGATAATTGCTGAGGGACTGCTAGGGACCAGGATATGTGGGGGAATTATAAGCAGATAAGTTGTGAGCTCACGGTAAAGAACTGTGTGCATGTGTGAGTGCTAAGTTGTTCCAGTCACGTCCGACTCTTTGGGACCCTATGGACTGTAGCCCGCCAGGCTCCTCTGACCATGGGATTCTCCAGGCAAGAATACTGGAGTGGGTTGTCATGCCCTCCTCCAGGAGATCTTCCCCACCCAGGAATCAAGCCCACATTTCTAATGTCTCCTGCATTGGCAAGCAGGTTCTTTACTGCTGAGCCACCGGGGAAGCCCCAGGGATAAAGAACTGATACAGATCTAAACAGCTATGCCCCTTCATCCCTGTCCATAAATACTGTATAAACATATACCAAATAAAATCAGACAAAGAAAAATAGCACATGATATCACTGATATGTGGAACCTAAAACATGACACAAAGGAACTTATCTACAAAACAGAAGCAGACTCATAAACATAGAGAACAGACTTACAGCTACCAAAGGGAAGAGGTGCAGGAAGGAACAAATGAGGAGTTGGAGATTAGCAGATGCACACTGCTATACATAAACCAGACAAACAACAAGGTGCTGCTGTATGGGGCAAGGAACTAGATTCAATATCTTGCAGTAAAGGACAACGGGAAAAAAATGAAATATTCTGAATATTTTAGAATAAATCAGTCATTTTGCTGTATACCAGAAACTAACCCAACATTATAAATTAACTGTGTGTGTGTGTATGCAGTAGCTCAGTTGTCACCGATTCTTTGCAACCCCATGGACTGTAGCCCGCCAGGCTGCTATGTCCATGGAATTTCCCAGGCAAGAATACTGGAGTCAGTTGCCATTTCCTTCTCCAGGGAATCTCCCTGACCCAGGGACTGAATCTGTGTCTCCCATGTCTTCTGGATTGGCAGGTGGATTCTTTACCAATGAGCCAGCAGGGAAGCCCCACTTACCTGTATGTGCACACACATATATGAAAACACTAGTGTACACATATATTTTGTGTACATATGCATTATTTTTATACACATGTAATTTCATATATATGCAATGTTGTCTTCTCTACTTCTGTTCTGTCTTTTCTTCTCATAAACTTTGGTTTCCTAAGCATGTGGAAAACCAATTTTCAAAAAACTAACAAAAGATATGTCTGAGATGAACAAAAAGTACCTAAGGGGCTTGAAAGATTTCACCCTTAGGAAAAGATGGAAATGACCAAGCATGTGTAAGCAGCTGGGATGTTGAGGGATTCTCAGGTATATGATTGACAGTTTTCTGCAAAGATAATAGCTTGGTCTCCTGTGCCATCACACTAACAATGCAGGGAGCTTTATTTAGGAAAAAAAAAAAAAAAAGACAAGAAGAAAAGGACTTTTCTATCTTTCAGCCAAGAAAATTCCAATTTAGCTCTTGAGTATTAAGGAATGGACATTCAGGGTAAGCAGGATAGGAAATGACAGCAAGGATCTCAGACCCTCCACTTCTTTGTCCTTTTGTCTGTTAACACTAGAGTTCCCTGAGGCTCTCAGATTCATGGAAACTAAGTATCCTTTGGGGAATTTGGGAGAGAATGAATACATGCCTATGTATGACTGAGTCCCATCACTGTTCACCTAAAACAATCACAACATTGTTTGTTAATCAGCTACACCCCAATACAAAATAAAATGTTTTAAAAAATAAAGCTTAAATAAAAATAAAGTAGCAATAGTAACAGAAAAGTTATGTAAGTCTTCTCCTCCTGCACTAGTTAGTAAGGGGATCCTCTTGTATATTTCCGAAGAATTGAGATTTCTGGCTTAAGCAACAAACACACCGTAGAATCACAGATGATTATTAAAGTGTCTCTGGAATTCTCTAGTGGGCTCTCAGGCAGCCTGTAAACCTGCCTCTACTGACTTACCATTTGTCAAGGAACTCCCTTGCCCTTGCTCTTGGGCACTTTGGATACCTACCCGGTGCCATCTTTAGAAGCAGATTTCATTGTACCAGGGCTCCCAGTCAATCCTCTGACCCTTTTAAAACAACCTCAGGGACAGGGAAGCCTAAAGTGTGCAGTTCATGGGGCCACAAAGGGTTGGACATTACTTAGTTACTGAACAACAAACAGAGATATTTCACCTCTTGGCATCTCCGTTTCTTTGTGTGAAATGAAAGTAAGAATAGTATTTATCTTCTTATGAGTGAATGAAACAAGTACATATTGACACATCCCTTGGAGTGCCTGGCAAATTATGCTATAAATAATAGTATTTGCTATCATGGATATTCAGTATATGTACTGAATCATAATCTTTTTCACTCCCTCAAGCCACCATTTTCTCTAATCTGGAGTTTTGCCTCAGCCTTCTAATCACCTACTTGCTTTTACAATATCTTTTTCTCTCTTGCTTTCTCACTGTCTTCCCCAAAGGAGCTGGAGTATTCTATTTAAAAGGAAGTCACACTCAAATTTTCCAGGATCTTATCCACTTCAGAAGAGAAGTCAGGTTCTGGCCATGTTCATCAAGACCCCATAATAAAATCTGATTATTTGGAACCTGCACAATCCAACATGCAGCTGCCTGTTCGTCTATTTATTATGGAGCACTGCCACTTGCTCCTCCCCAGTCACACCTCCCAACTAGTTCTCTGTGGTTCTGCCACAGGACCTTTGCACATGTCATTTACTTCACCTGGAAAGCTCTTCCTTCATGTATCCACATAGTTCTTTTTCTCCCTTCCTTGTGGTCTCTGCTTACATGTCATTTTTTAATCACCTTTTTAATCAGATAGAATATTCTTAAATGTTTTCTTAAAGATGGGGAGTCAGGGTGAAATCCTATGGTCTGAATTCCTCAGAATTCATATGTTGAAATCCCAGCTGGCAAAGATGATGGCATTAGGAAGTGGGATCTTTAGGAGGTGCTTAAGTTATGAGGGTGGGGCATTCATGAATGGATTAATGCCCTTAGAAAAGTGATACCACAGAGCATGTTAGTCCCTACCACCATTTGAGGACATAGCAAGAAGGTCGCAGCTATGAACCAATAAGAAGGCCGGCACCATGCTGGCACCTTGAGCTTGAACTGCTGATCTGTGAGAATTAAAAAGCTGCTGTTTAGAAGCTAAGAGGCTCATACTTTGTTATACCTGAATGAAGAAAAGCACTATGCAATCTCTATCTTGTTTTATTTGTGTATAAAACACTATTGCTGTGCCATATTGTATATTTATTTGTTTCTTAAAAATATAATTAAGGCTTTAATTATTATTCTGTCTTTCTTCATTGTTATAAACTTATCTCTAAATCCTAGCAAAATACCAGACACAAAGTAAGACTTAATGAATATCTGTGAGTGGAGAAGCAAATTCAACATTTTTGCTTAATTTTAGAAAATATTTTAATAGTTTTCCTATGTGGACAGATTAAAAGGGAAAGCCTTTACAGTCTCTTCAATAGAAGGGGGGAGTTGATAAAATTTAGCTTCTATATAAAATAATAGTTAAAACTCCCTTCAGACTTAAAGCAAAAGGAAACACTCTTATCTTAATAAAAGTATCAACCAAAATCCCATCAGACTCTACAGTAAATGCTTAGGGACACTGTTTTTAATATCAGAAACAAACAAAAATGATGCTAACAATCACCACTTCTATTCAAAATTTAATTGGCAGTCTTCACCCATAAATAAAGAAAAAAAGCAAATAAATATTGGTCATAAAGGAGATTAAAAGAAGCAAGGGAATCCACAGCCAATTTATTAAAATTGATAATTTTAAAACTATAGCTAGGTGCTTAAATATAATACCAAAATTAAAACTTAAGTGAATTCTTATATACTAGCAATACAGAGCAATAAAGTATAATTTTAATGTAGTAATTGCATTGCCAAAATATTAAAAACTTAACTGTCAGATAAATCTAACAAAAAAGATATATGGAGAAAATGGCAAATCTTTATTTGATGGCACTATGAAAGGTAAAAGTAAAGAACTTTTAGTAGGTATAGTCAATATTTTAAATAATTTTCTCCAATTCATCCATAAAACTTAATGCCATTACAGTCTACATTAAACAAATATGAACAGGTAATTCAAAGAGAAACAAGAATGAAAAGTAAGCAAAAAAAAAAAAACAAACCTGTATCCAGGAGATGTTAGTGTTTATTTACCAACAAATAAAACCACAAAGGGATACCAATGTGCACAGACCACACTGAAAACAAGGAAGGCAGACACCACTGGAAGCTTCTATGCATAAGGAGCAGCTAGCCATGTCATGCGTTTGTGAAAATGTAAACTGCTGCAACTACTTTGGAAAGGAAGTTGGCGTTGTCTTGTAAAGCTGAAGGAATATATTGTTTGTTTAAATATGTAACATTTACATAAGTGAATGGTACAGATGAGAGACAATACATACGCCATAGTGAGTGGCAACTCACTCCAGTATTCTTTTCTGGAGAACCCCATGGATAGAGGAGCCTGTCAGGCTGCAGTCTATGGGGTGGCAATGAGCCGGAGAAGGCTGAGCGACTATACTACTACTGCTGTGACATACACACAGCTTCCCAGCTGGCTCAGTGGGCAAAGAACCTGCCTGGGGCGCGGGAGACACAGGAGACGTGGCTTTGATCCCTGGTTCCAGAGGATCCTCTGGAGAAGGAAATGGGAATCCACTCCAGTATTCTTGACTGAAAAATGCCATGCACAGAGCAGCCTGGCAGACTATAGTCCCAAGGGGTGTAAAGAGTTGGGCATGACTGAGTGAGTACACGCAACTCATAAGCACAGCATATCTAAACAGAGACAGATCACAAAACACATCGTGGACTGGAAAAACAGATTTCAATAAAGTAACTACGGTTTGACACCCATAATATGAAGTCAAACACACATACTCACAATATATGGTTTATGGAAATATAAAAATATATGATGAAAGCATAATGGTTGAAGAACATGATACAAATAAAAAATAGAATGGTTATCATTGGCAGAAATGTATCTCACCATATTTACAAGAGAAAGAGGGGAAATATGATCATATCAATAGATGCAGAAAACCATCTGATAAATTTTAACTCTCATTCATGATGAAATCTGTCAATAAACTAGAAATAAAAGGGGAACTTTCTCAACCTAATAAAAGGCAATGATGAAAATCTAACCAAATCCTACCATTTCTATTGAACAGTATTTATAGAGAATTCAACAAGTGTAATAAAGCAAGAAAAAGTTAAATAAATTGCAAGTAAATTGGAAAATGTTAAACTGTCTTATTTACAGAGAATAAAATCATAAATATAGAAAATTTCTAAGAAATCTACAAAAAAATTGCTGCAACTAATAAGTTAATTTATCTGTGTGGTTAAGATGGAAAAATTAACATATAAAATCAATTGCATTTTATATACTAGCAACAATAATTGAAAATATAATGTAAGTAATATTATCATCAACTACAACTCAGCACTAGCCATTGGAACTTGCCAACTACCTCTGCAAGGATTAAATAATGTTCTGCCTCAGCTGTTGATTTTCCATAACTTCTGAAAGGAGTTCAGGGTGGAGAGCAGAAATGAGGCACTCTGTGCTTTGGGAAAACCTGGCAGGACAGGTCTTCAGACAGTTAGATATTTTCAGGAGGCAATGTTATGAGCACAATTCTTGTATCTGCTCATATCTAGAAAAGCACTAAAATCTTTCATGATGACAATTGCTCCTCATGATTAGTAGGAGGAGCAGTTGTGTCCGACTCTTTGCGACCCCATGGAAAATAGCCCGCCAGACTCTTTTGTCCATGGAATTCTCTAGGCAAGAATACTGGAGTGGATTGCCATTTCCTTCTCCAAGGGATCTTCCTGACCCAAGGTTTGAACCTGAGTTTCCTGCATTGCAGGCAGATTCTTTACCATCTGAGCCACAAGGGAAGCCCAGCAATAATGTTCTGCAAAAATATATGTGGTTGACTGCATGGACTCCCCCTTTACCAAAATCACATAAATACTGACCTTCCACCCTATCTCTTTGGAGAAGTTTTTCAGTTATTTGAAATGCTGTCTCCAGGGCTGTAGTCCTCATTTTGCCACAAATAAAATTTAACTCCTAACTCTCATATTGTTCATGTTTCTTCAAGTCAGTACTATTGGTAGTTCCATCAAGAAAATATAAAGCATTTAGGGATAAACTTGCTATAAAGTAATCAAGATAGTAAGTGAAGTGAAGTCGCTCAGTCGTGTCCAACTCTTTAGGACCCCGTGGACTATAGCCCACCAGGCTCCTCTGTCCATGGGATTCTCCAGGCAAGAATACTGGAGTGGGGTGCCATTTCCTTCTCCAGGGGATCTTCCCAACCCGGGGATCGAACCCAGGTCTCCTGCATTGCAGGCAGACACTTTAACCTCTGAGCCACCAGGGAAGCCTCAAGATAGTAAAAGTATAGACATACAGATCAATGGATTTGAATAGTGAGTCCAGAAATATATCCAAACATATATGGTCAACTGATTCTCATAAAATGTACCTGGATAAATAGAGGAAATTATGGTTTTATTGTGGTTGTTTTTAAGCAAATGATGCTGGAACCATTGGTGTGTCTGTGTGCTCTGTCATGTCCAACTCTTTGTGACCCTATGTACCGCAGGTCACCAGGCTCCTCTGTCCATGGGTTTTCCCAGCAAGAATCATTCCAATGGATTGCCATTTCCTCCTCCAGGGGATCTTCCTGACCCAGGGATCGAATCCAGGTCTCCTGTGGCTTCTGCATTGCTAAGTGGATTTTTTTTTTTTTTTTTTTTTACTGCTGAGCCACCAGGGAACCATTGATATCCACATGGAAAAATCTGAATCTCAGCATATAACTTTCGTACAGTAATGAACTCAAAATGAAACACAGGACTTAAAGTAAAAACTAAAATTATAAAACTTCTAGATGCAAACATAAGAAATTTTTAAAGCCTACACCATCAACAAAATTGACCATAACAGAAAAAGTTGTTAGACCTCATTTAAATTAAAACCTTTTCCTCTTTGAAAGACACCACTTGAAACACTAAAAAGGAAGCTATAGAAGAAGAGCAATTATTGACAAAAGATATATCTGATAAAGAATTATATCCAAAATAAGGAAAAAAACTTCCAAACCCACAATAAAAAAACAATTGACTAATGCGGCAAACTCTTGAAAAGAAACCCCACCAAAAAGTTTTAGAGATGGCAAACAGCATATGAAAAGATGCTCAGTAGCCTCAGTCATCAGGGAAAAGCTAATTATAAACATAATAAGATGTCACAGTATACACATTAGCAAGAAAATTAAAAAGGCTGATGATGGTAAATGCTGGTGAGATAAGGGATAACTTAAATTTTCGCATCATTGCCGGTAGGAATGCAAAATGATCCAGTCACTAGAAAATCATTAGGCAGTTTAGGGGTTAAACATAAATGACCATATAAACCTCAACCATTCCATCCCTAGATACTTACCCAAGCAGAATGAAAATAGATGTCCACATGAAAACTGGTACCACAACAGCTTTATACGGATGCAATTCAAATGCTCGGCAACCAGAGGATGGATAAACCCCACAATGTAACCTATCTATACAATAGAATATTATTTCATAATAAAAAGCAGCAAGCTACTAAAACATGTAACAGCTGGATCAGTCTCCACGGATGAAGCATGATGCTGAGTGAAAGTGGTCAGATAAAAACACTGCATGTTTTCATTCATATAAAATTTAGAAAATACAAACTAACCTCTTTGGCAGAAGGCAGATTAGCAGTCGTCTGTCAACATCCAGGAGTGGAGACAAAGATAGATTTCAAAGAGGAAGAGAAAAAAAAAGTATAATGTAAATATATTGTTGTATGCATCTTACTTATCACATGTGCACTTAAAATGGATACTCTTTATTGTATACATATTATAGTGTAATAAATTTGACAAAAAGGGCATCATCAAGAAAATGAAAAGGCACCCACTGACTGGTAAAAATATTTCTAATATATAAAGGTAATTATAATTTATTTATATATAAATATTATAGAATATCTAAGCATATATGTTAGAAATACATGGTACATATATATAATAAGTATATGTATTTCTAATATACATTATATATAAACATATTATAGGAATGGGATATACATATGTATACATAAATATATAATGTGATGTATAAATATATATGCACATCTGTTTATATTATTTATATTTATATATGCTATAGAAAATATATATTATAGGAATGATTTATCACATATATATACACAAAAATCTTGTATCTGAAATATATGAAGGAAACTTTTAATTCCATGATAAAAAGACAAGCTAATTTGAAAATCGAATGGACAGAAGATGTCAACAGATGAGTTACAAAGAGTATATAGGAGTGAATGACCAATAAGTACGAGAAAAGATGATCAACAGCATTGATCCTTCTGGAATACATTTTAAAATCACAGTAGCTAAAACGAAACAATCAAAAACAAAACCACTAAACTAAGCTTACCTAGTGGATATGCATTAAATAAAACAATCATGCATTTCTGGTATGAATGTGACATAGTACAAAATTGCTTTGGAAATGCTAAGAATTTAGACCTGTATACAACAATTTTTACATACAATGCAACTTCTTGTCTACTTATACAAGAGAAATAACAGCAAACATCCACATGAAGTATATGCTCATACTTGTACATAAATATATTTTTAGTAGTTATATTAACAACTAAATATAATGGAAGCAATTCAACTGTCTCTCAACAGGAGAGTGGGTATGCAAATTGTGGTAAACAATGCAATACTGCTCAGAGCTAAACAGTAACTTCCTACAGACACATGATACAACATAGATAAATCTCAAAATTATTGCTGTGCAAAAAAGTCAGAGACACCAAGTACATATACAAAGCAGGATTATATTTATATGACATTTTAGAACATTTAAGACTAATCTTTAGTGACAGCTTATATTGGTTATTTGGGGCATGGGATGAAGAGGATGGCCATTGATTGCAAAAGAGCACATGGGAACATTTTGGAAGTAATGAACATGATCTTTATCTAGATTATAGACATATATACTTGTCAATATATACTCTTGGAGGGCACAAATGGAACCTTGTGTGCACCAGGACCCAGGAGAAAGGAGCAGTGACCCAACAAGAGACTGACCCAGACTTGCCCATGAGTGTCCAGGAGTCTCTGGCAGAGATGTGGGTCGGCGGTGGCCTGCTGCAGGGTCTGGGGCACTGAGTGCAGCAGTGCCTGCATGGGACCTTGTGAAGGAGCTCGCCATTCTCTATATTAGCTCCGCCAGAGTTTGGCCTCAGGTCAAACAACAGGGAGGGAACACAGCCCTGTCCATCAAAAGAAATTGGATTAAAGATTTACTGAGCATGGCCCTGCCTATCAGAACAAGACTTAGTTTCCCCCTCAATCATCTCTCCCATCAGGAAGATTCCATAAGCCTCTTATCCTTCTCCATCAGAGGTCAGACAGACTGAAAACCACAATCACAGAAAACTAACCAACCTGATTACACGGACCACAGCCTTGTCTAACTCAATGAAATGATGAGCTATGCTGTGTAAGGCCACCCAAGACAGATGGGTCATGGTGGAGATTTCTGACAAAATATGGTCCACTTGAGAAGGGAATGGCAAACCACTTCAGAATTCTTGCCTTGAGAACCCCATGAACAGTATGAAAAGATGAAAAGATTTAACACTGAAAGAGTAGGTGTCCAATATGCTACTGGAGATCAGTGGAGAAATAACTCCAGAAAGAATGAAGAGATGGAGCCAAAGCAAAAGAAACACCCAGTTGTTGATGTGACTGGGGATGGAAGTAAAGTCCCATGCTGTAAAGACCAGTATTACATGGGAATCTGAAATGTTCAGGTCCATGAATCAAGGCACATTGGAAGTGGTCAAACAGAAGATGGCAGGAGTGAACACTGACATTCTAGGAATCAGCGAACTAAGATGGACTGGAGTGGGAGAATTTAACTCAGGTGACCATTATTTCTACTACTGTGGGAAAGAATCCCTTAGAAGAAATGGAGTAGCCATCATGGTCAACAGAAGAGTCCTAAATGCAGTACTTGGATGCAGTCTCAAAAATGACAGAATGATCTCTGTTCATTTCCAAGGGAAACCATTCAATATCACAGTAATCCAAGTCTATGCCCTGACCAGTAATGTTAAAGAAGCTGACATTGAACAGACCTATGAAGACCTACAAGGCCTTCAAGAACTAACACCCAAAAAATATATCCTTTTCATTATAGGGGACTGGAACTGAAGTAAGTAGGGAAAACCGCTAGACCATTCAGGTATGACCTAAATCAAATCCATTATGGTTATACAGTGGAAGTGAGAAATAGATTTAAGGGCCTAGATCTGATAGATAGAGTGTCTGATGAACTATGGAATGAGGTTCGTGACATTGTACAGGAGACAGGGATCAAGACCATCCCCATGGAAAAGAAATGCAAAAAAGAAAAATGGCTGTTGGGGGAGGCTTTACAAATAGCTGTGAAAAGAAGAGAAGCGAAAAGCAAGGGAGAAAAGGAAAGATATAAGCATCTGAATGCAGAGTTCCAAAGAATAGCAAGAAGAGATAAGAAAGGCTTCCTCAGCGATCAATGCAAAGAAATAGAGGAAAACAAAAGAATGGGAAAGACTAGAGATCTCTTCAAGAAAATTAGAGATACCAAGGGAACATTTCATGCAAAGATGGGCTCGATAAATGGTATGGACCTAACAGAAGCAGAAGATATTAAGAAGAGATGGCAAGAATACACAGAAGAACTGTACAAAAAAGATTTTCACGACCCAGATAATCATGATGGTGTGATCACTCATCTAGAGCCAGACATCCTGGAATGTGAAGTCAAGTGGGCCTTAGAAAGCATCACTATGAACAAAGCTAGTGAGGTGATGGCATTCCAGTGGAGTTCTTTCAAATCCTGAGAGATGATGCTGTGAAAGTGCTGCACTCAATATGCCAGCAAATTTGGAAAACACAGCAGTGGCCACAGGACTGGAAAAGGTCAGTTTTCATTCCAATTCCAAAGAAAGGCAATGCCGAAGAATGCTCAAACTACTGCACAATTGCACTCATCTCACATGCTAGTAAAGTAATGCTCAAAATTCTCCAAGCCAGGCTTCAGCAATATGTGAACCATGAACTTCCTAATGTTCAAGCTGGTTTTAGAAAAGGCAGAGGAACCATAGATCAAATTGCCAACATCTGCTGGATCATGGAAAAAGCAAGAGAGTTACAGAGAAAACATCTATTTCTGCTTTATTGACTATGCCAAAGCCTTTGACTGTGTGGGTCACAATAAACTGTTGAAAATTCTGAGAGAGAAGGGAATACCAGACCACCTGACCTGCCTCTTGAGAAATCTGTATGCAGGTTAGGAAGCAACAGTTAGAACTGGACATGGAACAACACACTGGTTCCAAATAGGAAAAGGAATATGTCAAGGCTGTATATTGTCACCCTGCTTATTTAACTTATCTGCAGAGTACATCATGAGAAACGCTGGACTGGAAGAAACACAGCTGGAATCAAGATTGCCAGGAGAAATATCAATAACCTCAGATATGCAGATGACATCACCCTATGGCAGAAAGTGAAGAGGAACTCAAAAGCTTCTTGATGAAAGTGAAAGAGGAGAGTGAAAAAGTTGGCTTAAAGGTCAACATTCAGAAAACTAAGATCATGGCATCTTGTCCCATCATTTCATGGGAAATAGATGGGGAAACAGTGGAAACAGTGTCAGACTTTATTTTTGGGGGCTCCGAATTCACTGCAGATGGTGGTTGCAGCCATTAAATTAAAAGACGTTTACTCCTTGGAAGTAAAGTTATGACCAACCTAGATAGCATATTGAAAAGCAGAGACATTACTTTTCCGACTAAGGTCCATCTAGTCAAGGCTATGGTTTTTCCAGTAGTCATGTATGAATGTGAGAGTTGGACTGTGAAGAAGGCTGAGTGCCGAGGAATTGATGCTTTTGAACTGTGGTGTTGGAGAAGACTCTTGAGAGTCCCTTGGACTGCAAGGAGATCCAACCAGTCCATTCTGAGGGAGATCAACCCTGGGATTTCTTTGGAAGGAATGATGCTAAAGCTGAAACTCCAGTACTTTGGCCACCTCAAGCGAAGAGTTGACTCATTGGAAAAGACTCTGATGCTGGGAGGGATTGTGGACAGGAGGAGAAGGGGATGACCAAGGATGAGATGGCTGGATGGCATCACTGACTCGATGGACGTGAATCCGAGTGAACTCTGGGAGCTGGTGATGGACAGGGGGGCCTTGCGTGCTGCAATTCATGGGGTTGCAAAGATTCAGACACTACTGAGAGACTGAATTGAACTGGAATGCAAATGTAGGAAGTCAAGAAACACCTGAAGTAACAGACAAATTTGGCCTTGGAGTACGGAATGAAGCAGAGCAAAGGCTAACAGAGTTCTGCCAAGAGAATGCACTGGTCATAGCAAACACGCTCTTCCGAAAACACAGGAGAAAATTCTACACATGGACATCACCAGATGATCAATACTGAAATCAGATTGATTATATTCTTTCCAGTCAACGATGGAGAAGCTGTATACAGTCAGCAAAAACAAGACTGGGAGCTGACTGTGTCTCAGATCATGAACTCCTTATTGCCAAATTCAGACTTAAACTGAAGAAAGTAGGGAAAATCACTAGACCATTCAGGTATGACCTAAATCAAATCCTTTACGATTATATAGTAGAAGTGACAAATAAATTCAAGGGATTAGATCTGATAGACAGAGTGCCTGAAGAACTATGGATGGAAGTTCACGAAATTGTTCAGGAGGCAGTGACTAAGACCATTTCCAAGAAAAAGAAATGCAAAAAGGCAAAATGGCTGTCTAAGGAGGCCTTAAAAATAGCTGTGAAAAGAAGAGAAGCTAAAGGCAAAGGAGAAAAGGAAAGATATACCGATTCGAACGCAGAGTTCCAAAGAATAGCAAGGAGAGATAAGAAATACTTCCTCAGTGATCAATGCAAAGAAATAGAGGAAAACAATATAATGGGAAAGACTGGAGATCTCTTCAAGAAAATTTGAGATACCAAGGGAACATTTCATGCAAAGATGGGCTCAATAAAAGACAAAAATGGTATGGACCTAACAGAAGCAGAACATATTAAAAAGGGGTGGAAAGAACACACAGAAGAACTATACAAAAAAGATCTTCATGACCCAGACAATCACAGTGCTGTGATCACTCACCTAGAGCCAGACATTCTGGAATGCGAAGTCAAGTGGGCCTTAGGAAGCATCACTATGAACAAAGCTAGAGGAGATGATGTAATTCCATTTAGCTCTTTCAATCCTTAAAGATGATGCTGTGAAAGTGCTACACTCAATATGCCAGCAAATTTGGATGATTCAGTGGCCACAGGGCAGAAAAAGGTCAGTTTTCATTCAAATCCCAAAGAAAGGTAATGCCAAACAATGTTCAAACTGCTGTACAGTTGCACACATCTCACATGCCAGCAAAGTAATGCTCAAAATTCTCCAAGCCAAGCTTCAACAGCATGTGAACCATGAACTTCCAGATGTTCAGGCTGGATTTAGAAAGGCAGAGGAACCAGAGATCAAATTGTCAACATCCACTGGATCATAGAAAAAGCAAGAGAGTTTCAGAAAAAACATCTACTTCTGCTTTACTGACTATGCCAAATCATTTGACTGTGTGTATCACAACAAACTGTTGAAAATTCTTCAAAAGATGTGAATACCAGACCACCGGACCTGCCTCCTGAGAAATCTGTATGCAGATCAAGAAGCAACCGTTATAACTGGACATGGAACAACAGACTGGTTCCAAATCAAGAAAGGAGTACATCAAGGCTGTATATTATCACCATGCTTATTTAACTTATATGCAGAGTACAACATAAGAAATGCTGGACTGGATGAAGTACAAGCTGGAAACAAGATTGCTGGGAGAAATATCAACAACCTCAGATATGCAGATGAGACCACACTTATGACACAAAGTGAAGAACTAAAGAGCCTCTTGATAAAAGTCAAAGAAGAGAGTGGAAAAGTTGGCTTAAAACTCAACATTCCAAAAACTGAGATTATGGCCTCTGGTCCCATCACTTCATGGCAATAGATAGGGAAACAATAGAAGCAGTGAGAGACTGTTTTGGGGGGCTCCAAGATCACTGCAGATGGTGACTGCAGGCATGAAATTAAAAGAAGATTCCTTCTTGGAAGAAAAGTTATGACCAATCTAGACAGCATATTAAAAAGCAGAGACATTACTTTGCCAACAAGTGTCCGTCTAGTCAAAGCTATGGTTATTCCAGTAGTCATGTACGGATGTGAGAGTCAGACTGAAAGAAAGCTGAGCACTGAAGAGTTGATGCTTTTGGACTGCAGTGTTGGAGAAGACTCTTGAGAGTCCCTTGGACTGCAAGGAGATCCAACCAGTCCATCCTAGAGGAAATCAGTCCTGAATATTCTTTGGAAGGACTGATGCTGAAGCTGAAACTCCAATACTTTGGCCACCTGATGTGAAGAACTGACTCACATGAAAAGACCCTGAAGCTGGGAAAGATTGAAGGTTGGAGGAGAAGGGGAGGACGGAGGATAAGATGGTTGGATGGCATCACGGACTCAATGGAGATGAGTTTGAGTAAACTCTGGGAGTTGGTGATAGAGAGGAAAGCCTGGCATGCTGCAGTCCATAGTTCTCAGAGTCATACACAACTGAGTGACTCAACAGAACTGAACTGATACTTGTCAAAGAATGTCAAATAATAGACTTAAAATGTGTGCCTTTTGTATTATGTAACTGTGACTCAATAAAATTGAGTTTAAACAATTCAGAAGTGGGGCTACCATAGGGCATCCAGAGGGCTGGTAGTAACGATATTTTGCTTACCAGGTGATATGATGTGTGTGTGCAGGACAAGAGCATTGTTAAATTGTATTTTAAGCCTTCTATATGTATACAGTACATGAGTGTTTATTGTGAAAGACACGGAAAATGTGGGGAACTGTCTGGACCCAGGAAGCAGAATTTTGGTGAATAAGATGTTTAAACTAGGCCTCCCCTTAATAAAACTCCGCTCATCTAACTCTATGGGACCGATGGTTTGAAATGGTGATAGATCCTGTTTTGTTCCAAAAGAGCTTCAGTTGTCCTGGACACAGAAGCTGGTGTTCATATGAAGCAGGAATATTATATGGGATTCAAATTAAAAGCAGTTAAATCACATGAGGACAATTCTATCAAATTCACAAAAATATAACTCTCCTGGAAGTTTGAGCTTCCCAGGCGGCTCTAGTGGTAAAGAACCCGTCAGCCAGTTCAGGAGATATGACAGACGTGGGTTTGATCCCTGAGTTGGGAGGATCCCGTGGAGGAGGGCATGGCAACCTACTCCCGTATTCTTCAGCCTGGAGAATCCCACATAAAGAGGAGTCTGGAGGGCTGTGGTCCATGGGATCACAAAGAGTCAGACACGACAGAGCAATTTATCATACACACACATATGTAAAGAACCTTACAAGTCACAGAGAGAGAACTAATGCCAAGAAGACAGACAGAAAAAAAATCATGAACAAAATACTCATAAAACAGACTCAAAGAGCTGAGAAACATAAAAACATTTATTATAAGTAATTAATGAATTGCAAATAAAATAAAAGTCAGTTTTTCTGCCTAATCAAACAGTCAGAGTGCACTTAGAAAGACACTGTCCAATGAAGTTAAGGAAAAATATACATATAAAATTTTTCTGGAAAGCACTTTGTTAAAATATATTAATAATTTTAAATTTTCCATGGGTTCTGTTCAAGCAATTAATATTGTGGAATATTTCCTAAGGAGATAGTAAGAACTGTGAATAAAGGTTTATTTACTGTTGAGTCTAACTTGCATGTTATACACGTTAAAATATATTGGATATATTTGAAGGAAATGTTTAGGGAGATGAGAAAAGGGCTAGGTGGGGATGAACAAAGATTTTCAAAAGGAGCTCCCCCTTTGCAGGTTAATATTAAAAAGAAATGGAGAATATATATTTATGAAGACATTTTCAAGCATGATTTATATTTAATCATTAGAGAAATCTTACATGTTCATCAGAAAAATAAATTATGCTTATGCAGTCATAGAGCAAACCCATAATGTAAAATTAAAAAGGATCAACTGATTGAGAAAATGTAATGTACTGCAAAAGCACTATAATAAATTTGAAAAAAAATAGAGAATTATACATGTCTGAGAAAAAGATAAACATCTTGAGTGTGAAAATCAACAGATACGTACAAAGTAAGAACAAAATAAGATATTTAGAAAATGATATATGTATGTAAAATGTATATGTATAAATTCAACAGATGCTTATAAAATGAATAAAATATGATATTTATAAATGATAAATATGCATATATATGCAGGTATGCATGTGTTTATGAATAAATTCAATCTTATTTGTAATCACAGAGATACAAATTAAAATAAAATACAAATGTTGTCTGTCACCTTGGAAGAGTTTAAGAGAAGAGAAATCATATTGTTGAGATGAGTATGACTAGATATTCTTACATCCCACTAGTGTAAGAGAGCTCTGCTTTTCCTTTTAAAACAGTCTGGTAGTATGCATCAAAATATGAGATGGAGTAATTCCATATTTAGAAACTTACCCTAGAAATAGGCATGAAAAAATTGGTGAAACAACTGTTTATTCCATCACTGTTTATAATAAAATATTTAAATAGTCTAAATGCCAACAATAAGCTATTAGTTAAATTCTTGACAAAAGGCCATGATGCTACTTAGCTATTTAAAATGATTTTGGTGGAGAATGTTTAATCGTTTTGAAATTTTGTCATGGTATTGCTAAATTGTAAACAATGTATGCCCAGTAATCTGAAATTGCATCTATCTGTCTATCTCCCAAGTTGCCTGGTGTCTCTAACAGTAAAGAATCTGTCTGCAATGCCACAGACCCAGGTTCAGTCCCTTCCTCAGGAAGATTCCCTGGAGAAAGGAATGGCTACCCACTTGAGCATTCTTGCCTGGACAATTCCATAGACAGAGGAGCCTGGAGGGATATAATCCATGGGGTCATAAAGAACCGGACATGACTGAATGATTAACACTTTCACTTTCATATATATCCACACATATACATTACATAAATGCATTCATATTTAACTGGAAGGATTATAATAAATAACTTACTGGTACATGAATGCTGCTGCTGCTGCTAAGTCGCTTCAGTCATGTCCGACTCTGTGCGACCCCAGAGACGGCAGCCCACCAGGCTCCCCCATCCCTGGGATTCTCCAGGCAAGAACACTGGAGTGGGTTGCCATTTCCTTCTCTAACGCATGAAAGTGATAAGTGAAAGTGAAGTCACTCAGTCGTGTCCGACTCCTAGCAACCCCATGAACTTCAGCCTACCAGGCTCATCCGTCCATGGGATGCTAGGTAAAATAATAAACGAATATAATTTTAAGAAATTACCAGTCCTATGTGGCAGAAATAAAATATTTTATCATATTTATAACAGTATTTTTGAAATTTTCTACATTGAATATGTATAAACAATAGAATAATAAAATATATTTTATAACTTTAAAGTGTTATTTCTTTCTTCATTTATTCAGTTATTCATAAGCACATTTAGCAATTATTATTGAACAGCTGCAAACCTTTTATTAGGTACCAATAGCACTGAGTAAAATTCCCTCTTTTGTGGGGCTTGCACAGTTATGTAAGTAATTCAAGTATAGTGAAGCCCTGCAAGATAATACAGAAATTTTCAACATTTAAAACACTTTGGCCATACAGGATAAGAACTGACTTGGAACACTTGAGAACTTGTAACAGGGATCCAAATTAGGCTAAGATACTCAGAGGATGTTTTCCTGAGGCTGAAGGTTAAAGGCTGAGGATGGGTTAACTAAACAAACAGATAGAGAAAGAAGATTTAAGACAGAGGGACCATCATTTGCAACAGTCCCTTGTGGCAGGAGGAAGTCTTGTCCATTAGAAAACTTACAAAAATCTTGTGATTGAGTCTGGAACATTGAGAGCTATGGGGATATTTGCAGATAGAGTTTCAAGTTATAAAACAAGATAGAATGAGATTGTTTGTTAAGAGCAATCAGAAGCCACTGGGGATTTTTATCTTAATGCTCCTGTCAAAGGCTCTTTGGGAGAAGAGGCAGTATATACTTGGTCCTGCCTCCAGACCCTCAGAGCATCATGATGAGAAATGTGTATCTGGAATCTTCTAAGAACCACTTCTAGAGACCACTTAGTCCTTTGCCTAAGCTCCCTAACACCACGAATAGTCCCATATTCCCATAAAAAATTCTATTTCAGATCCCTGCTCAGCTGATACAAAACAACTACCTAGAAGTCTGATTTCTCAGTCTTCAACTCACTAGATGATTCCTGCTAACCAACGTGAAGTAATTTCCACCCCACTTCCCAGCTAACTTGCTTGAGATTGTGTTTTTATTCTAGGCCAGAGTTGAAATTAAAATAACGGTACCTGTAATTATCTACTGTTGCTCATCTCCTCTCTGTTCTGATCAGCTTGTTATTATTATTTTTATTTTTGCAGAAAAGTGTTATATAAATATTCATGGCACATCGCAGATGTTTTCACAGCATTTAGAACCCTGGGAGGTGGGTGGACTTATAATTCCACTTTTCAGTGGGGAAACAGACTCAGAGATGTAAAAGGAATTGTGAAAGTACAAACCTGGGAAAGGTAGGCTTCTAGACACTGCAATGAAAACCCTTTCCAGTACAACACACCCTTTCTTGTTATGAGTCAAGTTGCTGTAATTCCGTCTCAAGTTGCGTCCAACTCTTTGCAACCCCATGAACTACAGCACACCATGCTTCCCTGTCCTTCACTATCTCTTGGAATTTACTCAAACTCATGTCCATTGAGTTGGTGATGTCATCCAACCATCTCATCCTCTGTGGTCCCGTTCTCCCCCTGCCCTCAATCTTTCCCAGCATCAGGGTCTTTGCCAGTGAGTTGGCTCTTCCCATCAGGTGGCCGAAGTATTGGAACTTCAGCTTCAATATCAGTCCTTCCAGTGAATATTCAGGACTGATTTCCTTTATGGCTGACTGGCTTGATCTTGCTGTCCAAGCCCTCTCTCATTCTCTGCAGAAAAGGGCTTTGTTCAATACGAGGTCCTAGATTGCTGCGGCTGCATCTGTGTGATTCACTCTGCACAGTAGTTATCAGAGCATGTGCTTTTTTAGGTGCCTGAAATGCCTTTGAATGATGTGATATTTTTGCTATGATTGTGGTAGACCAACCTGACATGAAAAAGCTTGGGAGACACTAGTTCCCTGAAGAGCAGCTGGGCTTTCTGACACTGAGTGACTAAGAAATGACATGAAGCCAGTTGAAATTGCTACTGTAGTTAAAATGTCCTTTTAAGTAATTATATGGAAAATAGATTTCTCACCATCAAGAAGCTTCCACTGTTGATGGGATAGCAATGAACAATGGTTGATTAAGTTCAAAAAGTAAGTTTAGGTCTCACGGGTATAAAATTAGTAGGGACCTGATGCTATGAACATGTCATCAAATTCCTCATGTGGTAATTTAATGCCACTGAAATTAGAAAGAAGAAATCATGACAATAGCTAATATACACTGAGTACTAACTAATGGGACTGCTAAGTGCATCTCTTCAATATTTTATTTAATCTCTACAAGAAGCTTAGAGCACTAATAAATCCTATTATTACTATTTCACAAGCACAAACTGTTTTAGAAAGAGTTTGAAGTTCACTGAAGGTCACACAACAAAAAAGTTGTAATTCTGACTTGTCTGATCCAAATTCTTTGTTTAATCACTCAGCTATTCTGTTTACTTGAATTATAATGAAAGGGACAGGTGACTACTCCAGAAAGCTGGTTCTTTTTCTTGAGACACTACATCTACCATTATCAGAGGGTGGTGGGGGGAGAATCAGGGAAATTACTTGCAGGACTGTGCAAAATTTAGTTTTAAGGGAATGAAGAGAATTAGAATTTCAATATATTCCTATAGAATACAAGTGAGAAGCCTAGCCTTTTGTAAATCAGCATACTTACATTAGCAAGATCAGGGCATTTTTTTCCCCCCCTATAGGGAAAGGGCAACCAAGCATATGCAAATGTTTGGTTATCATTGAATCAAAGAAATGTAAATGAGCCTTATGAATGGCACGTGTCCTAAAGCTCCATGTTTCTATGTATAAAAGAAGGATATACGTGGACAATAATGTGATATAGCAAAAGTACAGTGGACAAAACTCCCTATTTCAAATCAGTGCGTGCGTGCTTGGTCATGTCCGACTCTTTGCGACACCATGGACTATAGCCCGCTAGGCTCCTCTGTCCATGGGATTTGCCAGGCAAGAACACTGGAGTGGGTTGCCATTTTCTACTTCAGGGGATCTTCCTGGCCCAGGAGTCTGTGCCTCTTGTATCTCCTGCATTGGCAAGTGGATTATTTACCATTGGTGCCACCTGGGAAGCATTTAATAATGTAAAATGTGTTAATTAAAATAAGCATCTTCATTTCTGATAGACCATTAATCACCTAAGTCTAGCTGACTCTAAGTCTAGCTCTGGAACTACACCCCCCCAAAAATGTCACTACTTTGTGGGAGCTGCCAGATTTTCACCTTTTCACCAGGTCGTAAGCCACTGTCAAGGATGCCAACTATTGCGCCTGTGAAACTGCTGTCTTCTTCTCTCCTCAGCATGGCAGAGCTGATAAGTAGAGTTCATACAGTGATAACCGTCTATCACTAGCAGCTTCATGATATACTGTGCTAAGAAGGATTCTGAGGTCTGATCCGAGATGAATAGAAAACTGTTATGGTCAGCTGGTGCAACTGGCCAGGCTGCGAAGGGAGAGGGCTGGCAAGGTGCTAGATATTTGTCGTCTCTGAATTGAAAGACGGAAGTTTAACTTTTACAGATTTAAGAAACTTCCATGATTTTGCAACCAAATTAAATGAATAGTGTTTGACTGGGTTCTTGATTTTAAAAACTCTCTGTAAAAGATATTTGGGAAGAAGTAAGGCAATTTGAAACGGACTGGCTATTAAAAGATTTTAGGAAACTGTTACCTTCTTGTGGAAAGTGGTATTATGGCTATATGTTTTAAAATTAAAATACTTTTAAAATGTTTTAAGTATTTTAAAATACTTTTAAATAAGTATTAAAGTATTTTTAAATTTTTTTCTAAAAGTATTCATTTCAAAAAAATGCATGCTAAAGTGTTTAGAAATAAATTGTCACGGTGCTTGCAATTTACTTTTAAATACTTCACCAAAATAAATAGCAAATATGACAAAAACAAATAAAAAAGATGGAGTTTTAATAACCTAAGTAATTTAGGAAGATAAGAAGACCATATATTTTACTTTCTTAGAATCATTAGATGCTGGGAAGCCAACAATTTCTTTTTCCATTTTCCTTTTTAACTAATCCAGGAGCTTAGTCAGGTGTTTTGTTTTGTTTGGCTTGAGCCTATTCAGTTCAAAACCACAGACCTCTCCCCTACTTCTACATACCTGGTTTAGTAAGAATAGCAAGTGAGGCAGGATCCAGTATTTATGTCAAATGGTGAGGTTGAGGTTATTCCTCTTATCAGGGTTTTAACTTGATTGCAGGTGACCTTGGAAACAATTTGTCTAAGAAAATCTTTTTGTTGTTACTGCTGCCTTGTTATAGGAAAGCAGTCCTTCTCCTGTTGGTATTCTTGGGTTCCCAATAAAAAGTGAAAGTGAAGTCGCTCAGTCATTTTCGGCTCTTTGCCCACCTGGCTGCTCAGTCCATGGAATTTCTCAGGCAAGATTACTGGAGTGGGTTGCCATTTCCTTCTCTAGCGGATCTTCCCAACCCAGGGATCGAACCCGGGTCTCCCACACGGCAGGCAGACACTTTACCGTCTGAGCCACCAGGGAGATCCTGGGTCCCCAACGGTGAGTTTCAATAGAAGGATCTGGGACTTCCCTGGTGGCCCAGTGATTAAGACTCTGAGCTTCCAATCCAATCTGGAATCTGGATTCCCGGATTCCAACCTGGGATCACAGGTTTGATTCCTCATAAGGGAACTAATAAATGATAAACTGATAAGGTCAGTTTTCATTCCAATCCTAAAGAAAGGCAATGCCAAAGAATGCTCAAACTACCGCACAATTGCACTCATCTCACATGCTAGTAAAGTAATGCTCAAAATTCTCCAAGCCAGGCTTCAGCAATATGTGAACTGTGAAGTTCCAGATGTTTAAGCTGGTTTTAGAAAAGGCAGAGGAACCAGAGATCAAATTGCCAACATCCGCTGGATCATTGAAAAAGCAACAGAGTTCCAGAAAAACATCTATTTCTGCTTTATTGACTATGCCAAAGCCTTTGACTGTGTGGATCACAATAAACTGTGGAAAATTTTGAAAGAGATGGGAATACCAGACCACCTGACCTGCCTCTTGAGAAACCTATATGCAGGTCAGGAAGCAACAGTTAGAACTGGACATGGAACAACAGACTGGTTCCAAATAGGAAAAGGAGTACGTCAATGCTGTATATTGTCACTCTGCTTATTTAACTTCTATGCAGAGTACATCTTGAGAAATGCTGGACTGGAAGAAACACAAGCTGGAATCAAGATTGCCGGGAGAAATATCAGTAACCTCAGATATGCAGATGACACCACCCTTATGGCAGAAAGTGAAGAGGAACTAAAAACCCTCTTGATGAAAGTGAAAGAGGAGAGTGAAAAGGTTGGCTTAAAGCTCAACATTCAGAAAATGAAGATCATGGCATCTGGTTCCATTACTTCATGGGAAATAGGTGGGGAAACAGTGGAAACAGTGTCAGACTTTATTTTTTGGGGCTCCAAAATCACTTCAGTACTTTTGCCTGGAAAATCCCATGGACAGAGGAGCCTGGTGGGTTGCAGTCCATGGGGTTGCTAAGAGTCAGACACGACTGAACGACTTCACTTTCACTTTTCACTTTCATGCGTTGGAGAAGGAAATGGCAACCCACTCCAGCATTCTTGCCTGGAGAATCCCAGGGACGGGGGAGCCTGGTGGGCTGCCGTCTATGGGGTCGCACAGTCGGACATGACTGAAGTGACTTAGCAGCAGCAGCAGCAGCAGCAGCAGCAAAATCACTGCAGATGGTAACTGCAGCCATGAAATTAAAAGACGCTTACTTCTTGGAAGAAAAGTTATGACCAACCTAGATAGCATATTCAAAAGCAGAGACATTACTTTGCCAACAAAGGTCTGTCTAGTCAAGGCTATGGCTTTTCCAGTGGTCATGTATGGATGTGAGAGTTGGACTGTGAAGAAGGCTGAGTGCCGAAGAATTGATGCTCTTGAACTGTGGTGCTGGAGAAGACTCTTGAGAGTCCCTTGGACTGCAAGGAGATCCAACCAGTCCATTCTGAAGGAGATCAGCCCTGGGATTACTTTGGAAGGAATGATGCTAAAGCTGAAACTCCAGTACTTTGGCCACCTCATGTGAAGAGTTGACTCATTGGAAAAGACTCTGATGCTCGGAGGGATTGGGGGCAGGAGGAGAAGGGGACGACCCAGGATGAGATGGCTGGATGGCATCACTGACTCAATGGACATGAGTTTGGCTGAATCCAGGAGATGGTGATGGACAGGGGGGCCTGGCGTGCTGTGATTCATGGTGTTGCAAAGAGTCGGACACGACTAAGCGACTGAACTGAACTGAAGGGAACTAAGATCCTACATGCCTACCTCATGCTGCAGCCAAAAAATTGAGAAAAAAAAAAAAAAAAAAGTAAGGTTCAGATCCATACCAGATGAGGTCCATAATAGAAAGGCAATCGGAATTAGTTTGCTTTAATGAGGGGCATCTACACCCAAACTCAAATGGCCCTGTATTTCCAGTGTAGAACTCAGATGCTAGATTCCAAGGAAAGGACAAGCTTAATTTGATCTTTGATATCTTTTTGGACGGGAGCAGGAAGGGAGGAATGGTTTTTATTCAATGAAATGAAGAATGAGGTTGTATCCGAGAGCATACACAGGAAAAAGTTGAAGCTGAGAGGTAAGGAAAAGTATGTTGACATTTCAAGAAAAAAAAAAAAAAACACTCCATCATAGTCCCTTGGCCTGGCTTCACAGATGATGGGAACTGCCCATTTCTTCTTCCGTCTCCTTTTCCCTTTTGTCTTGTCTTTTTTCTTTTTCTTTCTATCCTTCTTTACCTTCTTCTCCACCCCCCTCCCCTTTCTCCTTATTTACTCTCTCAATCATGCCTTGGTTCTAATGAGATATAATACTGAAATTTCTCATACAAAATATTATCCCTGCCCAGCCTGGCTTGATTTCCTGCCTGTTCCTGTAAATAAAGCTGTGCCATGTAAAAAGAAAATTGAGAACCCTTATACTTTTTTTTTTTTATCATGAACTTCAAGAAGGCAAAATAATTGTTCTCCTGGCTCCTTTTTGAATGGGTTATGTTTAGAATACCCTCTTGATTTTCCAGAATTAACGGTTTTTCCAACACAGAATCATGTCAAACCCTTAAAATGAATATGACAAAACAGTTTACTTTCTAACTTCCCCCTGCAAAGCTTAAGAAAATTCTCCTATACACCATTATAGCCACCTTGTATTTATAACTTCTTCCCTGCACTTCCGCTCCAGCAGGGGTCATTCATTCCATTCCATGACGCCTTTTATCACCATGTACTTAAATATTGTCTTTCACATCACCCTGCTACTTTATCTCCATAGAAAGTGCCTTGATTTATAACCTGATCATCTCCTACTGGGTTATTGACACCGTCTGTTCTCTGTGTGTCAGGCATCATATTCTGTACCTTTGGGGCCATTCTTGAGTGAATCATTTGTTATTTTTTTCTAAATCCTAACAAATATGATTATAATACTAGTAATATTTTTATAAATAAACAGATCTTTTCTACACTTAACACAGATATCTGTGAAATTTATCTTAAATGACCCTTTCCTTATATTTTTGTTACCTTCAGTCTAGGGAGCAACTCTTAAACCAAAACTGGGGGACCTTGCAAGACTTCCTTGAGTAATATGGGATCATTTTTAAAGTAGGAAAGGGCTGACTCTTAGTTGGTTTTCTGGTCTAAGTGTTTATATTGGGTGGGGAAGGCGGTTGAGGTGGGATTTGAGGATAGGAACATGTTTGTTCCTTAAAGTTATGGCATTTAGAGTCCCTTGTCTATTCAATTCTGTTAGCAAGGATTCTTTGGTTATAAGTGACAGAAAGCAAACCCAAACTAGTTTAAGTATAAATAAAGTTTTATTGAAAAAAACATGTGAGTAGCCTACAGAGTCAAGGTGGAGATAAACCACAAAGCCACAGGATACTAAGTAGAAGGATGGTAGACCCTGGGATATGAAAGCCATAAGTTCTTACTTCTGCCCACTGACATCATTCTTGAGCCAAATCTTTCCCAGGCTGATCCTTAGCTCTCACACAAACCGTCTTCACCAAGAAGGAAAGGAACCGGAAAAGACCCTGATTCTCCCTTTGGTAATATTTCAGTCATGAGACTTGGAGATGGCAGGGGAAAAATATAATTATTTGTCTTCACCAGAAATACATGGCTAAAAATGAGGACAAATAAGTTTCCTAAAACAAAATGAAAGCAACCATAGGCAACCTGCTAAACCATCAACATTAGTGAAGCTGTAACAGTGGCCCATGTTCATTAGATGATTTATCATAAAATGCTTACACATTCAGGATCCCAGGACTTACTATGAATAGGACAGTCATTTTTAAGTGGGATAATTTTCCTCCGGAGGACATCTGGCAATGTCTGGAGATATTTCTGGCTACCACAACTGGGGGATAAACGGAAGGGGATAGATGTCTACTGGTATTCAGTAGGTAGAGGGACAAATGTTTCTAAATGTTCTCCAATGTGCAGAATTATCCCCCACAATGAAGAGTCATCCTGCTCCAAACGGTGATGGTGCTGAGGTTAAGAAACTTTGGAATAAAGGTTAAGAGCCTAGCTTTACATGTTTGCTTTCTTATTCTGCTGCTACTAGCTCTGGGCTTCACCTCTCTGGGCATATCTTTTCTCAAGTGTAAAATTAATAAAATGATACTGAGTCTTCCAAGTTGTTTGAAGTAACATACATACACACACATGCATACACACTCGTCTGCACACACACGTTTTCTGGCTCAAATATTTCCATTAGCTTGATTGCTTGCAAAGATGCCTTTCTCTTCTTAAATTGTGATGATGTTTTTTACCCTTAAATCACTCATAACTATTTCTGCAAGATCTCTTATTCCTGAAATCAGAGGTAAGAACTCTGAGCCCTTTCACTGGGAAGCTATCGTTTTCAGAGAGCTATTGTTCAGAAAAATCATTGAACAGTAATTTAATGAGGAAAGCAGTAAGTCAAAAAGGACTAACAACAGAGACATGGCAATCTTAGTCCATCCTCTAACCTATATAGTATATTAATTCTCCACTAACTCCCAAGGATATGAAAATGCACAGATAAACAATGGGGTGGAGGCTTTTTCCAAATCCTTAATCCAAATCCCAAATCCTCTGGTACCTAACATTTGCCATGTATGTTTCTGATTAATGAAACTCCTTGCTCTAACCTTATAATATGCATGTATTCAAAATGGTAGGTTATTTCTAATACATCTAGTATACTGGATTATGTGCCCACCTACAGTATTCTTTCCTAGTAAATCCCACGGAGAGAAGCCTGGCAGGCTATAGTTCATGTGGTTGCAGAGTCAGACACAGCGAAGCATGAGCATGAAAGAGAGAGAGGAAATTTCTCACTGGTCAGAGGACAGTATAATACTCAAAGAGCATGTGTGCAAAATGAATTAATGAGTCAGTGAATGAGTAAATGAATAAATGCTACAATAGTTATTTCAATTAAAATATTTCTAAACTTGGTGTTTGGTCCTCTTACAAGAATGTGAATGAAATGAAGATTCTGCAACCTGGAGAACATCATGCTAAAGTGAAGTAAGTCAGACAAAGACAAATACGTGATATTGCTGATACATGAAATCTAAAAACAAATGATACACTTGAGCTTATTTTAAAAAAACAGAAATAGACCCATAGACGTAGAAAACAAACTTACAGTTACCAAAGGGGAAGGGGAGAGGGGTAAATTCGGAGTTTGGCATTAAAATGTATACACTGCTATATATAAAATAGTTAACCAACAAGGACCTACTGTATAGCACAGGGAACTCTACTCAATATCTTAAAATAATCTTTAATGGAAAAGAATCTAAAAAAGAATATATATATATATATATATATATATATATAGCCATGAAGTTAAAAGATGATTGCTCATTGGAAGAAAAGCTATAACAAACCTAGACAGCATATTAAAAGCAGAGATATCACTTTGCCAACAAAAGTCTGTCTAGTCAAAGCTATGGCTTTTCCAGTCGTCATGTACAGATGTGACAGCTGGACCACAAAGAAGGCTGAGTGTCGAAGAATTTATGCTTTTGAACTGTGGTATTGGAGAAGACTCTTGAGAGTCCTTGGGACAGCAAGGAGATCAAATCAGTCAATCCTAAAGGAAATCAACCCTGAATATTCATTGGAAGGACTGATACCAAAGGTGATGCTCCAATACTTTGGCCACCTGATATGAAGAACTGACTCTTTGCAAAAGACCCTGATGCTGGAAAAGACTGAAGAGGGGAGGAGAAGGGGATGACAGAGAATGAGATGGTTGAATGGCATCACCAACTCAATGGACATGAGTTTGAGCAAGCTCCAGGAGATGGTGAAGGACAGGGAAGCCTGGCGGCTGCAGATCATAAAGTCACGAGTCAGACATGACTTATGGACTAAACAATAACAACTACTACAATAATAACTACAACAATATACATATTGTGTATATATATATATATATATATATATATATATATATATATATATGGGCTTTCCTGGTGTCTCAGTAGGAAAGAATCTGCCTGCCTATGCAGGAGACATAAGTTAGATACCTGGCTTGGGAAGATTCCCTGGAGAAAGAAATGGCAACCCACTCCAGTATTCTTGCCTGGGTAAGCCCATGGACAGAGGAGCCTGGCAGGCTATAGTTCATAAGGTTGCAAAAGAGTTGGCTATGACTTAGCAACTAAACAAGAGCAACAACGAAAGCAATATATAGATACACACACACACACACATATATATATCACTTTTCTGTATACCTGAAACTAACACAATATTGCAAACCAACTATGTTCCAATAAAAATTAAAAAATGTAGATTGTGCATATAATGTGTCAATATGACCATATTGCATATATGCTATTAAATACCTTTCCTATCTCACAAGTAAATTGCTTTAAGTCCTAAATAGGTGAGAGTTGAATCTTTGCTCTGGTTTTGCAGTGTCTCCTGCTATCCGCATGTTTCATGATACATACCAACCTTGTTATTTTGATTCAAATTCAATCCTAATATGTGTGCATTCAAATCGGCCACCTATTCAAGGTTGACGTGATATTTTAACACCTTTTTCTCTCTAAAATTGTTCAGTGTTCAACTTGGAAAATATGAATGTCATGAACCTTGGTGTTCATTCTAGGTCGTTTTCCAATCTTTATGCAGAAAGGGATAGAATTCGTGTATTTTAGAATGAATGTCTCCTAAAATAGTTTTCCTCCAACTTTTTTTGTGTGTATGTGAACAGGAATCAACTGGGGCTCCTGTATATGATGCAAGATTTTGATTCAATAGCTCTGAGGCAGGGCCAGAGTTCTGTATTTCTAACAAGCTTAATGGGTGGAGGGGGTGGGGGAGGGTGCCATGATGCTGTTCTAAGCAGCATATATGGAATACCAAGGTTCTAAATAGGCTGGATACAAAACATGTTTTGTAAATGTCTGTGGATGTTCTTGGGAAGAGCTTATCTTGAGATATGAGTCATATTGTCAATGGTATGTTCTCCACAATTTGAAGTATATTTATTTTGCATCATTGTTTTGCAAAGTGAATTTGTGAAATGAAAGTTCCAAGAACTGCTAATAAGGATTCTTAAGAAAAGCGCTTTGTGGTCAAAGGTGAGGAGTGCTAACTAAACAAATAAACAATTTCTTTATTTCTGGAATCTTAGATGTGCCAGTATGCCTCAAAAATCTGTAGGCATGAGGAGAATTATGCAGTTTTTCCCAAGTCCCCTGAGTGCTAAGTCACTGCAGTCATGTCTGACTCTGTGACCCTATGCCCACCAGGCTCCACTGTCCATGGGATTCTTCAAGCAAGAATACTGTAGTGGGTTGCCATACCTTCCTCCAGGGAATCTTTCCGACCCAGAGATCCAACATGCATCTCTTATGTCTCCTGTACTGGCCGGCAGGTTCTTTAAAAACATCCATTTCTTATGTCTCCTGCATTGGCAGGCAGGTTCTTTACCACTAGGGCCATCTGGGAAGCTCTTTCCCAAGTCTAATTGGTTATACACATTAAGAAGTGTCCCTCATAGAGGATCATTTTGGAATACTGTTCCAGAGAACACACAAATCCAAGTCTGTCATATGTCTTTTCACCCAAAACCTTCTCCCTGACTCTTACCCCAGTCCAGAGCTGAAATTGACTATTTTCAATTTTGCCAAGGCTAAAATGCTTTGTATCTATATATGTTTTTATAAACCTGGGTGTTACTTGTCTTTCTTTTCGAACACTATGAAGTTGTTTGGTGAGCTGTTTCTGGGGTAATTGAATTTGAAAACTGAATTTCCAATTTGTGATAGAAAATGGTATGGCTTTCCTGGTGGCTCAGTGGTAAAGAATCTGGCTGCAATGCAGGAAAATCAGGAGATGCGGGTTCAATCCTTGGTTTGGGAAGATCCCTTAGAGGAGGAAAGGGCAACCCACTCCAGTATTCTTGCCTGAAAAATCCCATGGATAGAGGAGCCTGGTGGGCTATAGTCTATAGAGTCTCAAAGAGTTGGACATGACTGAGCTTAACAGAGAGAGAGAGAATCAAAAAAGGTAACATCCTCTGACTGCAGATAAGGACTCACCAGCATATCACAAAAGGTTCATTCAGTGTTTTATGGGGAGAAATGAAACACATGATGGATTTAGCCTCACTTCCAGGCTTTCTGTAAGTTTGGCATCTGATCTTTCTCAACGGCCATGATTCTTCTACTGCTTCTGCTGCTGTCTCTAGGAACACTGAGTAGAGACCTTGGTCTCCATAGCGATAGAGCTCTGTTGGGCAGGAATCCTATCATAAAGTTGCAGCATGAACACTCATTGGCTGCATTTTGCTTCTCAGAGAGACAAAGACAATTCAGACTCTGGGTGGATTACAAGTACTTTCACAGAGGCTGTGGCAATGACTTCTCTCGTTGTCAAACCCCACTCAAACCTGATCTGTACCTTATGGAGACAGAGCATCTCCTAAGAGAGTGGTGAACTGGGTTCATTTCAGTCAGACATTTCATACTTGTAAATGGTACGGCATTGCCTACTGTTCATAGATCTGAGTCGGAAAATAATATAAAGAAAGAGAAGCTCCAAAACAGAGTGACAACAGCTTGAGTGGATATGAGATTTAGAAGAGGAGCCTGAATAGAAAAAAAAAAAAACACAAACAGGAGACATCAACTAGAGTCTGTGTCTGCATCTACTTAATGAATAAGGAGGCGTTAACTCAGACTGTGGAAAGCAAGATAAACAGTAGTCTGTTTTTTCTTATTTTATTTTGTTTTTGATTCAATATAAAAAAATATTAAGGAAGTTGGAGGCCTCCTGTTGAAATATTTTTAAAACTATTTTGAAATATTATCCATGATCCACTATATATTTTCCCCAAACCTTAAAAGAGTTCTTGTTACCTTTAGAGATGACACAATTAAAGTAGAACTAATCCCATTTCCTCTGAATAAGATAAATGAACAGAGCAATAAAGATCCAGTATGGCTGTGTAAACATCTAATCAATGACCCACTGGTTAAAGTTAAATCTGTTCTGGAAATAGAGACATGGGGAGAGACCCAGATGAGAATAATATGCTTCATTATTTCGGCTTTGAAAGAGAGAGAGAAGGCTGGTGAAAGGATCTGAAAGTGAATGAGAACAGAGAGGAATGGGTTGAGGTGAGGAAAGGAAAGAGTGAAGAGAAAGAGAAGAGAGGGAAAGCTCATTAATAAACAAGAAGTAAAATAGCATTGACTTATCCATTATCTGTAACATAGAAATCAAATTTTAAATCATCCTAGCTTAAAAGTCACACAACAAAACAGAAAAAGGCTTTGAGTGCATGTGTTGTAATAATGATCTTACGAGCAAATGTCTTCAAAACAAGAAAAGGCAAATCCTCATGTCATCAGTTCATATTGAGGCATGTGGAAATTCTATTAGTAAAACCAGAGAACATCCTGCCTTCGTGCAAGGACAGTTTTATAGGGGGAAGAATGCAGATGGCAAGACATCACTGGAGGTTATGAATGGCCTTTCAGTTACTCATTTTAATTACTTTTTTATTTCTATAGATAGATTTAATTTTATCCCTTTGTCGTTGTTCAGTCACTAAGCCATGTCCACCTCTTTGCGGCCCCATGAACTGCAGTACGCCAGGCTTCCCTGCCTTTCACCATCTCCTCGAGTTTGCTCAGACTCACGCCCACTGAGTCCATCTCATCCTCTGTCATGCCCTTCTCCTCCTGCCCTCAACCTTTCCCAGAATCAAGGTCTTTCCCAGTGAGCCAGCCCTTCACATCAGGTGGCCAAAGTATTAGAGTTTCAGTTTCAGCAACAGTCCTTCCAATGAATATTCAGGGTTGACTTCCTTTAGGATGGACTGGTTTGATCTCTTTACTGTCCAAGAGACTCTCAAGAGTCTTCTCCAGCACAATTGGAAGGCATGGATTCTTTGGTGCTCAGCCTTCTTTATGGTCCAGCTCTCACACTTATACATGACTACTGGAAAAACAATAGCTTTGACTATATGGACCTTTATTGGAAAAGTGATGTCTCTGCGTTTTAATATGCTGTCTAGGTTTGTCATAGCTTTCCTTCCATTAGACATTAAAAATAAATTTGATCAATATGACAGACAGAACCAGTAATTCTTTTTTATTTTTAACAGCACATTTTCATATATAGAAATATAAATTTTAATGTTTGATGTCAAGTACTAACATCTATTAAAATGTTGCCACTTTTTATTCAGGACTTTTTTTTTAAATTGTAGACTTATATAAGCATGTAATTAAAATCCCATATAATCTCAATTGCCTTCCCTCCCTTCTCAGAAAGGTAAGAAATTTCCCTTTAGGGTTCTATATATTTAATACATTTGTTGGCAACTAAATACAATATATATTATTATTTGGAAGGTTTTAACATTTTAAATATGAAATATCTTAATCTATTAAGTATATCACTTTGCAACTTGCTTTCTGTTCTTGGTATTATATGCTTGAGGTTTATTCATGGTGATAATTTTAGATCCAGTTACTTCATTTTAACAGATACATAGTATTGAATGATATATGAAGTTTATTTCTCTTAATGATGGAGAGTAAAACTGTTTGCATATTTTTGCAATGACAGACTGTGCCAAAGTAAATATATTTTTAAATGTCTTCTTAAATATATGTCTGAAGTGTTGCTTTATAGAAATGAAAATACTGGTTAATGTTTGTGTACTGCTTTAATTTTATATTCAAATCTTCACATATTTTTTTTAAACAACCAAGGATTTAGAAGTCAGAAATCTATGTGATTTATCATTTTCTATAAATTTCTAATTGTTGCAGTATTCTCTCTAAAATTTCCCCATTAACTTGTAATAGCATTTCTATATATTCCAAATTCCTCTGCAGGTTGGTCTGATTCTTCTTTCCTCTTTGTAATGATAATTAATTTTCTTGTCCACACTTACATTAGTATTAAATGGTTTTAATTATTTCCCAGGTTGTGCTCATGAAAATCCCATGGGTGAAGGAGCCTGGTAGGCTGCGGTCCATGGGGTCGCAGTCAGACAGGAATGAGCAACTTCCCTTTCACGTTTCCCTTTCCTGCATTGGAGAAGGAAATGGCAACCCACTCCAGTGTTCTTGCCTGGAGACTCCCAGGAGCGGGGGAGCCTGGTGGGCTGCCGTCTATGGGGTCGCACAGAGTCGGACACGACTGAAGCGACTCAGCAGCAGCAGCAGCAGCAGCAGCTCATGGTAAAGAATCCTCCAGTGCAGGAGACTCAAGAGACTAGCATTTGATCCCTGAGTTGGAAAGATCCTCTGGAGGAGGGCATGACAACCCACTCCAGTATTCTTGCCTGGGGAGTCCCAAGGACAGGGGAGCCTGGCAGGCTACAGTCATGGGGTTATAAAGGCTTGGTCACAACTGTAGAGACTTAGTGATGCTGTGATTTCCCCCTCTCAGGGAGCATTTGGCAATGTTTGGAGACATTTTTGGTTGTCATTACTGCAGAAGTAGAAGCCAAGGATACTACCTAACATTCTATAATGCATAGGACACTTTGCCCCAACAAGGACTTCTCTGGTCCAAAATGTTACAAGTATCAATGTTGAAAAATCCTGATGTAACATGATAAATTGAGAGATTGAGCATCATACACATTTAAAATATTTAACCTTTTCACTGTTTTAAGAAGCATATTGGGTGCTTGTTTTTTTATTTCTTTATATGAATTTTAGGAATAGATTCTTAAATCCTAAGAAAAACCCTTTTGACATTCAACAGTAATTAAGTTTGCTTTTAACTTTTGGAATAATATAGTAAGAATTGACTGTTTTATTATATTGATTCTTCCAATTTACTATGGTATAGATCTATGTTTGTTTTGGTCTTTTTAAAAGACCTTTAGTTAAATTTTATATTTTTACTCTGAAAGATCATTCATAGTTTTGTTAAATATATTACAAGGTCATTACCTGATTTATTTTTGATGTTTAATATGTAATCTTTGTTTTTCCCCTGTGCTATACAATAGGTCCTTGTTGGTTTTCCATTTTGAAAATAGCAGTGTATACATGACCATCCCAAACTCCCAAAATATCCCTCCCACTCCCAGCAACCATAAGATGTAATCTTTCTAATTGCATAACTTATTGTTGTCACTGATCTATAGGACTCTGATTATTTTCAATGATTATTTTCTATTATATTATATACTAATCTAATATTCTTGCTGAGCTTGTTCATCCTCGTAAATAATCTTCTGTAGAGATTTCATCTATCATCTGAGAAAAACAAGGAGCTTTGAACTTTTTTCAGTCATTACATATTATAAATAATCTTGTTCATCAAGGCTGTATATTGTCTTGTTGCTTATTTAACTTATATGCAGAGTACATTATGTGAAATGCCAGGATGGATGACTCTTAAGCTGGAATCAGGATTCCTGGGAGAAATCTCAATAACCTCAGATATGTGGATGAAACCACTCTAATGGCAGAAAGCAAAGAGGAACCAAACAGCCTCTTGATGAGGGTGAAAGAGGAGAATGAAAAAGCTGCCTTAAAACTTAGCATTCAAAAAACTAAGATTATGGCATCTGGCCCCATCACTTTATGGCAAATAGATGGGAAAAAATGGAAACAGTGACAGATTTTATCTTCTTGGGCTTCAGAATCACTGTGGACGGTGACTGCAGCCATGAAATTAAAAGACGCTTACTCCTTGGAAGAAAAGCTATGACCAACCTAGATATTATGACCAAAAGATATGACCGACCAGCATATTAAAAAGCAAAGACATTGCTTTGCCGACAAAGGTCCATACAGACGAAGCTATGGTTTTTCCAGTAGTCATGTATGGATGTATGAATATTGAAATGGGTTGCTGTGCCCTCCTCCAGGGGGTTGTCCAAATCCAGGGATCAAACCTGCATGTCCTGCATCTCTCCAGTAACGCGGATTCTTTACTGTTAAGCCAGTGGGGAAGCCTCCCATATTTTTATATACAATGCCATTTAAGTATATGTGTATTTGATTTTATTTCAAATAACAGATTATTTTCTAAAACCATGACTTCCAACTCTCACTTCCACCATAAATACATGAAGTTACCTGTTACTCCATAGCCACAATAACATCTATCTTGTTGAATTTATAATTTTTTACTTTTTTTGTCATGTTGGTGGGGTGTAAGGCTTGGGATTCCATTTCAATATATTAAAAATATAATCTAATGGATTTTTTAATTCTCCTCATCAAAATATAGTGTTTAATATATTTTGAAAATTAGTTCATTTGATCAGGTTTTATGGATTTAATCATGTATATTTCATCATACCCTTTCAAAACTTTTAAAACCTCTGTTAAATTTATCGGTATACCTACCTTACATTCACTGTTTATTTTCATCTTTCTTTTTCTTCATCATACTTCTCAGATTTTGTCTATAGTGTCCTTTTAGAAACTAGTCTTTAGTTTTATGTTCAAATCTTTTCTTTCATTTGGTTTTTACTTTTTCTCATTGTTTTTATCAACTATTTTTGCTGCTTTATTTGGGTTTACTAACTTCTATTTCTTTCTCCTTGAACTGAATTCCTAGTTCCTTTGTTTCTGACTAGTACTTTGTTTTCTGATGAGTGTAGTTGGGCTTCTGTTAGAATTGTGGCTGTTTTGTTAGCAAGCTATCTGTTTTCACATGTAGGGTTTTCATTTGATTATGTGATTCAGTTTTAAGTATTTGCTGATTTTTCTAAGCTTTCCTGGTGGCTCAGTGGTAAAGCACCTACCTGTCAAACAGGAGACATGGGTTTAATCCCTGGGTCTGTCAGGAAGATCCCCTGGAGAAGGAAATGAGAACCAGTCCAGTATTCTTGCTTGAAAAAATACCACGGACAGAGGAGCCTGGAGGGCTACAATCCATGGGCTCACAAAAGAGTGGAACATGAATTAGCAACTAAACAACAGTTTTTCTTAGAATTTTAAAAATTTTAACCACAATGGATATTTAATAAAATTGATTTTAACTTTAGATATAGGTAATATTAAAGCTTTCTCTCATTTTAGCCAACATTTTATCAGAATAAATACATTTATAAAATTTGCATGAATCTTAAGGCAAAAATAGGGTTGTGGGGTTTATAATATATGTAGCAATAAAACGTATGACAGCAAAAGCACAAAGACCAGGAGAGGAAAATTTATAGTATATTTTTGTTTGAGTTTTCTATTACATGAGAAGTAATTTTAGTAGGGTTTAGACTCAACTGATAAGTTAAATATATGTAAATAAAGATGTATAAACCCTAATAAACCCTAAAACAGCCTCTGATATACTAACAAGAATAAGTACTATGTTGATATTAGTTAAGTAGTGAGTAAATAAAAATATAATAAAAACACAATATTCAATTAATCCATAAAAGTGCGACAAACAGGGAAAGTAGAATAAAGAACATAATGAGACAGGTAGAAAAAAATAGCAATATGGTAAACACAATCATATAAATGATCATATTAAATGTAAATCATCTAAAAATTCTATTAAAAAGGCAGAAATTGTTAAATTAACAACACATCAAGAACTTACTATAGATTCCTTGCAAGAAACACACTTTAAAGAAGCAAACAGGTTAAAAGTAAAATGATGGAAAAGATGTATCACGCTCATAATAGCCAAAAGAAATCAAGGTTGTCTATTTTTAATATTAAAGTAAATAGCGTTACTGAAAATAATGAGCATCATTTCATGATGGTTACAGGCCATAAAAAGGGCATACAAATCCTAAACTCCCATGCACCTAATGACGGAGTTTCAAGTATAAGAAGCCAGAATCGATAGACCTGCAAGGAACAATAACAAAAATTGTCCCAATAATAAGTGCACAGCTGACTAAATGTTCACAGTTTTCATTATCTTCAGGTCAATTTATATGATATCACTTGCATTTCAGAAGTTCCTTTTGTGCTTCTTCTCAGTAAATTATTTTCCCAAAGTAATCACTTTTCTGAATTCTAATCCTACCAATATATTGCACCTTCTTTTAAAATTATTCTAAATCGATAAATATGATCCATTGTGTTTGCCTGTTTTCATTCAACATTATATTTGTGAGATTAATTACATATGATGCCACTTCTAGTTGCATTTTGTTTATTTTCATCATTGAATATTATTCCATTGAACTATCACTCAAAAGAGTATTTACATATTCTTCTCTTGATCAATATTACATTTGTTTTTTGGAAACATTACATTTTGTTTTAGAAATTTTGCTGTCATGAGAATCCTCACACTTGACATTTGAGAAACACGAATTAGTTTGTCTTGAGTATAATAACAAAAGGTAGGCTAGCTATCTGGAGGAGGGCGTAGGAATTCACTCCAGTATTCTTGCCTGGAGAATCCCCGTGGACAGAGGAGCCTGGAGGGCTACATTCCATGGGGTCGCAAAGAGCTGGACACATCTGAGTGACTAAGCACAGCACAGACTAGCTATGTCACAGGTATGCAGATATGTATCTTTAGCAAATATGTCAACAATTCTATCAAGGTGGTTGTGCCAGAGAAATACTTCCACTGATTCCTATCCTCACAGTGCTCAGCATCAGGGTCACAAGCGGGTAGAGGCAAGTAGGGTTGAAAACTGAAGAAAGTGCTCACTCTTATTGAGCTCTATTGACTCTATACTGAATCTATTGCATGAACCTAAGAGGGTTTCTCCTTAAGATTTAGATGCCAAGAGCACAAAAGGGAAGGAGGCACTCACCTTCAGATTTGTGCAGACTGTGCATTGATCAAATACAAAAGTACGCTCTTCCTTAAAATTTGCACCCTAGATGTCTCACCTCACTCTCAGCCCTGCTTGATATCAGTTTGTCATTTGTTCCGTGCATGGGCAGTAGTCTTGTGTTATAGTTTTATTTACATTTCCCTGATGATTAATGACGTCGAGTACATTTCCATATGTTTATATACAATTCTGATGTACTCCTTTGTGAACTATCTGTTCAAGTCTTTTTTCCAGTTTAAACTTAATTAGCTTTCTCCTGTTATTAATTATTTTTATATATTCCGCCTGGGTCATTTGTCGTTGTGGTTTTTTTTCTATTGTAGATATCTTCCCATACTCCGACTTTTTACTCTTGAATAGTTTCTTCTAATAAACACTGCTTCTAAATTTTAATTGAGATTAATTTATTAATATTTTTCCTTTCTTGGTTACTGCTTTTCTGTCCTAGTACAAGGTGACTAATGCATTTCTTTCCCTTTTGAAAGCTTTCTTGTTTTGCGTTTCAAATGTAGACCTATAATTTACTGGGAACTGATGTTAGCACTTAATGTGAGATAATGTCAACATTACATTTTTTGTATATGGGTATCAGTTAACTGAGCATCATTTATTAAAATTATCATTCTCTCCCTATTAGCTATAGTGTCATCTTGTTTCATTTGAGATAAACTTATGACTATGATCTCTCTAATCTGTTCCAGTGGTCTGTTTTTAAAAGCTCTATGTGAATTTCTATGACACTGTAATGTCTTGCTTTCTGGTTTTGCGATTTCTTTAACTCTGTTTTTCCTCAAGATTGTTTTGAATATTCTTGTCTCTTTTTATTTCCATATACATTTTAAAACATAAACTTTCTTCACTCTTCCCTAACACACAAAAATTTATATAATAGTATAATGAATCTTTTCTAATTGGAAATGTATTTAATACATAAATCGATTTGGAGAGAATTAATACCTATGTAAAGAAAGAAAGAAAGAAAGTGAAGTTGCTCAGTTGTATCCAATTCTTTGCGACCTCATGGACTGTAGCCTACCAGGCTCCTCTGTCCATGCGATTTTCCAGGCAAGAATACTGGACTGAGTTGCCATTTCCTTCTCCAGGAAACCTTCCCTACCCAGGGACTGAAACCAGACCTCCTGCATTGTAGGCAGATGCCTTACCGTCTGAGCCACCAGGGAAGCCCGTTATTATAATTTATAAACATAATGTGGCTCTGCTTGTTTAATTCTTTAAAATTTTTCCATAGTTTTGCACATTTCAGAGTAGGAGTCTTGAAATCTTTTATTAGAGTTATTACTAAGGATTGGATGTTTAGCAGCCAGCATAAAAAGTATCATTATTCAAATTTTATTTCCTTTTCTTTTGTTACTGGTGCAGAGAAATACAATTAATGTTTTATAAGACCCTTCTACCAAGCAACTTTGATATATTTATTTATTAGTTTTAATATTTTGTAGATTTTTTTGAATTACAATTATGTAATTGTAAACAATTACATCAACTGTAAATAAAATTGTAATTTCCCTCCAATCCTTACATTTGAATTCCTTTCCCTTTACCTCATTGCACTGGCAAGTAATTTCAGTACTGATGATAGTAAGTCTCCTTTGCTGACCCAGTTTCTGGGGCAGAAGCTTTTAAGATTTTACTATTAAGTATATTTCCTACAGATCTTTTTAAGATATTGTTTAACAAAGATTACCATTTGTTTGTTTACTTGTTCTATCACTTATTCAATAAAGTGTACTAATACTCTTCTACCACACAGTATTTTTCTGTTTTTTTTAGTTCTTACAAATTCATTTTATGTATTTCAAAGCAATATTTTTATAGAAGTTTAACATGATAAACCCTCTTATTATTGTGTAAGCCACTTCCTTGTTTCTAGCAGAACTTTTCTCTTAGACTGTAATATATTAATATGGGCTTCCCAGGTGCCACTAGTGTTAAAGAATCTGCCTGCCAACGTAGGAGATGCAAGAGACACAGGTTTGATACCTGGGTTGAGAAGATTCCCTGGAGAAGGAAATGGCAACTCATTCCAGTATTCTTGCCAGAGGAGCCTGGCAGGCTACAGTCTGTGGGTCTGCAATGAGTTGGACATGACTGAGCAACCGAATACACACAAAACTATTAATATATTTAAGCCAACTCTCTTTTAGTTCAGTTCAGTTACTCAGTCATGTCTGACTCTTTGCGACCACATGGACTGCAGCACACCAGGCTTCCCTGTCCATCACCAACACCCGTAGCTTGCTCAAACTCATGTCCATCGAGTTGGTGATGCCATCCAACCATCTCATCCTCTGTTGTCCCCTTCTCCTCCTGCCTTCAATCCTTCCCAGCATTAGGGTCTTTTCCAATAACTCCATTCTTCATATCAGGTGGCCAAAGTATTGGGAGTTTCAGCTGCAGCATCAGTCCTGATTTCCTTTAGGATGGACTGGTTGGATCTCCTTGCAGTCCAAAGGATTCTCAAGAGTCTTCCCCAATACCATAGTTCAAAAGCATCAATTCTTTGGTGCTTAGCTTTCTTTATAGTCCAAGAAAGTCTCACATCCATACAAGATTAATGGAAAAACCATAGCTTTGACTAGATGGACTTTGTCAGCAAAAGAATGTCTCTGCTTTTTAATATGCTATCTAGGTTGGTCATAGCTTTCCTTCCAAGGAGGATGTGTCTTTTAATTTCATGCTTGCAGTCACCATCTGTAATGATTTTGGAGCACTAAAAAACAAAGTCTCTTACTGTTTCCAATGTTTCCCCATCTATTTGCCATGAAGTGATGGGACCGGATGCCATGATCTTAGTTTTTGGAATGTTGAGTTTTAAGCTAACTTTTTCAGTCTCCTCTTTCAATTTTATCAAGAAGCCCTTAAGTCCTTCTTTGCTTTCTGCCATAAGGGTGGTATCATCTGGGTATCTGAGATTATTGATATTTCTCCTGGGAATCTTGATTCCAGTTTGTGTCTCGTCCAGCTTAGCATTTCTCATGATACACTCTGCATGTAAGTTAAATAAGTGAGTGACAATATACGGCCTTGACTTATTCCTTTCCCAACTTGGAACCAATCCATTGTTCCATGTCCAGTTCAAACTGTTCCTTCTTGACCTGCATATAGATTTCCTAGGAGGCAGGTCAGGTGCTCTGGTATTCTAATCTTTTTAAGAATTTTCAACAGTTTGTTGTGATCCACACAGTCAAAGGCTTTGGCACAGTCAATAAAGCAGAAGTAGATGCTTTTCTGGACTCTTGCTTTTTCTATGATCCAACGGATGTTGACAATTTGATCTCTGGCTCCTTTGCCTTTTCTAAAACCAGCTTGAACATCTGGAAGTTCACAGTTCACGTACTGTTGAAGCCTGGCTTGGAAAATTTTGAGCATTATTTTGCTACTGTGTGAGATGAGTACAATTGTGTGGTAGTTTGAACATTATTTGGCATTGCCTTTCTTTGGGATTGAAATGAAAACTTTTTCCAGTCTTGTGGCCACAGCTGAGTTTTCCAAATTTGCTGGCATATTGAGTGCAGCACCCTAACAGCATCATCTTTTAGGATTTGAAATAGCTCAACTGTAATCCCATCACCTCCACTAAGCATCACTTAGGAAGTGATGCTTCCTAAGGCCCACTTGACTTCACATTCCCAGGATGTCTGACTCATGGTGAGTGATCACATCATCATGGTTATCTGAGTCATGAAGATCTTTTTGTACAGTTCTTCTGTGTATTCTCGCCACATCATCTTCATATCTACAGCTTCATTAGGTCCATACCATTTCTGTCCTTTATCGAGCCCATCTTTGCATGAAATGTTCCCTTGGTATCTCTAATTTTCTTGAAGAGAGCTCTAGTCTTTCCCATTCTATCGTTTTCCTCTATTTCTTTGCATTGATCTCTGAAGAAGGCTTTCTAATCTCCTTCTAGTCTTTGGAACTCTCCGTTCAAATGCATATATCCTTCCTTTTCTCCTTTGCCTTTAGCTTCTCTTCTCTTTTCAGCTATTTGTAAGGCCTCCTCAGACAACCATTTTGCCTTTTTGTATTTCTTTTTCTTGGAGATGGTCTTGATCACTGCTTCCTGTACAATGTCTCAAACCTCCGGCTGTAGTTTCTCAGGCACTCTGTCTATCAGATCTAATTTCTTGAAACTATTTGTCACTTCCACTGTATAATCATAAGGGATTTTATTTAGGTCATTCCTGAATGGTCTAGTGAATTTCCCTACTTTCTCCAATTTAAGTCTGAATTTTGCAAGAAGATGTTCTTGATCCAGCTCCCTATAATAAAGAGGACATCTTTTGGGGGTGTAAGTTTTAGAAGGTCTTGTAGGTCTTCATAGAATCATTCAACTTCAGCAGGTTTTTCAGCATTACTGGTTGGGGCATAGGCTTGGATTACTGTGATATTGAATGGTTTGCCTTGGAAGCAGAGATCATTCCGTCGTTTTTGAGATTGCACCCAAGTACTTCATTTTGGACTCTTTTGTTGACTGTGAGGGCTACTCCATTTCGCCTAAGAGATTCTTCCCACAGTAGTAGGTATAATGGTCATCTGAGTTAGATTCGCCCTTTCCAGTCCATTTTAGTTTGCTGATTCTTAGAATGTCAATGGTCACTTTCAGTTAGTTTCTGGCATGTTGTTTTTCATCCATTAAATTGCCATTTTTCATGCTCTCACATTTAAAATGCATGTCTGGTAAGCAGCATGTGTTCCTTTTTTCTTTAATCCAATTTTATTATTTTTTGTATTTTAATTGGAGTATTTGGACCATTTATTGCACTACAACAATCATTACAATTTAGTGTACAGCTAGTATATGATTTATTTTTATTTTAGTTTCTCTTGCTTTATATTCCCTTTTTTTCTCCTTGTTTTGTAATTTTATGTTAACCACTAGACATTCTTATAATAAATATTAGAACTTCTGTCTAGTCTATCTTTCTACATTGTAGGTTTCTCTTCTATTAAGCATAGTATCAGCAGATAAAATTATTTCAATCACAAAGGGAGCTTTTTTCTTTTTTTTTTTCCTTAGAAAGGGAGCTTTTAAAAATCTGGGTTGCAAGTATTATGAGTCTTTTTTATTGTATATTTCACCCACAGTTGGTGTTTACCTTTCTAGGTCTTAGGGTGTCAGACTAGAGGTGTTAAGGTGTCAGTCCATGTCAGACTCTTTGCAACCCAAAGAACTGTATCCCACGAGGCTTCTATGTCCATGGGATCTTTCTGGCAAGAATACTGGAATGGGTTGTCATTTCCTTCTCCCAGGGATCTTCCTAGCACAGGGGCTGAGACTGCGTCTCCTGCGAATCCTGCATTGCAGGCAGTTTCTTGACTGCTGAGCCTCTGAAAGAAGCCCCTGCTACAATGTACTCTATCATAAAGGAAACATGATTCTTGTTACTATTATCTTTTTATTTTTTAACTTAATAAAATTATCTTCTATTATTTCTATGCTTTTGATTTCTTGAAAATCATTACCTGTTGGAAATTTTACAAGATTTTTGATAGTTTTTGTTCTCTCTATTTTTTTAATCAGTGAGTTTAGGCTGATCAGTTCAGTTCAGTCATTCAGTCATGTCTGACTCTTTGTGATCCCATGGACTGCAGCATGCCAGGCTTCAGAGGTGAGCAAACCTTTCTTTCTTATCGAAGTATAATTGACATACAATGTTATATTAGTTTCATAGTACAACATAGTGTACTATGGTGTACAACATAGTGATTCAACATTTATATATTTTTTTTCATAAAGGAACAGGCATATTAGTGTTTGCGGGCCATATAATACCTCTTGCAACTCTTACACTCTGCTGTTGTAGCATAATAGAAGCCATTTGTTGCTCATCAGTAGCTAAGTCATGTCTGACTCTTTGCAACCCCGTGGACTGCAATCCACCAGGCTCATCTGTTCATGGAATTCTCCAGGCAAGAATACTGGAGTGGGTTGCTACGCCCTCCTCCAGGGGATCTTCCCAACCCAGGGATTGAACCCGTGTCTCTTATGTCTCCTGCACTGACAGGCAGGATCTTTACTGCTAGCGCCACGTGGGAAGAACAGCTTCACAAACTAGGTCTTTTTAAAATTAGGAAATCAAAGCAGAAATGTAAGTCTAATTTGCCCTAATTCATTCATCTGCTAATTGTGGAAGCTGAGATTTGAACCACGGTGCTCAGTCAAGATTTATACACTTTTGTCTATTGCATCCACATTTCTTTGCTTCATGTTGTAAAACAAAATCTGATTTCATTTGTTTACTATTGGCAAATGAAAAGACAACAAAATATCAAAAATAAGTACATAAATTAATAGAAAAACTTCCCTGGAATTAGCTCACAATGTCCTCTCCCTTCCCACCTGAATCCGTGGTCAGACAACCATTTTAAATGCCATCTGCAAATTATAAGGTCTCAGAACAACATAAACTATTAAGTACATGACATAAAGTCTACTGAGAATAATTTATTAAATACTTGCTATAAATTTCAAAGGAATACTAAATATTAAACATCAACAATATAAATTGAAGCCAGGTCTCTGAGACTAGGTTATCAGATTTCAAGACTAGAAATTATGCAGATGTGAGTGACTGTCCTTTAATTCTGTGATTATTCAAAGCAATTATTGAAATATGAAATTAAGTGTTTGCTTTAACTCAAAAATATACATAATCAACAGGAGTCAGGAAGCTTTATATTCATTAGAATAAGCATCAGGAAACATACATTAGGAATTTATCCCATAACTCTTTTCCATCACTCACAAATTTAACATTTAACTTCCAAAGAAACAACAGTGGCTGATCTTTATGTTTCTAACCGATTAATTAAATACTCCTGGCTAGATCTGAGCTCTGACAAGCAGTATTGCTCACAAACCCAAATGAGAAGATGCACATTTCTGAGTCATAAGCCGAGGGCGTGCAAAGGCTAAATTAATGCTTACGTGTGCGCCTGCCTGTTCAGTCGTTCAGTCGTGTCCAACTCTTTGTGACCTCGTGGACTGTAGCCGGCCAGTTTCCTCTGTCCATGGAGTTTCTCAGGCAAGAGTACTGGCGTGGCTGGACATTTCCTCTTCCAGGGGATCTCCCCCACCCAGGGGTCGAACTGGCATCTCCTGTGCCTCCTGCACTGAAGGCCAGGTCTTCACAGCTGAGCCATCAAGCAAGCCAAACTGACGCTTAACCCCTTTCAGCCACCCACACACTCTTTATGGACATCTCCTAAGATACGTGAATAGATGGAAAGTTCATTATAAATGAACAGAAGGCTTGTGACCCTGTGCTTTTGTTTATGGGGGAAAAGCTAAGCTAATACTTTAAACTATATAAAATAGAATTGGAGTAAATTCTACCAGGAAGAAAAATAAATCTTAAGCGTTACATCCTTCAAACATAATCAAGCCTTCAGATTATGTGACTAGCGTTTGAATTTTTATTAAATTCAGTGTTTTACTTTTCTGGTGATCAGGCAAGACCCAATCTGCTAAGTACATCAGTAGTGCATATGAAATTTCAAGATTTTCCAGAGACCCCCTCTAACCCAATAGCAGCCCCTCAGCGCTGTCTGTAATAAAGTTTCAGGTCACAACCAGCGAGCCAGGAGGTTGCCAAGAATCTACCTTTGAAAGAAATTTGGACTCAGTATTGAGAGACAGGAACTATATTCCCACCTTACCTCCAAACATCGTTTTGACTTTGGGCAATTAAGTTAATCTTTCAGAAATTCCAAATCTGAAACTGTAAAATGAGAATTATAATACCTGTCTGCTGTTGAGTAGATCAAATCAGATAATGCACATGAAAACACTTTAAAGTGAAAGTGCTATACGTTTGGGAAGAATTATTATTCTTTGACTCTGAGCTGCCCTTCAGCTGAATCCACTAGTTAAAAACCTCGATCAAGTCCACAAGTAACTTTTTAAAGACTTTACAGGACTCCCTAAACTGCTGACTAGTAAGAACGAATCAAGCTGGAAAGATGATTAAGTAAAGGAAAAATACACACACACCACCACCACACACACACACCATTCTGCCATTCAGCATCTCAAGTTAAACAATGTTAATAAGCTGTAAAAGTCTACACTGTGTTTTCCTCCACACTATGAATAGAAATAAAATTTTAACCTTTCTCATTTCTTAATGTATTGTGAACTCTTTCCATGGTATCAAATGTTTTATTTATAACTTCATTTATCAACTGTGCATTAGATCATTTTATGAGAATTAGAATACCTATTTGTTTATTAATATCATATTTTTTTACTTTTACATTATAAATATGGACGTGACACATTTCAGGATTTTTATAGAAATTCCATGACACCATATATCCCTGTTTTCCCAGGATACGATTGGTTCGCACTTGTTGCCCTACTGTATTTATAGCATAGCCTTTCACTCACAAAAGTGTCCAAGTTTGGTCAATAAGTTATATTGTCATTCTATCTTGGTGACCCATAATGATTGCCCTTATAGCACCTCCTGAAGGCAGAACTAAGCGAAAGATAATGATTAATTAAACTTGCTTTCTTAGTAATGTGAAACACATATTCATCTCTGAAAGTGAAGGCCTAAAGTATTCTAGTTCTAATAAATGCTGGAGAGGGTGTGGAGAAAAGGGAACCCACTTACATTGTTGGTGGGAATGCAAATTGACAAAGCCACTATGGATAACAGTACGGAGATTTCTTAAAAATAACTAGGAATAAAACTAACACATGACCCAAGAATCCCTGGGTATGTACACTTAGGAAACCTTAATCGAAAGATACACATGTACCCCAATGTTCACTGCAGCAGTGTTTACAATGGCTAGGACATGGACATAACCTAGATGTCCACTGACAGATGAATGGATGAAAAAATTTTGTTGTATATATATATATATATATATATATATATATATATATATATATATATATATATATATGCAATGGAACATTACTCAGCCATGAAAAAGAACACATTTGAGCCAGTTCTAATGAGGTGGATGAACCAAGAGCCTATTACACAGAGTGAAGCAAATCAGAGAGAGAAAGACAAATGTTATATATTAACACATATATATGGAATCTAGCAAGATGGTACTGATGAACCTATCTGTAAGGCAGCAATGGAGATGCAGACACAGAAAATAGACTTGTGAACATGGGGGCAGGGCTTTGGGGGAGGAAAGGGTGGGAAGAATTGAAAGAGTAGCCCTGAAGCATAACCATTACCATGTGTAAAATTAGATGGCCTGTGGAAATTTGCTGCATGATGCAGGCAATTCAAACTTGATGCTCTGTGACCTCCAGAGATGGGATGGGGTGGGAGGTGAGTGAGAGGTTCAAGAGGGAGGGGACATGTGTATACCTGCAGCTGGTTTATGTCTATATAGGGCAGAAACCAACACAATATTGAAAAGCAATTATCTTCCAATTTAAAATAAATGAAGAAAATTAAAAATGAAAAGCAAAAGTTAGACAAAAAATATTCTGTTCCTGTCTGTAGGTACTACATGTTCTTGTAATATTTCAAATACTGTATTTCTGTCTCTATTCCATTCCTCCCATGAATTCCGTATGTCCTCAAAATTGCTAAAAGCCAGAACAAAAAGAAGTCCAGCATAATGATATCTTGGAGTGCATCTTTTCATCATCAGAAACAATTTTGAGTTAGTCTCTTGACTCAACCTAAAATTCGCTTTCTCTGCACATGTTAATCCTTCAATCTGAAACATACTTGCCCTGACTCTATCTGAAGAAGACAATTTTTGTGAGTTTTTGTGTTCTTGTTACACAAAATGTCTTCTCAAGATAGAGTCAGGGCAAGTATGTTTCAGATTGAAGGATCAACATGTGCAGAGAAAGCAAATTTTAGGTTGAGTCAAGAGACTAATTCAAAATTGTTTCTGTAGTGTTTTAGTTTCTGGAGTACAGTAAAGTAATTCAGTTATATATATAAAATGTGTAGGACATACATTGGAGAAGGCAAAGGCACTCCACTCTAGTACTCTTGCCTGGAAAATCCCATGGATGGAGGAGCCTGGAAGGCTGCAGTCCATGGGGTCGCTGAGGGTCAGACACAACTGAGCGACTTCACTTTCACTTTTCACTTTCATGTATTGGAGAAGGAAATGGCAACCCACTCCAGTGTTCTTGCCTGGAGAATCCCAGGGACGGGGAAGCCTGTTGGGCTGCCGTCTATGGGGTCGCACAGAGTTGGACACGACTGAAGCAACTTAGCAGTAGCAGTAGCAGTAGCAGCAGCAGTACATACATATATATTGCATATATAATAGATATTAATTTCAGATTATTGTCATTATAGTTTAAGATATTGAATATAGTTTCCTGTGAAATATGGTAAGATCTTGTTATAAAATCTACTTTCCTCATAGTAGTTTGTATCTGCTAATCCCAAACTCCTGATTTATCCCTCCCTTTGCCCCTTTCCCCTTTGGTAACCTTAAGTTTGTTTGCTTTGGTGGTGAGTCTATTTCTGTTTGGTAAATAAACTTATGTGTATCACTTTTTAGTTTCCACATAATATTATATGATGTTTGTCTTCCTCTGCCTGAATTAGTTGACTTAGTATGACAGTCTCTAGGTAAAATCTATATTCTGCAAATGGCATCATTTGTTTCTTTTAAATGGCTGAGTAATATTTCATTGTGTTATCATATCTTCTTTAGCCCTTCCTCTATTGACAGACACTTAGGTTGTTCCCATGCCTTGCCTATTGTAAATGGTGCTGCTTTGAACACTGGGGTGCATGTATCTTTTCAAATTATAATTTTCTTCCTATATATGCCTAGAAGTGGGATTGAAGGATTGTATGGTTACTCTGTTTTTAGTTGTTAAGGAACCTCAACACTGTCTCCTCAACACTGTCTCCAACCTACTCCAGTGTTCTTGCCTGGAGAATCCCAGGGATGGGGGAGCCTGGTGGGCTGCCGTCTCTGGGGTCGCACAGAGTCGGACACAACTGAAGTGACGTAGCAGCAGCAACACTGTGTCCATAGTGGCTGTACCAATTTATGTTCCCACTGACAGTGTGGGTGGCGTTCCCTTTTCAAGAAGCTAGACAAAATGTCTCTTCTCCTCCTTTGCCATGCTGATCTTGAAGACTGTGTGTTTCAGATGTGTAACTTGGGGAAGAAAGAAGGTTGTTTCATCTGTATCTTACCTGAATTAAATGAGAAATAATCCTTTATTCTGTTAAGTCATGGAGATTTGAAGGTTGGTATGCTTTAACAGCAAAACTTACTTATCCTAATTAAAATGAATATCATTTCCAAAAATAAGGTATCACATGACAGAAGCTTGATGTATGTGGTATTGGTAAGGGCATAAAATGAAGAACATGGTTCAGCAGGCTGAAAAGATGATCCATGCTTAACAATGAAAACATTGAGAACAGAACATTTCCCCTAGTTTGCAATGCTAGGGACATTTTGTTAACTGTTATTGATGATATATTAGCTACTACTATGAATTTAGGAAGGTTGTTATAAGAAAGACATGAGCTGAATAAATTAACCTGTGTACAAGCAGAAATGAGTTGGAATGAAACAGAAAGAGTCTGGAAATGTGGAGCCTTGTAGGGTTGGAAAACTATTTCTGGAGCTCAAACTGTAAGAGAAGAAATTGGAAAAGACTTTGAATGACAAATGTCCAGACTAACCTTGTAGAGGGATAAAATGATAAAATGAGGGGCAAAGATCAGATGAAATCTGAGAGCTTTAAGGTAATTTTAATTAAGTTGAGAGAGAGGTATGAGAGCAAAATTAAGTAGGCTAATGACTCTAATATATAATATCTCTGAAGCTATCAAGGCCAGATTACTAGTACATGGAGCTGGGTGAAAGTCCAGCTACATTTTCAAAGGAATGAATCTAAGAAGATACAAGTTTGCAAAATGGCTCTGCCTGAAACTTGAGACAATTCTAAGACCTCTGATGAACCCCTCCTACAGCCAGGAGGGAATAGAGAGGAAATGGACAAATGAAACTTTCTAGAGAACATGTGTTAAGACTTGACTAGAACTCCACTGCACCAGGGGTTAAAAATCTTCACAGTTTTCAAGCAGAATCACTATGATCAGTATCTGCTGCCTCCCTCACCTTCCTTTTTCCAAGTGTGTTCACTATTGTCATCTTATTCTGGTTACACCATTGTGTACTGAGTGAGAGAGGAGTGTGTGTGTGTGTGTGTGTGTGTGTGTTTAATGGGGAGGAGCTTAAAGAGGAGAGCAGCGTTTGAGTTCCCAGTTCTCTGGGTTCAGAGTTGACACTGCTATCTTAATGAAGAGAATAGGGTACACTGTCTAGTTTGAGATCACGGCCTGTGCTGTTTACTGGCCATGCACCATGACTACTGAGCCTGTGCTCCAGAGCCCGATTGCTGCAACTGCTGAAGCCTGTGTGCCTTAGAGCCCTTGCTCTGCAACAAGAGAAGCCGCCACCATGAGAAACCCGAGTACCACACCTAAAGAGTAGCCCCTACCTACCCCAACTAGAGAAAGGCCCATGAAGCAGCAAAGATCCAGCACAGCCAATAAATAAACAAAGGTTTAAAAGAAATGCTGCACCTCCTGGGCATCCAGATCCAGCCTGAATGAAGGCCAGCACATCTGGTTGGCTTCCCTCATTGTTGTGGGATTCAGTATTCCCAACTCGGGCAGAGTAAAGGCTTCCCGGTGGTGCTAGTGGTAAAGAGCCCGCCTGCCGGATGCAGCAGACATCAGAAATGCAGGTTCCATCCCTGGGTCAGGAAGATCCCTTGGAGGGCATGGCGACCCACTCCAGTATTCTTTCTTGGAGGATGCCATGGACAGAGGAATCTAGTGGGCTACAGTCCACGGGGGTCACACAGAGTCAGACATGACTGAAGTGACTTAGCAGGCAAAGCATTGAGGCAGTACTTCTGGAGGGAGGCACTATACTAGGCTTGAGGGGAGAAATACGTTCCTAGAAAGGCTATGTAGAAGTGCAAACAGGAGAATGTGGAAATGTTAGGCGGCAAGAAGCAAGAGCCAGGTGCAGAGAGAGGGAAGTATAAGGGATGGCATGAGAAGCAGACTTTACACTTGGGCTCTTTATAGCAGGACAATGCTGGAGTTCCCCTTTTGCCTGAAAATGACCTGTGCCCTGAGGTCCTGAGAGAAGACAGTTTTTTTCTTTTTTTTTCAGTTTGTCTTTGCTTTGGTTTAGTGCAGTCCCCCAGAAAAATGAAGCCAAATTAGCATAGAAGCTCAGTCTTCTTTTGTCAGTAAGATCATCTACACCATTTTCCTGCTGCTGCTGCTGCTAAGTCGCTTCAGTCATGCCCGACTCTGTGTGACCCCATAGACGGCAGCCCATGAGGCTCCCCTGTCCCTGGGATTCTCCAGGCAAGAACACTGGAGTGGGCTGCCATTTCCTTCTCCAGTGCATGAAAGTGAAAAGTGAAAGTGAAGTCGCTCAGTCGTGTCCAACTCTTAGCGACCCCACGGACTGCAGCCCACCAGGCTCCTCCATCCATGGGATTTTCCAGGCAACAGTGCTGGAGTGGGGTGCCATTGCCTTCTCCAACACCATTTTCCTAGTTTCCACACATATGTGTTAATATACAATATATTTTTTTCTCTTTCTGACTTACTTCATTCTGTATGACAGACTTCCTGGCAAAGCAGAAATAAAGACACAGACATAAAGAACTAGTGTGTGGAGACCAAGAGGGGAACAGGGGGTGGGATGAATTGGGATTGACATACATACACTATGATGCATAAAACAGACAACTAATGAGGACCTGGGTTTCCAGGTGGCACTAGCAGTAAGGAACCCGCCTGCCAAAGCAGGAGATGTAAGAGACGCAGGTTCAATCCCTGGGTCGGGAAGATCTCCTGGAGGAGGTCACAGCAGCCCACTCCAGTATTCTTGCCTGGAGAATCACATGGATGGAGGAAGCCCTACAGTCCATGGGACCGCAAAGAGTCAGACAAGACTGAAGCGATGTGGCATGCACACAATGAGAACCTAACATACAGCGTGGGGAGTGTTCTGTGTTGACCTGAATGAGAAATAAATCCAAAAAATAAGAGAAGGCATTTGCATAGGTATGGTGAGTCACTTTTCTGTCCAGTATAAAATAAGTCAATATTGTAGAGTAACTGCAAAATGAAGACTTTTTGTAAAATCCAATTTTTTTTCTTAAAGGTCAGTCTTCCTTCTTGGATCTGTTAATCTCTACCAAGACAGAGTCTGCTTTTATATACCCTGACCTAAATAGCCAGAGTATCCATCTCTAAAAGACTTTGTGGTGCTTCAACTTTGATCTCCACCCGTTCGGAGAACTCCACCATCTGCTTCAAGACTTCACATCTGCTTTGCCCAAATCCCCACAAAGTAATAATTACTTGGGGCAATCTCAATTTGGTTATACATCTTAGACTAGGTGCTTGCAATTACCGAATCTTCCTCCAGTGATAAAGAACAGTTTCATCCTTTTCCACCATATGAGTAGGAAATGTTTAGCTTTCTATGATATAAAACCTGATTACACAGGCTTTAAAAAACAAGACTTTGCATTTCTCCCACAACAACAGGAGAAGTAGGCAATTACTGTCATTTCAGTAAGTCAGCTCTAGCAGGTCTACTGTGTCTGCCACTCTTAAAGCCTTTATCTTCTGATCACAAAAAGGTTGCTGCAGCTCCAGCCATTGTATCTGAGTACAAGACAGGGAGACTACGAAAGGAGTAAAAGTTGTTGGAAACCACATCCATTTTTGTTCATCAGAAAAGCAAGCATTTTAAAGATTACTTCTTCCCACCCCTTTCGCAGCAGACTTCCATTTCAATTTTATTTACCAGATTTGGGTTACAAGTCTTCCCATAGATGCTGGGAAACTGGGAGTCGGGTTTATTGGGATTGTCTTTGAATAACCTTGTCTTTGGCTGGGATCCCCAAAAGTTGAATTTCTCACAACAAGGAGTGCTGGGAGACTAAATGGTCCACCCCCCGCCCTGCCGGCTATGGAGCTGTGTAACAGATAGAAATAATGGGGGCTTCCCTGGTGGCTCCTCAGTGAAGAATCCACCTGCCAGTGCAGCAGATGTGGGCTCAACCCCTGGGTTGGGAAGATCCTCTGAGAATGAAATGGCAACCCACTCCAGTATTACTGCTTGGGAAATGGCAGGGACAGAGTAGCCCATGTGGCCGCAAGAGACAGGGCTTAGCGATGAAACAGTGACAACAGGTAGTGGACGGCATATGATACTTCACAGGTTGAAAGAAAAGAAAATGTTAATAGTCTTGCTAACAGTCTTCCTATACTTAAGTGAAAGTGCTGGTGTAAAGCCTAGTATATACTATGATGCTGAGTCTGGATTCCTTGGAGCTGTCCAGCTCAGAGAACGTGCCAGAATGCACCAGATAATAGCCAGTTTGCCACAAGAATAAAGACGTCTAGAATTCCCACCTGCTACTACAAGGCTTGCCACAGAGTGAGAGCTTTGCTGCTGCTTCTTACATTTTTCTATCTTTACTCTTTTCTTCCTTTTTTTTTTTTTTTTGTCATTTTTTAAAACAAGTTGTTCTGTTTACAGTTTGGAATCTGTCCTTTCAGAAGCACATGTTGACAGAGAGGGGCTGCAGCGAGGGTGGCTGACACGCTCTGGATTAATCAGCACTACAAGAGCCGGAGCCGGAGCACCTGCTTAGCGGATGCACCGCGCGTCGGACACATCCATCACCATCTGTCTCGCCTCCCGCCGGTTCAACTTCCCACCGCCTTCGGTCCCCGCTGGTGGCCAGGGCTCTTCAAATGCCAAGAAGGACAGGACATGCGGCTGCTTTCGTCCGAGCTCTTTCGGAGCTTCCCACCGCTGAAATTAAGACTCTTTAGCTCGTATTTGTAAACTAAGCGGATGTGACGCGAGAGTCGCGGAAGGGAAATAAGTGTGGAGCTTTGAAATGCCTTTTTAGAGTCCCATTTCTAATCATACCTGCCCTTTAAAACCCACGTACAATCATCACGGTAAGTTTCTCTGTTTACCAGTCTCCGATTGCTCTCTGCAATCCCCCAGCGTGACAGGAACGAGATTTCATTATCACCCAGACCTGGCGCCGGGCTAAACGCAAACATAGGGCTCTCCGTGCTTCCATAAACGTGCTGCAGTTCATGGGGCCACAAAGCATTGCACACAACTTAGCCATTGAACAATAACAACTATATAGGACAAGGGAGAAAAAGGAAGTACAATGTGTTTGTAGGACATATATTAAGCGTACACTTAATTTTAATGTCATGTATAAAACCACTTTCTTCCCCAAGGTAACGCATAGCACCCATGTTATCGTCTAAGCCAGCTAACTTTTAAAACACTGCAAGGCCCTCTAATCCCTCTCTGCTGTCACACAAGACATGAGGAGGGGGCTCAATAGTCAAAAGGATAGGATGGAGGCATCTAGAAGGTAGGAAGGATGAGGAGTCAGGAGAAAACTAGCTGAGTTCATTTTCATGCCCATGATAAAAAGAAGTCTCTTTCGGCTTGGAGGACCAATGCTACCCAGGTTACAGTGTAACTGTATTATATGCCTTTTACATTTTAATGTAAGACCAATGTTCAATTCATAATTACATAAGCATGGGAAATGTGGTGGGTGGTACCAAGGGAAGAACAGTCCAGAATGTTGAACTACATTTTATCCTTTTAACCACAATTTTTTTTTTCAAACACGGTGTTTTTGAAGTATTTATTAATATAGGTAGGGTTTACTTTGGTTGTCTATGAAGGCAGAAACCTTTTCTCCTTCTATTTGTATCTGTGCCCAGCAAGGATCAACAGCAACTATTAATCCTATTAAACCTTTACTGTTAGCTACCTATGAGACACATAGTACTTTAAGTACTGTATTAACTGGTTCCTGGTGCTGTAATCTTAACCACCACACTATACTAACCCCATAACACAGATAAAACATAGTAGCACTCAACAAATACTTTTTTAACTATGCATGACTTGCGGGAGAGCTTTCGGGGGAGTTTGCTGTCTGGTTACTCCCTTTTTACCTGTGTATAGCTTAACATGGAGGGACATGTAAGAAAAGAGAAGAAAACCCCTTACAAGCACAAACATTCCAGCAGATTCAGTCTCCCTTCCCTCGTCCGTTTGATGATTCAAGCACTCTGGTCCATTGGCCTAAATGGATGACCCCCTAAAACTAACTTACTTGTTCTTGGCCAATGATGATTTATGAGAATGTTTCTTATTTTAACTGCTTTCTGGATACTTAAAGAAAGATAAAAAAAATATATTATGTGATATCTCCACTTTGCCAGTGGTAACGTGGTTAACAGCACTGTCAGCCTGCAGACCCATTCTGCAAGTTTATCAGAACAGGCATCTTCTCAGAGAGGTGAATTCACTTCTTCCTCTCATTAGCTCCCAGAACCTTTTGGTTATATTTCATATTTCTGAACTTGAAGCACACGTTTGAAAAGACAATGGATGAAAACCATTCTATTAAAAAGATGGAGCAAGAAAACAGTGCTCTTTGGTGACTGTATTATTTTGTTTCTGTGACCGAGATTCATCATAAAATCTACAGACGAAGGACACTGGAAATGATCTGGCCCAACTTTCTGGACTTTAAGACAGAGAAACTTAAATAAAGCCATAGAACATGTTTTGACAGTTAAAACTGAGGTCTCTTGATATTCAAAACAGAATTCTTTCCAGTGTATTGATTCCTAGGGCAAGGGAGCCTATGTTTCGTGAATTGCATAAAATAAGAAGGATTACAATGGAATAGATTTAAGGAAAAGACCCAGGAGTGGGTGGACTAGAGCTGTTCTTTAAAGAACCAGATATATAGTGCTGTGAAAGAAAACGCAACTGCTTGGCTAGAACAACATGATTGAGGAAGGGCAACCTTTAAGGTCATGCTGAGAAACCAATTTGAAGGTGAGTTATGAACAAGTCTGCAGAAAGTCTCAAACACCAGAATTAACGGTAATGCTGTATTGTTGATGATTCTATTATTAGTCATTCAATTGCATTCACAAATTATGCCTCAATATTTAGAAGATTGATTCAAACTTGGCCTTAAAAAAATCACCATGGAGACCATAGCTAACAATTTTGTTTCCACCAGGAAGTCTCTCATAGACAGTCAAGCCCAGAGCACTTAAATACTGGCTAAAAAAACAAAACAAAACAACTTCCCATCTGAAAGAAAATCAGTCCAGATTCATGTAACTAAACTTAATGGAAGGAAATTTCTCCAAAAGGTTAATTTCTGCCTTCAGCAAAGCCTTCATAATGGGCCATTATATGGTAAACAGTGGAACAGAAGAATGGGGAGTGTGCATATTTGATGTCTTTGCAAAGCAATTTGGAGATAAAATACAACACAGAGGTCCAGTCCCTGAGAAGCAACCCTATCCTTGCCACATGAGGTGATCTATATGTGACCTAATTGATTGTTTTTCTCTAAAGACTTGTGATTTGATTTACTCTCAGGATTCTCTTTCCTAACAATTTTCTGGCCTCTGTTGCTGCTGCTGCTGCTAAGTCGCTGCAAATCTACACAGCAAGAAGAAAAGGAATGCATTTCCATTTCCATATACCCTTTGTACATAGGCCCAATACACTGTCAAATCAGCTCCCTGTCCATACAGTCATCCATTTCAGAACGTATTGACATTAATCAAATGATTTAGTAATGGCCCAAAGTCTCCTACCCACTGTTAAAGGTGTTGACAAAGCTGTAACACTGGGTTTAGACAATTGCTTGGTTGTTTATAAACACGTTAGGGAAATTCACAAGATACATAAGCAATAGTGTTTATAAGAGGGCTCTTAAAGTGAGTGTGTTGGAAGGAGCTTTGAACTAGGTCTTGAGAATCCTGGGTATGAGCCCTATTTCTAGCTTAGTGACCTCAGGACTCATCATCTTTTACTTCAGAGTCTTCATCAGTAAAGTGTACAAGCTACATAAGACTCACTTTTTTTTTTTTTTAATTTTTATTTTTACTTTATTTTACTTTACAATACTGTATTGGTTTTGCCATACATTGACATGAATACACCACGGGTGTACATGCATTCCCAAACATGAACCTCCCTCCCACCTCCCTCCCCATAACATCTCTCTGGGTCATCCCCATGCACCAGCCCCAAGCATGCTGTATCCTGCATCGGACATAGACTGGCGATTCGATTCTTACATGATAGTATACATGTTTCAATGCCATTCTCACTTTAAATTCCTTCCATCTTTATAGTTCTGTGATTTCACAGTTACATTCATTGTGTCCCTTAGAATGTCAAACACAACCACAAATAGGCATTTAATAAACATTCCTAGATAGCATCACATATGATTTTTTTTTACTTGTACGTATTCCCCCAAACCATTCCGTATTTTAAAGTACTCAGCTATACACTCTGCAAATTGCACATTTCATTTCATTTATATATTTAGGCAACTATGATGCCTTCAGGGTTATGGTTATAAATGATGGTATTGACTTGTTTTAAGAAGCAAATAACTCCAGGAAAATGTGTCCCAATAGAATTCAAAGCATTTCCACCCAAAGTCCTCCTCCTCAACCACAACCACACACACACACACACACACACACACACACACACACTTAATGTAAAGTTTCAAAATGTGCAAAATTTTAAAAATTCATGTTAGCATGAGAAAATACAACAAACCAACAACATCATCAGAAAACACTGTTAGTCATTTTGTTGGTGTATTTTTTCCATTAAAGTAATTAACACTTTTTTATGTGGATGCCTATAAAAATAACTTTGAATTATCATGGACAATTCCTCTGTTATCATTTTAGTTCCTAGATTCCAAAATCCTAGAATGCAAACACCAGTTTGATATCATAGCAGGTGGATGTGTTCCTTTATGATGCCAAAAATTACACTGTAATAATTGCTAATTTTTTGAAGAGATTTTTCTATAAGAGAAAAAATTTTTTAAACAAAAGGCTCAGACCAAACTGATTATTTCTAAGTAAACATCAGAGGCCCACCTTGCTTTTTGGCAATTATAAAATAAACTTATCTCTTAAAATAGGACCTCCTATTCAATGGGTCTCCTCTCAATGCTAATTGCTAAGCTGACACTCTTCTTTCATTCATAGCCAGACCTCTTCTACTTATTTAAGTGTTAAGTATGTTGCTACATGCATCATCCCATCTGCTCAGAGTTGTCTGAACTGAAAGGCATGACAGGGTATTTCTTTTCACTCTGGAAGGTTTTTCAGAGATTAAGTTACTTGTCTAAAGTCACACTCTCAGCAATTAAACTGGAACGAGAAACCACATCTCCTAATTCACATCTCAGCAATATTTTCACTGTATTTGGCATGATGGAAAGGAGAGAGCCACACTGATTGTATTATTCTTTGTCATTTACTCATGATCTTTTTATTAGATTTGAGGGCAAGATAAATATAACTTTGATGGTATGTTTCCTTGTAAGCATAGTACAAAAGTGAAAAGGGAAATGCATAATAGATTGTTCAGATTCAGGAAAGCCAAATTACACATACACATACCTTTGCCTATCTGCTTACCAAAGTATCATTCAGCTAAAGGTTGTATATTGGGGAACTGGGGAAAGGCATGTAGGTGGTCTTAAGGCAGAGGCATCTCGTGGTTTACAGAGTCCAGAGACAATGCTCTGTGTATCTGTGAATATGATATATAAGGCTTCAACTGAACACCAGAAATGAATGTTGATGGCCATGAAGCAGGGCAAAGACTAATAGTGTTTTACCAAGAAAATGCACTGGTCATAGCAAACACCCTCTTCCAACAACACAAGAGAAGACTCTACACATGGACATCACCAGATGGTCAACACCGAAATCAGACTGATTATATTCTTTGCAGCCAAAGATGGAGAAGCTCTATACAGTCAACAAAAACAAGACCAGGAGCTGACTGTGGCTCAGATCATGAACTCCTTATTGCCAAATTCAGACTGAAATTGAAGAAAGCAGGGAAAACTGCTAGACCATTCAGGTATGACCTAAATCAAATCCCTTATGATTATGCAGTGGAAGTGAGAAATAGATTTAAGGGCCTAGATCTGATAGATAGAGTGCCTGATGAACTATGGAATGAGGTTCGTGACATTGTACAGGAGACAGGGATCAAGACCATCCCCATGAAAAGAAATGCAAAAAAGAAAAATGGCTGTCTGGGGAGGCTTTACAAATAGCTGTGAAAAGAAGAGAGGCGAAAAGCAAAGGAGAAAAGGAAAGATATAAGCATCTGAATGCAGAGTTACAAAGAATAGCAAGAAGAGATAAGAAAGGCTTCTTCAGCGATCAATGCAAAGAAATAGAGGAAAACAAAAGAATGGGAAAGACTAGAGATCTCTTCAAGAAAATTAGAGATACCAAGGGAACATTTCATGCAAAGATGGGCTCGATAAAGGACAGAAATGGTCTGGACCTAACAGAAGCAGAAGATATTAAGAAGAGATGGCAAGAATACACGGAAGAACTGTACTAAAAAGATCTTCACGACCCAGATAATCACGATGGTGTGATCACTCATCTAGAGCCAGACATCTTGGAAAGTGAAGTCAAGTGGGCCTTAGAAAGCATCACTATGAACAAAGCTAGTGGAGGTGATGGAATTCCAGTGGAGCTCTTTCAAATCCTGAAAGATGATGCTGTGAAAGTGCCGCACTCAATATGCCAGCAAATTTGGAAAACTCAGCAGTGGCCACAGGACTGGAAAAGGTCAGTTTTCATTCCAATCCCAAAGTAAAGAAATGCCAAAGAATGCTCAAACTACCGCACAATTGGACTCATCTCACATGCTGGTAAAGTAATGCTCAAAATTCTCCAAGTCAGGCTTCAGCAATATGTGAACCGTGAACTCCCTGATGTTTAAGCTGGTTTTAGAAAAGGCAGAGGAACCAGAGATCAAATTGCAAACATCCACTGGATCATGGAAAAAGCAAAAGAGTTCCAGAAAAACATCTATTTCTGCTTTATTGACTATGCCAAAGCCTTTGACTGTGTGGATCACAATAAACTGCAGAAAATTCTGAAAGAGATGGGAATACCAGACCACCTAACCTGCCTCTTGAGAAATCTGTATGCAGGTCAGGAAGCAACATTTAGAACTGGACATGGAACAACAGACTGGTTCCAAATAGGAAAAGGAGTACGTCAAGGCTGTATATTGTCACCCTGCTTATTTAACTTATATGCAGAGTACATCATGAGAAACGCTGGACTGGAAGAAACACAAGCTGGAATCAAGATTGCCAGGAGAAATATCAATCACCTCAGATATGCAGATGACACCACCCTAATGGCAAAAACTAAAGAGGAGCTAAAAAGCCTCTTGATGAAAGTGAAAGAGGAGAGTGAAAAAGTTGGCTTAAAGCCCAACATTCAAAAAACGAAGATCATGGCATCTTGTCCCATCCCTTCATGGGAAATAGATGGGGAAACAGTAGAAACAGTGTCAGACTTTATTTTTGGGGGGCTCCAAAATCACTGCAGATGGTGACTGCAGCCATGAAATTAAAAGACGCTTACTCCTTGGAAGAAAAGTTATGACCAACCTAGACAGTATATTCAAAAGCAGAGACATTACTTTGCCGACTAAGGTCCGTCTAGTCAAGGCTATGGTTTTTCCAGTGGTCATGTGTGGATGTGAGAGTTGGACTGTGAAGAAGGCTGAGCGCCGAGGAATTGATGCTTTTGAACTGTGGTGTTGGAGAAGACTCTTGAGAGTCCCTTGGACTGCAAGGAGATCCAACCAGTCCATTCTGAAGGAAATCAGTCCTGGGTGTTCATTGGAAGGACTGATGCTAAAGCTGAAACTCCAATACTTTGGCCACCTCATGCAAAGTGTTGACTCATTGGAAAAGACTCTGATGCTGGGAGGGATTGGGGGCAGGAGGAGAAGGGGACGACCCAGGATGAGATGGCTGGATGGCATCACTGACTCGATGGATGTGAATCTGAGTCAACTCCGGGAGTTGGTGATGGACAGGGAGGCCTGGCGTCCTGTGATTCATGGGGTCGCAAAGAGTCGGACACGACTGAGCGACTGAACTGAACTGACAAGTTTGGATATTTTTGGAAGTTTGCCAGTTACATTTAAAGCTGAAACAATGGCTGTCTGGACACTTGAATTCCTTCAAAGAGCACCAAGCTGACTGGTAATACCAAGCAGTTCTTAGATTTTAGAAACTCCTGAGTGGTTAACTGGTTATCTGAAAGGGATTCTGGACTCTTATGTAATTTTGTGACTTTTTAGTCTGGGAATCTCATGTAAAATATAAGTAGAAAATTTAAGTTTGTTTATTCCAGTAAAATACTCGATTGCCAGAAACTCTGTGATTGAAAAAGTTTGTGACAGATGAGACAGAGGAGCACTTTCTAAATCATCAAAAGGAAGCCTTGGGCTTCCCTGGTGGATAAGAATCCAAGCGCCAGAGCAGGGGACATGAGTTCAATCCTTGGTCCAGGAAGATCCCACGTGCTGCAGAACAACTCAGCCTGTACGCCTTAACTACTGAGCCTGCGCCTGAGAGCCCGTGCTCCACAACAAGAGAAGCCACCTCAATGAGAAGCTCATGGGCGGCAAGGAAGAGTAGTCCCTTCTCACTACAACTAGAGAGAGCTGGCATGCAGCAATGAAGACCCAATGCAGCCAAAACATTTTAAAAAGGAGCCTATAATCCACATATGCAAACACATGCATGTGGAAAAAAATGACTGAGCGATAGCTCACACACGCACACACACACACACTGATCTTTAAGACTCATACCTTCTTCCACATATGTAAAGGCTCCACTACACAATACCAAGTTCTGGAAAAACCAAAAGCAGTGGGTCAAGCCAGTCCGGATTGAAATACCCACTCCTTTCTGTGTTCACTGAATAATCTCAAGCAAGTGGCTCGACATATCTGAGTCTCAAGGAAAATCAGAGTTATTGTCAAGTTTGACACACTCTACAACTGGGTCAGAATTTTTTTTTTTTTTTTTTTTTTTTACAATCAAGGCATCTCTTGGACCAGAAGCTCTCTCATCCTCCTTTGTGAGCTGTGTGCTTTCTCTGCCTTTGGTTTTCTCTGTCTCTTCTCTGCCTATGATTCCTCATCATTGCACTTTCTGCCAATACAGGGGCTCAGCGTCTTGACATCTTCAATTTTCATACCGTTCTTCTTCGGCTCAACTTTGCCTTGTGATTTTTCAGACTGCTGTTCCCTGAGCTAAATAAATCATTATCTCAATTCTCTTAGTTTAAATGGCCCATAAAGGGGTCTGATTGGCCTAGCTCATTTTTGAAAGGTTTATTTTTATTTCATAAGCTATAATTACATGAAATAAAAATATAAAGTTCTTAAAATTTTATATATGTGTGTGTGTGTGTTAGTCACTCAGCCACGTGTGATTCTTTGCGAACCCAAGGACTGTAGCCGACGAGGCTCCTCTGTCTATGGGATTCTCCAGGCAAGAATACTGGAGTGGGTAGCCATTCTCTTCTCCAGGGGATCTTCCTGACCCAGGGCTCAAACCTGGGTGTGTACACACACACACACACACACACACACACACACACACACACACATCTGCTGCTTTTGAAGTATTTGTTCACCTTTGGTCTAATAATGTCAATGGAAGCCTTAAGTGAGGTTGTACAATATTCAGTTAGATTTCTCTTTCCACCAGTGGCTTTGAGAGGAGTGAGGGCCCCAGGGGTCTGTCATAGGCAGACAGACACAATGACTGAAACTTCTAGTACCCTGGAGCTTTGAAATTTTCTTATCAGTGACTGCTGCTGATTATGATGATCAATCCTGGATTCTACTATTGACCTCTAATCTATGTACTATGCACCTCTCATCGATGCCTTAGTCTTAAAATAACTTTCTCTGTTGTTTGTAAATTCAGCTTCTGTAAGGCATAAGGAATAGAGAGTCTTAGCTTATCTCAAACAATTTGTTAAAATGATATTCAACCAGGCTTCCTAGAGATCGAAACTTTGTTCAGGTCTTGACAATAGTTCAAAGAATGATGATGCAGAGACATTTTAGTGGCTGTCCCAGGGCTTACTATCCTTCAGACTATTGCTTTGGTGCCTTGGCAATTCTTAACGTCCACTCTTGTTGTTAGCACTGTTTTTATATGTGTCTCAAAGTCAAACTCTTCAGCAAAGAAAAATCTGGTTAGCTTGGAACGTCACCATCAGGCAAAGGGCACTCTTGTTGGTATTGGCTAGAGCTTATATACCAGGTCACTTCGTGAGGCTAAGGACTGCCTACAAACAGGCTGTTTTGAGGTCAGGAGTTAAACCCATTGTATTCAGGACCATGATGTTACTGCACAAAAATATAGCAATCTACACATTATTGAGACTCTTGGAAAGAGGTTGTGTACATGGCGGGTGCCCTGATGTTCAGAAGAGGTCATTATAACCATCAAACATCTTGCTTGGCCTGAAAGTTTCAAAGACTGGACATGCTTCAGGGTTCAGAAATAGTTGTATTCATTTTGCTCAGAAAAAGACGTACATATTGAGGATAAAGTAAGAAGACGTGAAGTCATGGAGATGGAAGTTGGCAGGGCCGATCATAATGAACTCATTCAACTAACTTCTGTAGGAGAAAGGGGATGGAGAAAGACTTACAAACCTAGAGAAAATGGAAGGGGATAGATTAACAGAAAAGAAGCATGAGAAGAAAGTGAGGGCAGGGGAAACAGGAAAAAAGAAAAATAGGAAGAAAAGAGGGGAGAAGAAGCAGATATTAGTGTTTCCTTCCCGAAGAGATTAGAGTCTTTCTGTTCTCCTTGGTCCCATGAAAAGAAACTCTTTTCTCAAGAAAAGAAGAAAATCTCCCATCAGTGACAACAAGCCTGTCAGCACCGGTTTGGTGGAGAGCAACTTAGCTTTGGTAAGAACAAGGCATGAGATAGCATGAACATAAGTATAATGTAGCAAACAAGCTCTGAGAAAATATTTAGGTTTGGTTTTAGGAAACGTTTCTAACTAGTAGCATTAAAATACATTTTCGTAAAGGGACCAGATGTTCCTATGATCACCTGGTGAATCTTATGGTCACGTGTCATGCCTGTTAGGACAGTGGTTCTCAAAATGTGTTCCATGGACTAGCAGTGTCATTATCACCTGGGAACTTGGAATTAAAAGTTTTCCATGTCCTTGAAGATCATTCATTTCACCACTGAGAAAGCAATGTCCTTTCAGGAAAATCTGTGTGCAGCACTGATCAGCTGATTTATCATGGTGCAAACATCTGTGTCGGTGTATGCACACGTTTGTGTGTACATGTTACACGTGAATAGGCATTCTGTCTAGGCAGACAGAATGATTTAATTTTCTAGATTTAATTATTTTCTAGATCGAATCTAAAAATCCTACGTCCCTGCTACAAATGTACAAATTGCATGCAAATCACCTACAGTAACTGAAATACTCTTATGGAAAAAATCTCTTTTGTATATGTAAATGTTATAAGTATTTTAGTGTGAAGGACCATCTGGGCTGATAACTCCCGGAAGGCATAATGACATCACGGCCTTGTTGGGGAAAGTAGAAGGTCTTTGTTCAATTCACATGGATTCAAATTTTGATTCTGCCACTTACTAATTACATGATGTAGGGCAGGTTTTTGAACTCTGAGTTTCCATGACCTAGTCTGTACAATGAAGAAAGTAATAGTTAACCTTAAATTTTATAGTGAGCATTTTTGTGAGATAATATTGATAAACAAATTGAAATTAGAGAGTGGTAAATGATGAATGCTATGATAAAAAGACACGGCCTGGCTCTCAGGAATCAAATAGTGTACTTGTAGAGAAATGACAGACACATGTGAAGCATCAAACCTCCATAAAAGAGATAAATGGCTAATCAGTGGAGCATGAAATGATAAGGATAATTATGTAATAAATGGTGTAAGGGGTCATAGATGGAGGAACAGAGCGAACAGGAGTTATAGGAGAAGACTTCAGACGAGGGGCAATTTAAACTGGCCCTTGAAGGGAAGGAGGAAGAGCAAGACAAGGTGATAACACGCAGGATAAACTTAGGAGATGGTGAATAGCCCACTTTGGCTGAAAAGCTGGCTCTGGGGCCATGTGTAGTTGACGATAAGCCTAGAAAGGCAGGCTGGGGTGGACTAAGAAACCTCTGAATGTCAAGCTAATGCATCATATGGACAACTGAAGGAGACTGTCGTTTCAATTCATTTTAATCTGTCCTAAACCCACATAATTCAATAGATCTAGTTATCCCTTCTCCCTATTTATCATGTTTTCAAAGTTACCTTGTATAAGAGGGAAACAGGGGCAGGAGATAAGATATGGCCACATCACCGTATGACTGATGCTGAGCTCTGCTGATCCTGTGGCTTTCTTCCTCACCCTTCAGGCCTGAAGCCTGTGGCTCCCTTCTGCTGCAATGTTCTGGGGAGGAATCCTTTTGCATTTTCTGTGTTTTTACTTTTCATATGCTTTGGTCATGTTTCCCCAGTGAGATCAGAAAGGCTCTTTTTCACCCAGGTCTTTTATCATAGCTCTAATAATAAACTCGTTCGTATTTCTCAGGCTCCTCTGGTGGGTCAGATGGTAAACAATCTGCCAGCAACACAGGGGGCCCAGGTTCAATCCCTGGGGGGAATGGCAGCCCACTCCAGTATTCTTGCCTAGAGAATTCCATGGACAGAGGAGCCTGGCAGGCTTCTTACCATTCCTAAGTCAGTCCTCTATCTCAACTCTTTATTCCAAACTTCAGCTTTTGCATTTATAATTCTTCTCATTGGTAATGACTACCTAGAAATTTTTACTCATTACCTCTTTTCCATGCTAGATGGTTTCATTATGAACATTTTTATTTAGTTTTATATAATGAATAAAAATAGCTAGATTCCCTTTTTGATCCTGGTAGATATTCTTTGTCACTTGGTGGCATAATTTATAGCATTTACATTTATAACTACAATGATTAAATGTTGTCAGTCTTGTTTCTGTCTAGTTCCTTCTACTGTTTAATTTCTTGGCTTTGTTTTCTTGTTATGCCTTTCGTTATAGGAACTGAACACTTTTACTGTAGTTTTATTGGTGGATTTCCAATGTTAATCCTATTACTTATGATATTAAGGCATTCTAAAATAAAATACTATTATTAAAATCAGCACTATTTTATATTTATTAAACTTTGTCTTTACTAAGTTTCTGATTATAAGCTAATTTTGTCTTTAAGGATTTATCTTATTTCCTAACTAATCAAAATATATAATCCAATCAGTGAAAGGCTGAAAACTATAAAATTAGCTTAATCCCTCCTTGTGACTGAGTATAGGTGCTTTCAAATAAGCCTATATGGAGACTTCACTGAAGAGCCTCTTGATGAAAGTGAAGGAGGAGAGTGAAAAAAGTTGGTAAAGCTCAACATTCAGAAAACTAAGGTCATGGCATCTGGTCCCATCACTTCATGGCAAATAGATGGAGAAACAATGGAAACAGTGAGAGACTTTATTGTTTTGGGCTCAAAATCACTGCAGATGGTGACCAGCCATGGAATTAAAAGACACCTGCTCCTTGGAAGAAAAGCTATGACCAACCTAGATAGCATATTAAAAAGCAAAGACAATGCTTTGCCAACAAAGGTCCATCTGGTCAAAGTTATGGTTTTCCCAGTAGTTATGTATGGATGTGAGAGTTGGACCATAAAGAAAGCTGAGTGCCGAAGAACTGATGCTTTTGAACAGTGATGCTAGAGAAGCCTCTTGAGGGTCCCTTGGATTGCAGGGAGACCCAACCAATCAATCCTTAAGGAAATCAGTCCTGAATATTCATGGGAAGGATTGCTGCTAAAGATGAAACTCCAATACTTCGGCCACCTGATGTGAAGAACTGACTCATTGGAAAAGACCCTGATGCTGGGAAAGATCAAAGGCAGGAGGAGAAGGGGACAACGGAGGATGAGATGGTTGGATTACATCACTGACTCAATGGACATGAGTTTGAGCAAGCTCCAGGAGTTGGTGGTGGACGGGGAAGCCTGGTATGCTTCAGTTCATGGGGTTGCAATGAGGCAGACACAACTGAGCGACTAGACTGAACTGGAGACTCCACTGGTGGTCCATGGTTAAGACTCTGCACTTGTGATGCAGAGGGCACAGGTTTGATCCCTGGTCAGGGAACTAAGGATTTTGAGCTCAGAAGGTAAATAGTCTGCCTACAGTGTGGGAGACCCAGGTTTGACCCCTTGGTCAGGAAGATCCCCTGGAGAAGGAAACAGCAACCTACCCCAGTATTCTTGTCTAGAAAATCCCATGGATGGAGGAGCCTGGCAGGCTAGAGTCCAAGGGGTCACAAAGCGTTGGACACGACTGAGTGACTTTCACATTCAAGGAACTAAGATCCCATATGCCACATGGTGGGGCCAAAAAAGCCCCAAATAAGCCTATATGGATAAGCATCGGTTTATTAAGTTAATTTTCCATACAGACCTGAGCACTAGCACAGTACAGCCTTCAATTCAGGTGGAAAAAAGATACCCAGGGACACGGGAGTGGAAGTCTATTTCATGAAAATTTCATTGTGTCTCAAATCCATCAGCACACATTGCTAGATCGATTGCTGTTGATGGATACATGGAGAGGGAACACTCTGAGAGTGGGGGAGGCAGCCCCTATCTGCTTCTCCTTTGTCCCACTCTGAGCCCACTGGTACCTCTGACAGTGAAGCTACTTCTTAAGCTAGAGGTAATCTTATTGCACCATCTTTGCCCTATTATGTGGAATAAGGTGTCATGACATCAATTACAAAGCACTGGGAGAGAAGTAGCTCCACTTACTTCTATTTATAAACTTCTTCCTATTACCGTGAAAACTCTGCTCTCTGCAATGGCTACCAGATCAGTGTCCTTGAAGGCTCCATCCATCCTGTCCTTTTTAAAAATTTTATTATTGGAGTTTAATTGCTTCACAATGTTGTGTTAGTTTCTGCTGTACAACGAATCAGTCATATGCATGCATATATTCCCTCCTTCTTGAGCCTCCCTTGATCCATATAAGAGTTTTCCTTAGGAACTAATGTGCACGTGTGTGTGTGTGTGTGTGTGTGTGTGTGTGTGAACATGGGTTAAGCAGCCAATCACTAACCATCTTAGGGTTTGAGTGTGGACTTTAATTTTTAGGATCTTAATTTTCCTTGCTAAGTGTCTCTGGTCCTGCCATCCTATAGTCACTGCACATGAGAAAAATATCAACCAACTGACCAGCAAAAATAAAAAGCATTCAAAAGAAGATCAAGAAGACTGATCAACTTTCTTCGTGGAAGAAACTTTGATTTATACCAAATGACATGGAAATCCATTCCCAACAGAGGGAAGAGAAGATAAGGGGGCAAAAAGTGTTTCTCCTGTTGCTGTTTGCTGAGTTACCTTGTTGAGGTGATTGGCTCCCTGAAAGACCTGACCTAATAAAGTAAATTGCTGCTGCTGCTGCTAAGTCGCTTCAGTCGTGTCCGACTCTGTGCGACCCCATAGACGGCAGCCCACCAGGCTCCCCCGTCCCTGGGATTCTTCAGGCAAGAACACAGGAGTAGGTTGCCATTTCCTTCTCCAATGCATGAAAGTGAAAAGCGAAAGTGAAGTCGCTCAGTCGTGTCCGACTCTTAGCGACCCCATGAACTGCAGCCTACCAGGCTCCTCTGTCCATGGGATTTTCCAGGCAAGAGTACTGGAGTGGGGTGCCATAAATTAAGTATCTCTTAAAGTGAGGCCATGGTTATATGGTGCTCCTAGGTCTCTAGGGGCTTCCCAGGTGGCTCAGTGGTAAAGAATCCACCTGCCAGTGCAGGAGACACAGGAGACGAAGGCTCGATCCCTGGGTTGGGAAGATCGCCTGGAGAAGGAAATGGCAACCCTCTACAGTATTTTTGCCTGGAAAATCCCATGGATGGAGAAGCCTGTTGGACTATGTATGGTTCATGGTGTCACAAAGAGTTGGACACAACTGAGTGATTGAGCACCATAGGTCTCGAAATAAAAGCTCACAATGAACCCTGAACGCTGTATTCCAGGGTGGCTGCAAAATAAACTCTAACAAAAAATAATATATAGTCACTCTGAATCCCTCACATTGTTCAGAATATTCATAGACATGGTAGAAACCTGAGTAACCGTTTCCTGGCTCACAGCAGACAGTTTTAGGAAAATCCTGCTGATTGGCACCCCAACCTAATTTTGTTTGGATGGGACCATATCCATCCATGAATATGTCAGTTACCTTTAAAAACATTTCTCTCAAGATTTCAGTGTGCTTTGTGTATTCCACACGCACATCACCACCCATCACCATCAACCCACTGAGAGATTCCTTCAGACGCTCACACGGCATTTTAACTGAGAACAATGGAAAGAAGATGGAGCAACAGAAAGGTTCATGGGTGCACTGAGAGAGGACAAGTCTTGAAGAAGTTTGAAAATAAGATGCTGAAAATGAATTTGAGGAAGAAAGCATGAAGACAAGTTTGTCTCAAGAGGATAAAAGAAAGGAGCCGCATTGCTGAGGAGGACCACTTACTTTATGGAAGTTTTCTACCACAAAGACCATGGGAGGGAAGGGGACACACAGTTCACATCCAAACCTGGCCTCTGTCCTAGGTACTTACTTTGCACACACTCCTAGGACTTGCTGTCCTCATTCACAAAATAGAGATCATGGCAGTTACTTACCTAGCAAGGATCTCATGAACAGTAAACACTCAGCCTAAGAAATGGTGCATGGAATAGGACCATGGTCGCTTGTTGTTGTTTAATGATCATTATTATCATCACCATTTTCATAGACAGATAAAATGGCTGAAACTTCCAAGCTGGAGTGTGGGAACTGTTATGCCCTAGAAACAAATTTTTGCAGATTGCCTGCTTCCACTGAATTCTCCTTGACAACCTCTACTCACAGTCTTTTTATCCAAAACGAGCAAACCTCATCTTCCATTTACTCAAAATATTGCTATTTGAGATGGTCTTCTTTCACTAAAGATTTGAGGGCATAGGTATGGGGTCCAATGAGACCCCACAGAACAAGAAATGAATTAAAATCAAACATTCCATGTGATTTTTTGTTTTGTTTTAATAAATCAGGATTTCTCACAACCTCCCTTTTCTCCATGGGGCTGAGCCATTGCCCATGTTGGGAAGTCCTCTCCCTCCTTCTTCTTTCCTTCTAGAGCCCCAAATCTCTGTTTCTATATATGCACAGAGAAACAGCTCTTAGTCCTTTTACCCTCACAATGTTCATATTTGCATATATCCCCAATTCACTGAGCAACCTTTAAAAAAAAAAACAGGAGTATAGTTGCTTTACAATGTTGTTAGTTTCTGCTGTATATATACATATATCCCTTCCCTCTTGGACCTCCCCTGCCCCACCCCACCCTCTAGGTCATCACAGCACTGAGATGATCAGCCTATGCTATGCGGCATCTTCCCACTAGCTGTTTTACACGTGGTTCTGTATATAGGCCAGCTCTAGTCGCCCAATTTGCCCCATGCTCCCCTTCCCCCCACTGTGTCCCAGTATCCACTCCCTACGCCTGCATCTCTATTTCTGCCCTGCAAATAGGTTCATCTGTACCATCTTTCTAGATTCCATACATATGCATCAACATACGATATTTGTTTTCCTCTTTCTGACTTACCTCACTTTGTATGACGGACTCTAGGTCCGTCTGCATCACTGTGAATGGCCCAGTCTCATTCCTTTTTATGGCTGAGTAATACAAAACCACTTCCCTTGATGAAAATCCCCTCTGCTCTGGATCTCTACCCTTAGCATCTGCGAGAACTAGAAGCAGCCAGATAAAGTGAGCAGAGGTGGCTTTCATGTGCTGACTTGCGCTGTTGTTATCCAGAGACGCCTGTCTCCTTGTATGTGGTATGAATGCGCCTATCCCAGAGGCTGGAAAGTGAGATGCACTTAATAACCAGTAGCATCCTTTCCCTACCTAGCCCTCTTGCACACACATCGCCCTGAATCACCAGATTGGAACGCCATTTCATTGGAAATCCAGAGTGTGTGCAAAGAGGAAGCAGAGTTCCCAAGCTGAGAGACAAGGTCAATGAGGGCAGCTGGCCCTGGCCCACGCAGAGGTCCAGGGACAGCAAGGGCACTGTTAGAAAGCTCTCTCTCTGAACAGCCAACAAAGATCAGGGACGAGTGGGCGGATCGAGTGTGTGGCAGAGAGGAAATGAGCCTGAGAAGGGGGTCACACCTCTGCTCCATGGCCTGCCTCCTCTCCCAGGTGGCATCACACCCCCGTTCGCAAGCGCACTGGCACCTCCGGAGCCTCCTGCAGCCCCATCCTTGCGGAAGAGAATGCATGAGACTCTTCCCCACGCCGCCCCCAGTTTGCTGACTCAATTCATCCCCCACCACTTTTAGGTCTTCCTGTTTATGTTGTCACTTGGTTTCATTATTTATTTTTAGCCCTGATTTCGGAAGCTTTTATTCTGCTGGGCTTTGGCAGGGTATCAACAGCATCATTCTGGGCTCTGAAAAGATCATTGTACAAGCCTGGCCTCAGGCCTTCCGGGGACAGAGCGCTAGTGTGGGCCACCTCACGCCACCTCTTCATCCTCCTGGCCAGCCCAGGGTTGCTGGCGTTCCCCACAGGCTGGCCCGCTCAGTGGCCACGAATATGAGAAAGAGACATGACCTTAGATTTCACCTGGTCCAGCCCGCACTCCCCAGTGGAGAAACGGAGACCCAGAGAACTGAACCATGAGCCCCAAGGTTATCCATGAAAGTGATAGTGTCAGACCCCAGCCCGTGGGCTGTGTTCAGTCTCATGTCCTGTCCCATACACTAGGCAACAATTTACAGAACAAAATCAGTGGTTCCTAAATGACAGGAGCACCAGCATGCCTTCTCCATTCATATCTATCTATCTATCTATCTATCTATCTATCTATATATATATATGTATATGTATATATAATATATATATAATATATAATATATGGAAGTATATTTTCTTCTGGACTCTGAATGCACGTACATTCATGAAAAGCAAAAAGCTAGAACATCAGTAGGAGTTCCTTTTATGGTATCCACATGCCCTTCTATTTGTTATTGTTTTGCTTTAAGAAATAAATACAAAAACTTTTTTTTTTTTTTTGCTGTGAGCCGGGAGCAGTAAGCTGGTATGGCTTGCCTCTTTGGACGGCCTGCGTTAGCAATGAAGAAGGGACACGCTTCAGTTCCCAGGACAATGGTCTCTTTGACTGGGAATATACCAAAGCAGAATTACAAGTGTGCAAGAATAAACAAGGCTGGAGTCAATCTAAAGTTGTCTTACACTCTGTTTTATTAAACTCAATGCATTTCCGTTCCTATGTGCAGCGCCTGGGTTTGCTTAATTATAGATACCCGGGGTGAATGCTAATGGACACAGAGGACAGTCCTCGATTGGAAACCAAGGCCCTTTTCTGACCTCTACAGGCCATTCGGAGGAAAAAAGGAAGCTGCATCTGGAAAATTACAGAGCAAAAGGCCCCACAGACCAGGGTCTGAGGGAGAGTTTTCCTGAATGCTTAACTGATGCTGCTCTGAGTTGGCTGGACACATGTGTGCCCTACTTTCCCGCAAGCTCTGCTATCCATGTCTAATAGGTTACTGAGGCAACGGGTAGGAGGTCATTCTCGCGAGACATGCAGGCTGGAGATGGAGATCTTGATCATTCAGTGTTTATGTATTTAACGAAGGCCTGCCATTCTTTGAGCACCATGCTAGGCCCTCAGGATACTGCAGTGAACAAAATCATTTCTGTCCTCCAAAAAGGTACAGTCTGGTGGGGGCAACAGAAGAGTCCCCAGGGAAAATCTTGCAACCAAAGCTATGATAGGGTTCCTACAAGGTGCTATGAGAACCCAGAATCAGATCATGGGACACTACCTGGACAAGAATAGAACTGAAGCACACCGTAAATGAAATTTGGCTTGCAAGAGGAAGCAGAGAGAATAAAAGGGTAGAGTTGAGTTCTGGAAACCGAAAGTGACTTTTAGGACCTCCGTATGGGTTTGTGTTAAGAGTGGAGACCAGCTAGTTAGCCAGTGGCTGGATCAAGAAGGACTCAAGGGGCTTACCTAGTGGTCCAGTGGTTAAGACTTCACCTTCCAATGCAGAGGATGCAGGTTTGAACCCTGGTCAGGGAGGTAAGCTCACACATGCCTTGTGGCCCAAAATCCAAGACATAAAACAGAAGCAGTATTATAACAAACTCAACAAAGGTGTTACAAATGGTCCACATCAAAAAAAATCTTTTAAAAAAGAGACGGACTCAAATGCCAAATCACATTAGCATGTTAACCTTAGGACAATGGGAGCCCATTGAAAGAATGTAAACGGCAGAAATAGAAACAGATTTTCCTTCCAGATCTCCTGTCTATAAGGGAATAAAGGGCTAGAGAGGAGGCAAAGCCAGAGATGAGGACAGTAGTCAGGAAGCCATTGCTGAAACCCAGGTGAGGAATGGACCAAGGAGAAAGAGGAGCGGATTCTAAGCAGAGCTAGGAGGAGGCTTGAATTCATCCACTGAGTGAAGCAAAAAGTGCCTGACTTGGTCAGACATTGGGCCATATGTCAGGCACATGTAGATTCCCATTGAGATGGTCAAGTTCAAGAACCAGGATATAGAGACTTTGCTGGGAGGAGGCTCTGACATTGAACTTGTTCAGTTTGAGGTTAAAGTAGAGATTATACAGGGATGTCCTGGAGGAGAAAATGCCAAACCACTCCAATATTCTTGCCTGGGAAATCCCATGGACAGAGGAGTCTGGCGAGCTACAGTCCATGGGGCCGCAAAGAGTCAGACATGACTTAGCAACTGAGCATGCACACATTTAGTGATGTCTGGTACGAGTTGTTTGTATTTGAGTCAAATATTGAAACCAACACTAATACATCTTCCTTAGTGACAGAGGAAGATGGCTCTCTCCATGGCCCCTGAGAGGCCTTTAGGGTTCTTGGAAGAGGCACTCTTCCCTGGAGTGCAGGCTCTGGGTTAAAATCATCATTCTGCTACTTAACAGCTGAGTAATCTTAGGCACACAATCTCAGACAGCAAGGAGATTAAACCAGTCAATCCTAAAAGAAATCAACCCTGAATATTCATTGGAAGGACAGATGCCAAAGCTAAAGCTCCAATACTTTGGCCACCTGATGCAAAGAGCTGACTCATTGGAAAAGACTCTGATCCTGGAAAAGACTGAAGGCAGGAGAGAAGGGGACAACAGAGGATGAGATGGTTGGATGTCATCACCAACTCAATGTACATGAGTTTCAACAACCTCCATGAAATGGTAAAGGACAGGGAAGCCTGGAATGCTGCAGACCATGAGGTCACAAAGTGTTGGACATGACTGAGTGACTGAACAACAAATCTTAGGCAAGTCCTGACCATTTTGCTCCAGCATCATCACCTGTGGACTGAGCATAGAAAGAGGGTTTATCTTGTAGGGTTGGGGTGTGTGGCTTAAACATGATAACAAATGCTATGGACTCAGACTGTGGTATGTGGCGAGTATGCGCATCCATCCCACTTTGGCAGCATCTGTTGGCTGTTATGTACTCTTACTCCCCAACCCTTTAAGGAAGTAAAAAGGATCATGGGTTGGAAAGTCAGACTTCTCTGGGGGTTGATCCCAGTTCCATACTCAGTAAAAGTGTCCTTCTGTATAGGGCCAAACCTCTTTTTGAAAATGGCATCAGTAATACCCCTTTATCACATAAAGTAGTCATGAGAATTTAAATGAATGACGATGTGCAGAGTAGGAACACAGGATAGCTTTTCCTCCCTGATACCTTCTAAAGTAACTTCTTCAGAATGAAATGTGTGTGTGTGTGTGGCGGTGGAGGATGGGGCTGGTTGATATAATTCTATCTAACATTATTCATTGAACCCCCACACCCTCAAGGTCACACTGCTGGCCTCTGTGCTTCCTCACTCTGCCCCACGGCCAGTCCAGAATGGACCTCAGGGTCCCTCTGGCCCTGACCTCCAAAGTCAAGTCCACATTCAGACACTTCAACTGAACTGCTCTGAAGAATGGCGCTTAATGCTGATTATTTTGTCAGAGGGATGCTCATGATACATGTCTGCTCTTAAGAAATCATTTTAACCCTGTAAGCCCCTAGAAAACACTGTAAAAGATCAATAAAAGCTCCTCATCAGAACAACTAGTTTTGCTCCACGCATTTTAACAGTCTGTTGCTCTGCTCTGTTTGGCTACTTGTCATAAGAGGCAATGTGATTAAATCGGTAATTTTCTCAAAACCATGCATTCTCTTCCAAAGAGAACTGGATCTTTTTCTTCATGACCTGAACAGGCTCAAAATATACACAGACGAGAAGACCAGCCTATGTTAAATGCTGATGAGAGAGCCTCGCGTCCCACCCCCAGTTCTATGTGATAGAGCACAGGAAAATCATCATTTAGTTACTTCTTGCCTTTAGAAACAGGAACATAATGATAAACCTTTCCTCACTTACTTTGTTTTCTTTCCAAAAACATTGAACCTGTATATATATATATATTGTGTGTGTGTGTGAGGGAATCAAGATCAATTTCAGCTCTCTCGTGTTGGAACGTGTGTAACTGATAATTTTAAGCTATATTCAGTTGAATCTTTTTTATTATTAGGTGCATACTGGCTGCAGTATGATCCTTTTTTTCTAAAAATTTCCTTTAAGCAGTTCCTTTTTTCTTTCCTAAACAGCACTTTTAATCCAGAATCAGCTGGGCACGCAGCACACATGGAACCAAACCACAGCACAAACAGAAGAGGACGTCTGTTGCAAAGACAGCAGCAGACTGCAAACCTCATGGATCATTTTTGCCCCAAAAGGCCTGCAGGGTTAGTACCCAGGCTACACTGTCATGTGTTTTTCCAAGACCAGAGCCTTTAGAGGGCAGGGGCGGTTTGTACCAACAGGGCCAAACGAATCCATCCCTCTGATGAGGGTGCAAGTGTTCAGCTCCACCATGCAGGTCTCTTTCCTGAGCAAGGATGAGTCATGTCAGGCATTTATTTCATGGAAATTTCTTATTTTGGCAGAGGGTACAGGCTCCCCTTGGACTATGAAATTGACTCTCCAGCTCCCTTACTCAGGGTGGATCACGGAAGCCATGAGTGAGAACTCCTCCCCTTCGGGTGTAATGTGACCTTACTTATGTTGGCAAGGCTCAATGCAAGCTTGAACTCACGGTCGAGGTTATGTTCAAATGTTCTCTGTAGCTCTGGATCCCTTTACTGGAAACCCGAGAGAAACTGGAGCCAATGGATGGGATTGAAAGAAGCGCCCAGGCAGCCGAGCTGGCACAGCACACCTGGAGTCACGCGCCAGTTCGCAAGAGAATGAGCCTGTGTGTTCAGAGCACCTGGATGATGACTGCAGCAGGAGGCTCTCGGAGATTCTGCACCTCTGCTCTCACTGCTGTATCTAAATATTTGCATAATCTCGGAAAGGACAAGGCCACCCTGCTCCTTGGGAATGTAGCCTCACATGGGAACAGTCTTCCATGGCAACCAATAGCTTGAGAGGCTGGGCTATACTTGGGCGAGATGTCAGCTGTAATGAAACCGATTTCCCTTCCTATAACACACACTCTGATTTGAGAGGGGAAATGGAAGAAAGTCCATAAATTTCCTAAATTTATGGAATTTCATTGAGATGTTGGATGTCCAGGTTTGAGGCCAGGGGGAAGATACATTTTTGAGAAACTTGAATATTTCAGGTACAGGGAGACTGAGAAATAACAGGCAGGTCCGTGTACATTAGAGTTCTCTATTCATTGGCCAGTGAGGATGAAGCTGTAAAAAAACACACAAATAAAGCTGTAAATGGCAAGCAGGCTATAATAGGAATTTATAAATGGTACATTAGGGTCACAGAAGAGAAATTATATAACTTGACTTGGGGTGATTAGGAAAGGTTTTATGTAAGAAAAATGATATTTGAAGCAGGTCTTGCTACCCCAAATGAGGTAAAGGGATAAGCTTGTCAGAGACAGACTGAAAATGTGAGCAGTTTTTAAAAACATCATGAAGGGCCTTATGGTAGCCCAGGTGGCCCTAGTGGTAAAGAACCCACCTGCCAATGCAGGAGACGCCAGGGACCTGAGTTCCATCCTTGGGTCCGGGAGATCCCCTGGAGGAGGAAGTGGCAACCCATTCCACTAACCTTGGTTGGAAAATCCCATGGACAATGGAGCCTGGAGCTGCAGTCCATGGGGCCAAGAGTTGGACACGACTAAGTGACTGACCACACAGAGCACAGTGACCCAAGAAGTGTGTGTGTGTGTGCACATGTGTATGTGTGTGTGTATGTGCATGTGTGTATGTGTGTGTGTGCACGTGTGTATGTGTGTGTGTGCGTGCACGTGTGTGTGTGTGTTTATGTGCATGTTCATGCACAGGCACCAAAATGATGGAATAAAATGACGTGTTGTGATCCATGGAAAACTGAAGAGAGTGGACATGGGTAGAACCTGAATCTAGAAAGAAGCTGAAAAGTCTCCTGCCCAGGGAAGTGTCATGAAGAGACAGCAGATCCCACCCTGAGAGGATCGAGGACGTTTGATCCTTAGGGGATCGCGAGAAGCCTGCGCTTCTCTACACACGATGATTATCCTGGGGGTGTAAAGGGCCCCCATCCCGTTCCAGCCCTGTCATGCGGAGCACCAGACGACAGCTGGCACAGGACAGCCACGTATGTGGCCTGGACCCCACTTCACCTCTCCAGACACACTTCTTCGCACAATCTGAACCACATGTGCTTCCCATTAGCACTTAAAATTCCCTGGAGTTCCTGAATAATCACAGTTGGCTCCGCATTTGGTAGAACACTTTTCAGGACAATTGGCTATTGTGGTTTGGCCAGCAAGAGACATGTCTGGCTGAACTGGAAGATCCACAGGTGACCTGTGATGAGCCTCCCCTCCCCTCACTCTGCTCCCAAAGTGAACATCAGTGAAGTGTAACACACAACGGCCTCCTGTCCTAGCAGGAAGGGAAGAAATTCTGCTCTCCCCGACTCTCCTGCTCCCTCCAAGCTAACGTCTTCCCAGTTGACTTGAGTCTGGGTTCAATGGCTCAGGACTTCCGCCTGGGTCCCCAAGCTCATGGAGTGTAGCTTGACCTCTACTTTTTTTTCCTTGTGTACTTCTGGATTCTAGGAGTTCTTTATTTCCAATGGGACATCTCATAGATCCCAGTATTCAACATGGCCCCAACTGCATTTCTTATCTTGCACCTTACCCCAAACCTGTGAAGTGCTATTCACTCAGTCGTATCTGACTCTGAGACCCCATGGGCTATAGCTAACCAGGCTCCTCTGTCCATGAGATTCTCCAGGCAAGAATACTAGAGTGGGTAGCCATTCCCTTCTTCAGGGGATCTTCCCAACCCAGGGATCAAACCCGAGTCTCCTGTACTACAGGTGGATTCTTTACCATCTGAGCCACCAGAGAAGCCCTATGGTCTAATGATACACCCAGTCTGCTCCTGAGACCATCAAACAACCAGCATAGCGAGGGTGCTGATCAATCAGCCATAAACACGTGGTACAGCAGGAATGATACATACATGCCGACATCAGTTCCGGTCAAACCTTTGCTGAAAATCTTGGTCTTCACTCAGCATGTTCAGAACAAAGGCCAGCCTTTCCACTGGGCAGGATAAGTGTTGCTGATCTGATAGATATCTAGTTTGTCAATTTCATCTTCTGTCACTCCCCTCCTTTCCCCACATACTAGCACACCTTCTCCATCAGTCACACTGAACATTTTATTCCAACTCTCACTCCACCACAGGGTCTTTGCACAAACTCTTCCCACTTCTTAAGATGTCTTTCCTCCTCTTTCTAACCAGGAAACTTACATATCCTTCCAACACCACCTAAACTAGCATCTTTTGGAGTAGACTTCGCCCACCAGTACTGCCTTCACTGGATGTGGTGTTTCTCTATCACCCTCTGCAGCCCATAATTCTGCTCTATTGCAACAAAATGTTTGTTGTCCATCTTTGTCCCTGAACTTTGAGCAACTTCAGGACACAGTGAGTCTTTCTTTCTCTGCAGCTTTAGAGCCTAATGAAGAGCCTGACAGGCTTCCCAGGTGGCTCACGTGGTACAGAATCTGCCTGCCACTGCAGAAGACATGGGTTTGATCCCTAGATCAGGAAGACACCCTGGAGAAGGAAATGACAACCCACTCCAGTATTATTGCCTGAGAGATCCCATGGACAGACGAGCCTGATGGGCAAGAGTTCCATGTGGTCCCAGGGAGCTGGACATGACTTAGCAACTGAGTACACACAGAAAGAGCAGGACGCATAGCAGATACTTAATATATATTTGTTACAATAGATGGATCAACAAACAGTCCATATTCTTGGCTTTTCCTGAGCACATCACGTAGAAACGTACCTGCCCTAGGCACATTCTCAAAAGCATGCTAAATAAACAGTTTTGAGCTGAGATGCAAATTGATGACGTGTTAGGATTATTTCCGTTCCTCTCACCATTTACATAGTCAACAATGTCATCTTCTTGACCCTCAAAGCAGTGAAAAACAAACAAACAAAAAATAGAAACAAACAGAAGCATTATGCCATCCTCTATTTAAGAGTGGAAACACTGAATATAGGAGAAGTTAAGAGATGCTTTCAACTTGGATTTGAATTCAGTGTCTTTGTTATTTCCCTCAAACTTCTCGTGTATGTTACAGAAATCTGAGTGCCTTAATATAAAGAATGAATTATGATTTCTGAATGATGGTAAAGAAATTTGAAAAAGAGTCAGAAAATAAGGGACTATTTATAATAATAATAATAATGTAATAATAATGTCTACTTCCTAAATCACAGCACACATAACTTTGTCACGTTCTTTGGGGCTAAATTATAGCAAAACATTTTTATTTTTCTATGGCTTTCTGCTGTTCTAGAAGTGTGGACTGTTAGTTTTCTCTGAAAGTATTCTGTTTCCAAAATCTCTTAGCAGTGCCAGGTATACTAGGAAAAGTTTCTTTGGCATGTTTTTGATCCTCAGTATGCATCGTTTTCACTTCAGATTAAATTTCCAATTTTTAACATTGCTTGCCTCAAATAAAGACTGCATTTTCCAACCTTCCTTTCAGCTACTTCTGTTCCTAGGACAACTTTCTGGATAGTGAGGTTAAGCAGAAGTAGTATGCATAGTTTGGGAAATATGAAGAAGATGATATCCTATTTCTGTCCTTCCTAATGCTGACTGGGACGGAGATGCAAAGTGTGATGCTTCAGCAGCTGTCTGAGACCAAGAGGAGAAGCAACACACCATGTGGGCTAGGAGGCTGCTGAAGCTGAGTGCCTGGCACCAGGCACTCATGGTGCTTGCTCTGGTCTGCCTATATCTGGAATTCCACATGACAGACAAATGGACTTCAATCTTTAAAAAGCTACTATGCTGTTTTGGATTTTCCATCTCCTGCAGCCAAACCTAATCATCACGAAATATGAATGGCATCTGGACAAACATACACTTGCTCTAACATATTATCTCTGCTTTATCTTCCCTTTTAATCTGCCTTCCCAGTCTCTTCTCATCCTTTATGCTTTGGCCCTATACATCACACCATTTCCATTTTCAAACTGTTTCCATCTTTCTGTTGCAGGGCCTTGCTGCATTTTCACTTGCCCTAAGCTACGGCAGCCTCCTAGGCTCTGCTCCAACAGAAACTCCTGCCCTGAACCCCTCTAGGAAGAGAGAGTATTTCCCAACCAAGTGACTCCATAGGCTGTTTTACTAACTGAGAATACTTCCATAGCATGTTCTGCTTATGTTATGGTGGAAAATAAACCAACTTTATTGTCTACAATATGCCAAACTCTGTACTTTTACATATGATTTCATTTCATCTTCATAATAACTCTGTAATATAGACACACTCATCTCCACTGAACTGTAGTTTAGGGAGATTTGATTACTTGCCTCGGTTCTCATAACAAGCAAGTGCCAGATCTCAGATATGAGCCACATATATCTGAGTCTGAAATGAATGAAGTGTCCACTGTGCCTTGCTGCCTCCTAGGATAATGGTAAGTGGCCTGAATTTCATAGGATTTTCTAACTTGTAAAGACTTTGGCCGTGTTTTATTCATGTAAAGACTCTGGTCATGTCTTATTCACTATTATGCCCCTTCCAATAGGACAGCTCCTGGCCTTTACTGGATCTGCAAAATAGATACTATTAAAAGAGACCAAGGACAGTTACTCAGTGGTACAGTCTTCCATGTTCAATCAGCCAGCAAGGGAAGACCCTGCCAGGACCCTCAGTTTCCAGGGGGCTCCTGCTGTGGGCTGAGGAGCTCAGATGCTATAATAGGAAGATAGCAGGAGGCGATAACCCTCATATAGAGGACAATGTGAATGATCACTTAGAATCTGGGTTGATAAGACACGAAGAAAGTTGAACTCCTACTACTTCTAGCCCATTCTGGTTTTAAGCAGGGATGGAAAAGAGCTCAGAACAGTCTTTAGAGGACCCGTGGAAATCGTGAGAGTCTCCCATTCTAGCAGAATGACAGCGTGCATCTAGCCATCTAACTACTGGGTTGGCCAAAACATTTGTTTGGGTTTTTCCATAACATCCGAATGAATGTTTTGACCAACCCGATATGTAAAATGCTGTAATTAAGGAGTAGCCACCCTCAACGAATAGTGAAACTAGAATGAAATTTGGATGTAGGGATGGTGACCTCACTCGGGCTTTCTGTGCTGAAGTTGCGTGCGTCTGATGGCAAAGCAGCAGCGTGGCAGCTAATCCAGTGGCCAGAGGCACAGAGCTTGCAATGGGCCTCAGGGTTAAGGGATGGCTTTTCCTCCCTGCCCTGCCCCGTCCTCTTCTTCCTCTCCCTCATCCTTGTGGAGAGCGCACTCTTGGATCTGCCGGTCCAGCTCTGAGAAGCCCCCTTCCTGGTCCGAGCTGCTGTCGGTACCATACTCAACCTCTTCCAGGCAGGGAGGCTCGTCATCCAGTTCGGAAGCGGTGCTGCTGTTGCTGCTGCCTCTGCCGCGAGTTCCCAGAAAACATGGAGAAGAAAGGAAGGCGAGAAAAGGAGGGAAGGAAAAGGGAGGGAAAAAAAAAAAAAGAGGAAGGGGAATAGAAATGGAGGTGGAGAGGAAGGAGGGGAAGACGAAAAGAGAAGTTACCCAAAGAAAAGAACATTTATAATTGGTTGGAAAAGAGAGGGTGGGGATTATCTTCACTGAGTTCTAATCTCAAGAGCCCCCTACTCCTTTCAACCTGTTGCGTATAGCACCCTGTGCTCTCAACCACTACCTTGCAACAGGGGAAGAAAATCTATAAAATCTACGGGCACCCTTCTTCGTTAGCCAGCAGAGTCTGCATGTCTAAGTCCAATCAGAAGATTTCCAATCACGAGTTAGGGATGGTCTCATCTATTTAACATCGTCAGGGTCCTTGAGGCTCAAAGTGAAAAATCAGAGGTGGCTGTCATTGACTCTCTGTGAATGTTATGTCAGTTATGCCCAGGGAAGAGTGGCACTGGAATTCTGATAGGTAGGATGCAAAAATCTTTAATGTTTCCCACTATAATGAACAGCACTCTAAGTCATATTACACAGCTAGCCCTTCCTCATGGTGGATGCCTGATTTAAATAAAAAAAAAATTAACCCAGGTGGACATTAAAGGAGAGAAAAAGTGGAGGAATAGCACTCTCTTTCCACTATGTTTGAACTCCCTCATCATCTCCCAGATCTCCCTCTAGTTTATTCACAAGTGGAAGATCACAGATACTGACCAAGAGGAGACAGAAGGGAGTGGTAGGAGTGAACAAACCTGGACCGTATATTATGAGCAGGAGAAATTTCCTCCCAAGGAACTGTATTATCTTCCTCATTTGCATGAGGTACCTTCTTTCCTGAAGACTTCTTAATCACTCCCTACTTAGGATTTAACCAGTTAGGATTAGCAGCAGGCTGGGTTTCCACTCTGAGATTTATAGAAGGCGAGCTCTTCATAGATCAGGCAGAGATGTTCATCCACCTGCCTCGCCATAAACAATGAAAATGGGCAATCAGCAGCATGGTTACATTTCAGCTTGGGAAATGAATCAGAGGCCAGTTTCTTAATTGTTCACTAACTGTTAGGAGCCACCGCATGCTCTCTAGGTACACAGTACCCTAAGCTGAAGGCCTGGGGGTACGTTTCATGAATGGAGAGGAAAGAGAAGAAGTTGAATCTTGATTCCACTGCATCACAGCATTAGTTGTTATCCTATCTCACAGGCTGAATGGTGGGTGATAAAGCAGTTGGGTAAAGGAAGGTAAGACCCATCCAGTCGTAACACAAGCTCAAGTTGGCAAGGACACCAAGTGCCTTTGACACACCCGTCACCATGGTCAGTGTTGAGGGGAAAATGCCACAGAAGGTCAAGAACCTGACCAGGGGACCTTGGAAAAATCCCTTTCACCTCAGAGAAGGGCAATAATAATAACTCAAAATTTTTTGTGAATACCAAATAAGAGGACACATGGATGCAATCTAGCAGAGTGCTCTGCAAAATAAAACTGATCAACAAATTGTAACTCCCCTCTATTGTGGATACTGAAAAATGGTGAAACAGGGTGGGGAAGATGAGCAGGAACTGAGCTGTGCTGTTTCATTCCTTCATTGCTGCAATTACTATTACAAAACCTTCCCAATCGGCAACACTAATAGTTTCTCTAAAACATAACTTTTATGATGCCATTTCAAATTAGCACTATTTATAATAACTTGCAAGAACTCAGCCTTGCTTACTAACGCAATATGAGTATCAGTGGATGGGATGTTCTTAAAGGGTCCAGTTTGCAGGTGTCCATGAGTTAACAGCAGAGTCATTCATCCCCTCATAAAGCCCTGCCTTCCCTCCACTGTGGAGTCTGCTCCAGTCTCCCATAGACTTTCCTGCGACAGCCAAGTTAGCAGACCGTTCCTATTGTGATCATTCAAACATATCAGGCTGAATGTGTTTTCAAGTCTTGATTATTCACACAGACAATTTCCTATATCGAAAGTAATCTTCCAGCTCCTCAACATCCAGCCAAATATGACAGATCAACTGTAAAAGCTCACCTTAATTTCCATTGAATGATTGTTTCGATGACTCTTTTATTGAAATGTCTCCCTCTAAATATAAATTTTCATATATTCACTTAATTTGTTTGGATATTTAATAGTGTTTATATAGTCTTATATTGTGAATAAAGCCCCTGCCTCTGATTCATGTTTATATTATTCTATAGAACACCTAGAATGTGCTGAAAATATAGTAGAAACTCTTTGCACCTCCATAGCCCATGTGGGTCCTCTGTCCATGGGATTTCCCAGGCAAAAATACTGGGGTGGGTTGCCATACCCTCCTCCAGGGATCTTCCCAACCCATGGATTGAACCTGTGTCTACTACATCTCCTGATTGGCAGGGACGTTCTTTACACTAGCATTACCTGGGATGCCCAGATTGGTGATAGATAGATAGACAGATACCTGAAATAGATAGTAGATATATGAGATAGATAACTAGTTCCCTGTGTATATTACACACACCTACTGTCATTAGCAAGGCAACTGGAGAGGGTGGGAAGCAGGGCTCCTTCACTGGCTTCAGAAAGGTGGCAGAAAAATGCCTTGACCGTGCACATCCATGAGTTTCAGCAATGCAGCGGGAAAGTGTGTTGCCTGCGTGCATGTGCTGAAGTTAGGCTGGGAGTGGACGAGTGCCATGACCGCTCTCTCATGCCAGCCCCAGCCAGGGAGGAGGCGGGCACTGCAGCCACCTGGGCTCTCTGGCTTCAGCAGGGCAGCGGTATAGTACCATAACCACGGGCCCCTGTCCATCTTAGCAAGGCAGCAGGAGGATGCTCTCTCCAGCTTACTTGCCTATGCCAGCAGAGTATGTGGAGAGGGCACCTGTCAATACCGCCATCTCTGGGGAAAATTTTAACAGATCCCTGCCCCTCCAGCACATGTTTTTTAGATTAGCAAATGAGTCTCTCTCACATACACTCCAGGCACTTCTCAAGCTGCTATTTTTTTCTTTTCCCTCTGTGTCTCAGGGTGGGTAAGACAACAGGTGAGTCATTTAGAAGGGAAGTCTCGGATTCTAAGAGCACTTTGGACACCAGCCTGGTTGGATCCCTTAGCCAGACATTTTAACGGTTCATCCCTCTGGTGCAGACCCCAGGCATTGAGTAGGACACCAGCCCCTCACTCCTTTGATACAAGCACTAGCTTGACGAGATCTCTCCATGTCTTCTGTTTCATGCTGGTTTTCAGGCACAGTTCCTGCCAGGGCTCTGTCTCAAACTTTCCTGCCATCATTGTGGTCCTTTAATTCTTTGTAGTAGAAAAGCAGGTCATTTAATTTTCAGATCTTTTTCAGAGGGAAACAATTTGTATGTAGCTGTAGAGGTGTGGCCATGAACAGAGGTAGGGTCAGAATCATCCTGTCCTGTCATCTTGGTCCCACATTCATGAGTTTTATGTATGAATTAAACCATTAATTAATGAGCCATTAATTAATTGTCAGTACATTTTAGTAATTTTAAATAAATATAGTTTCCTTTGTCATTCATATTTATAAATAAGTATAATCAGTTCAGTTCAGTTCAGTCGCTCAGTCGTGTCTGACTCTTTGTGACCCCATGACTGCAGCACACCAGGCCTCCCTGTCCATCACCAACTCCTGGACTTTAGTCAAACCCCTGTCCATTGAGTTGGTGATGCCATCCGACCATCTCATCCTCTGTCGTCCCCTTCTCCTCCCACCTTCAATCTTTCCCAGCATCAGGGTCTTTTCAAATGAGAAAGCTCTTTGCATCAGGTGGCCAAAGTATTGGCATAATATATAGCTTAAATATATAGAATATTGTGTAATACATAGCTTAAATATATATTGAGGTGTCAAAAAGATCATGTTTTTCTGTGTGATGCTACTGAAAAAACAGGATAAACTCTCTGGCTCATCCAATAATTAGTATATAATGAACAATGTATAATATATTATAAAATTATATATCATTAATATATTTATATATTATATATCATGCATATTAATATGTTATATATTTATATGTTAAATACATTTATATATGTATATAGTTTATATATTTATAAATTAAGAAGGCTGTGCTTATGTGCTCAGTCATGTCTAACTCTTTGTGACTCCATGGACTATAGCCCACCAGGCTCCTCTTTCTTTGGGATTTCCAGGCAAGAATACTGGAACAGGTTGCGATTTCCTCCTCCAAGGGATCTTCCTGACCCAGGGCTCAAATCTGCATCTCCTGTGTCTCCTGCATTGGCAGGGAGGCATTTTACCACTAGTGCACCTGGGGATCCTTCAGTAGTTTAATTATATCTCTCACTTATTTGCCAAAATGTGCAAATATCCTGATGAGTTAGGGAACCACAATGCATATGCAGGGACTCCCACTTCTGGATAAACAGAAGGTTCTCCCTTCTCCTCTTCATAGCCCTCTCTGGATATTATATATTAAAGGAACTGAAACGTGGATGAAATGTGGAGAGAAGAGACCAGACTAGATGGTGGCCTACTGGTCAAAGTGGTGATATGTTCCCTGGATTTTCTTTTGGCCTCACATACTCTAGTCTTGGAGCTAGAGAAGCTGACAGCCTGGCAATGCTGACAGGACAAAAAAATCCCTGACAAGAACCTGCTCTCTTTATCCAAATGATTAAAAAATGGAGTGACCTCACACACACACACACAAAAAAGTTTTAAATTATAAAAGCTCTATTCCAATCAGACACCACAGAGAAAAAAAACAGCAGTCTTGTCCTTATTCTGCCAATAGAGGTGTGGTGAGCCTAGATTTCTGCTCTCATCAGACTGCATTGTAATGTCCAAAATTACAAGGAAGCTAAGGAAGCATCAGAGAAGGTAGAAAAGAGCCAAAACTTTCATCTCCAATGGGCACTAACGTGGTTTCTTACCTGTTGATACCAGTGGGGGCCCTGTAGGGGAGCATGAACTTCCAAACACAACTATTGACAACAAGACCATTCACTACCATTTTAAAGCAGACCAATAGCACAAGGTACTCACACTGCTTCCACCCAGAACAATACTAGTGAAGGCCTGGTTGAAGCAAAAGCATTTATTAGTGCCCAGTAGTAGCAAGGAGTTCTCAGCACCATGCGTGTCCATGGAGCCTAAGGGAAACCTAGACTTTCACCTTCATGTGGTAATAACAAGATTCCTTCCTTTCCTGTCTGAGTGGTGTTGTAGGAGCCCAGTCCAAGCAGGAGAGTTTAATAAGACCTATATTCTCATATACAAAAAAGATCTTCATGATCCAGAAAACCACAATGGTGTGATCATTCACCTAGAGCCAGACATCCTGGAATGTGGAGTCAAGTGGACTTTAGAAAGCATCAAATCCTAAAAGATGATGTTGTGAAACTGCTGCACTCAATATGCCAGCAAATGTGGAAAACTCAGCAGTGGCCACAGGACTGGAAAAGGTCAGTTTTCATTATAATCCCAAAGAAGGGCAATGCCAAAGAATGTTCAGACTATTGCACAATAGCACTCATATCACATGCTAGCAAAGTAATGCTCAAAAATTTACAAGCCAGGCTTCAACAGCACGTGAACCATGAACTTCAGATGTTCAAGCTAGATTTAACAAAGTCAGAAAAACCAGATATTAAATTGCCAACATCCGTTGGATCATAGAAAAAGCAAGAGAGTTCCAGAAAAAAATCTACTTCTGCTTTATTGATTATGCCAAAGCCTTTGACTGTGTAGATCACAACAAACTGAGGAAAATTATTCAAGAGATAGGAATACCAGACCATCTTACTCGACTCCTGAGAAATCTGTATGCAGATCAAGAAGCAACAGTTAGAATTGGACATGGAACAACACACTGGTTCCAAATAGGAAAAGGATTACATCAAGACTGTATACTGTCACCCTGTTTATTTAACTTATACGCAGAGTTCGGTTCAGTTCAGTCCCTTGGTCGTGTCCAACTCTTTGCAACCCCATGGACTGCAGCGTGCCAGGCCTCCCTGTCTATCACCAACCCCCTGGAGTTTACTCACATTCATGTCCATTGAGTTGGTGATGCCATCCAACCATCTCATCCTCTGCTGTCCCTTTCTCCTCCTGCCTTTAATCTTTCCCAGCATCAGGGTCTTTTCAAATGAGTCAGCTCTTCACAGAGTACATCATGTGAAATGCTGGGCTGGATGAAGCACAGGCTGGAATCAAGATTGCCAGGAGAAATATCAATAACCTCAGATATGCAGATGACACCACCCTTATGGCAGAAAGTGAAGAGGAACTAAACAGCATCTTGATGAAGGTGAAAGAGGAGAGTGAAAAAGCTGGCTTAAAACTCAACATTCAAAAAGCTAAGATCATGGCATCTGGTCCAATAACTTCATGGCAAATAGATGGGGAAACAGTGGAAACCGTGACAGACTTTATTTTGGGGGGCTCCAAAATCACTGCAGATGGTGATTGCAGCCATGAAATTAAAAGATGTTTGCTCCTTGGAAGAAAAGCTATGACCAACCTAGACAGCATATTAAAAAACAGAGACATTACTTAGTCAACAAAGTCCATCTAACCAAAGCTATGGTTTTTCCAGTAGTCATGTATGGATGTGAGAGTTGGACTGTAAAGAAAGCTGAGCACCAAAGAATTGTCGCTTTTGAACTGTGGTGTTGGAGAAGACTCTTGAGAGTCTCTTGGACTGCAAGATCAAACCAGTCAATCCTATAGAAAATCAGTCCTGAATATTCATTGGAAGGACTGATGCTGAATCTGAAGCTCCAATACTTTGGCCACCTGATTCGAAGACCTGACTCATTGGAAAAGACCCTGATGCTGGGAAAGACTGAAGGCAGGAGGAGAAGGGGACAGCAGAGGATGAGATGGTTGGATGGTATCACCAACTCGATGGGCAAGAGTTTGAGCTAGCTCCAGGAGTTGGTGATGGACAGGGAAGCCTGGTGTTCCACAGTCCATGGGGTTTCAAAGAGTCAGACACTACTGAGTGACTGAACTGAACTGATATTCTCATAGATTAATACCCAAATTGTTCAGATTTCACTCATTACGTCAACCAAGACAACCAATAGATGCCAACCGCAATATGACACAGATGTCAGAATTATCTGACAAGGATTTGAAAGAGGACATCATATAAGTATTCCACTGAGTCATTGTGACAGACAGGAAAAAATAACTGAATGTCTTAATAAAGAAATCGAAAATATCATCAAAAAATAAGGAGCATAAAGAAGAATTGAAGGAAATTGTAGAAGTGAGAAATACAATAACAGAAATGTAAAACTTGACAAAGAAACAGAAAGTTCCAATAAGGAAACAGAACATATAAAGAAGAACCAAATGGAAATTTTAAAACTAATAAATATAGATATTTTAAGAATACATTAAAAAATTCAATGGTTAGGCTCAACAGCAGAATGGAAGGAACATAGGAAAGAACCAGTGAACTTGAAAATAGAACAATAGAAATTATTCACTGTGAATAACAGAGTGAAAATAGATTAAAGCAATGAAGAGAATATCAAGACAAGGTCTATAATATTCATTTCAGCAGTCCCAAAAGAAGAAAGCTAAAAAAAAAAAATCAAAACAGTAATGGCTGAAAACTTAAACTTTGCAAAAGACATGAACCTACAAATACAATACTGAGCAAATAGATAAACCCAAGGAGACCTGATAAGACAGGTAACAAGTTTTCTGAAAATTAAAGGCAAACTAAAAATCTTAAAATTAAAAAAAAAAAAGAAAAAGAAAGAGAGAAAATCTTGAAACCAGTATGAGAGAAAGTGTAGGGTCACAGCACTATAGTGGAAAAATAATTTGAATGGCAGCAGAGATCTCATCAGAAACCATAGGGGGAATGATAAAACACAACACCATTTTTCAAATTTGAAAAAAAAAAAATCTACCAACCTAGTACTCTTAAATACTATATATATATACATAGCCTTCAAAAAATGAACAGAAAATAAAGACATCTTCATACAAAGTAAACTTTTGAGGATTTGTTGCCACCCTACCTTAAAAGGATGGCTAAAGGAAACCCCCTACACAGAAATGAATGAATAAGATTATAATGTTGGAATATGAGAAAGGGAGAAAGAACAACAAAAGAGTAAAAATATAAATGCAGCCAATAGATTTTTTTTCCCTCTTGAACTATTAAAATTATGTTTGATGGTTGGATCTAAAATTATACAGTTTGTTATACAAAATTATACAGTGTGTTACAGTTCATATAAATATTTAAGGTAATTATATAATAAATCAGAAGGTAAAAGGATGTACAAGGAGGGAAGCTTTCTACACTTGAACTGGCAAAAATGTGACACCACTAGGTTTTAAGTTACAAAATGTAATAGCTACAACACAAAAATATGTATGTGGAGATAACACTCAAGATCTTATAAGGAAATAAAAACAAAATTGTTTAAAAAACCCACTAACAAGGAACCAGGAAAACACAAAACTAGAGACTAAAAGGGAGAGAGAACAGAGAATAAAATGGAAGAATTAGCTACAACTTATCAATAACATTAAATGCTATATAATTGTCTATATTACTAATTAAAAGAAAGACTGGCACAGTAGATTTTTAAAATGTGACCCAACTGTATGCTGTTCATAATAATTCACTTAAAGTATCATGAAATAGATAGATACAAACCCAAAGGATGGAAAAGATACACCATGCAAACATTAATCAAAAGAAACCAGGAATGTCTATATCAACAACATCAAATAAAATAGTCATCGGAGCAAAGAAAATAACAAGGGAGGTAAAGGGATATGATAATAAAAATGTCAATACATCAAAAAGTCAGAGTATTTTTCTATGCGTATGTACCAAACAATAGAAGTGAAAATTATATGAAGCAAAACCTAATAGATTTGAAAGGAGAATTAGACAAAACTATCATTATCATTCAAGACTTCACTCCTTTCTCAACAAGCGATTAAACAACTAGAGAGGAAATCAGTCAAGGCATAGAAGAGTTCAACAACACCATTAACCAACAACATAGAACTGACATTTATAGCATACTTTCCACCAAATAACGGCAGAATACCTATTATTTTCCAATGCCAATAAAATATGTAACAAGACAGACTACATCTTGAGCCATAAACACATTTGAGCAAATTTAAAAGATCTGAAATAGTGTAGTCTGGGTTCTCTGACCAAAGGAATCAAGCTGGAAATAAAAAACAAAGAGATGAAAAGAACATTTCCAAACATTTGGAAAATAGATAAGAAAATTCAGGAGGTCAAAGCATCTGCATATATATTCATATATATGAATTAATATATCAATATATCAAATTTTGTGGCACACAGAGAGAGCCGTGGTGAGAGGAAAAGTTATAGGAATAAATGCATACCTTAGAAAAGTCTAAATCATAAATCTAAGCTACACCTCAAGAAAGTGGGAAAATAAGAGCAAAATAATCGTTTCATGACAAATATATGAGGAAACAATGAAAACTATGACAGATTTGATTTTCTTGGGCTCCAAGATCACTGCAGATGGTGACTGCAGCCATGAAATTAAAAGACATTTGCTCCTTGGAAGAAAAGCTATGACAGACCCAGACAGCATATTAAAAAGTGGAGACATTACTTTGCCAACAAGATCTGTCTCGTCAAAACTATGGTTTTTCCAGTACTCATGTATGCATGTGAGAGCTGGACTATAAAGAAGACTGAGCACCAAAGAAGTAACATTTTTGAACTGTGGTGCTGGAGAAAACTTTTGAGAGTCCCTTGGACAGCAAGAAGATCAAACCAGTCAATCCTAAAGGAACTCAACCCTGAATATTCATTGAAGTACTGATGCTGAACCTGAAGCTCCAATACTCTGGCCACCTGATGCAAAGAACTGACTCATTGGAAAAGACCCTGATGCTGGGAAAGACTGAAGGCAGGAGGAGAAGGGGACAACAGAGGATGAGATGGTTGGACGGCATCACTGACTCAATGGATATGAGTTTGAGAAAGCTCTGGGAGATGGTGAGGACAGGGAAGTCTGGAGTGCTGCAGTCCACGGAGCTGCGAAGAGTTGGACACGACTGAGTGTCTAAACAACAACAATAAATACTAAAGCAAACATAAGAAGTAAACAATAAAGATAAGGGCAGAAATCAATGTACTTGAAAGAGAAAAACAATAGAGAAAATCAATGAAATGAAGATCTGACTGTTTGAAAAGATATATACAACTACCAACCTCTAACTATACTGAGAAAGAAGAAAAGAAGAAAGAAAGAAGCAAAAACTTTATTTTTCTTGAATGAGGGTAAGATAAATATTTTCCCACACATGGGCCATCAAGAAAAGACTACTAAAATATATACTTCAGTAAGGAAAACACTGAATTGATAAAAGTAACAGGCTCACAAGACGTGATTCTGCTACAAATACTAAGCATTTGCACAATTTGGAAAATATACTTGTATAGACTGAGAGGAGTCGTATATAGGCAACAAGAATAGTGATTTAAAATATTCACTGACCAAAAGAATGTGAGCAGAAGTGATGTTTGTCACTTTCCTCCAGAAGTGCCCTAAGCAATCTTCAATGGGCTCTCTAAAAACCATTTACATACATATCATATACATCATAATATTACTATCACCTGTAATATGTAAATACATGCAAATGCCATAAAATAACTGCTTTAATGGGAAAATAAAACTGAAACGTTTTAAATTTGAAATGCTAAAAGAAAGGCTGGAAGGACAAAAGAAGGAGAAGAGGAAGAGAAAAAAGGAAAACAAAAACAAAAAGAAGAGGGAGGGAGGAAGAAGGGAGAAGAGGGGATGGACAGAAAAGACAAACTGCCTGTTGCAGGTTGCTGTGTATCTCCTGCCGCCACTTGGTCCATTATCTTATTTCCTTTGAACAAAATTGCTCAAGTCTAAAAAAATGCACTCAGATTGTCCTTGACACTCCTGCCAGTCTACCCCATGTTGAAGGTAAAGCCTGCATCCCACCTCTTCTTCTAAGTCTTCCCCCAAGCTGCCTTCCTTGTCTTTTGTTTTTCTTCTTTTTTAACTTGCCCAAGCGCTTAGCTGGACCACCCTCTTTGACGTTTTGCTTATGCTGTTGTCTCATATTACTGTTGGTGTTAATAAGCAGTTCCGTGTGTGCTGACCTTCTGCCAGTTGCGAGACTTCTGGTTGCACTGCCCTTGAGACCAGGCAATGAGGATACCAGGCTGGTCCCATCTCATTAGCTGTTTGCTCATTCCAGGCAGCTCCCCATCCTCATAAAGACCTCACCCAGCAGATAAGAATAGCACATATAATGCTTGGGACCAGGGAGAGCCTTCTGCTAAATGCAGCATTCTACATGGCAGAGGGCAGGCTCAAGTTATCAAAGCAAAGCTGCCAATATCATTAAGAGATGCTCTCTCTGCAGCTTACAGATTCAGCTTTCACAGGACCAAGTCCATTTGGTAAGGAAGAGGAATGGTACTGTCAGCAATATTGCGGTGTCCATGATTCTCCCTTTCACTCTTTCTCTGTTTCAAAGATGATAAATTCAAGAAGAAGCTATCACATATGCAAATTCAATCAAATATAAATTAAAGGAAATCACATGATGCAGATATCAAACTGTGCCTCCAACAATAAGGTGGTCCTTAATACACAGATGTGGAAAATGTACGGAGAAAATATCTGAAAACTGTTTTCATTTCCTTCCAAATGCTTTGCTATCCTGTGTGTGCATGCATGCTTAGTCGCTCAACCATGTCCAACTCTTTGTGACCCCATGGACTGCAGTTTGCCAGGCTCCTCTGTCCATGGGGTTTCTCCAGGCAAGAATACTGGAGTGGGTTGCCATGCCTTCCTCCAGGGGATCTTCCCGACCCAGGGATCAAACCCAGGCCTCCTCTTTGCAGGTGGATTCTTTACCATCTGAGACACCAGAGAAGCCCTTGCTATCCTGTAAAAACACATTAAAAAGTCACCTTGGGTAGTGCTGGAGAATTATGTGGTGCAGCAAGAAAAATGTAAAAGAGGAAGAAAACATTATGTCATACAAATGATTGGAGGTAGGAATCCTGGTTTCAAAGACCTAGTGAGAAGCAGGAACTTATCTTCTCTGAGCTTTACTGTCTTCATCTGTAAATTGGGTATCTCATTGGCTTTCTTCTTGAAGCGATATATAAAGAGCAAATTTCATAGCACAACACCTGACACATAGTTACTTAACAGAATCTGTAGTCCCCTCTTCTTCCCACAGTGTTGGGAGATAAGGCATGAAAATATTTTTATTTTGGTGAGTTCATCACCTTCATCTTCAAGTATAAACCCATCAGTGCAGCTTTGAACACACTTTCTGGGCAAAGCCATTAAAAAGATTCCATCCCTTGCAATTCTTCCAAGCCAGCCTGTACAGCAATTTGCAACTTCATGATGTGATAAATAGAATTTCTTTGTTTTGATTTTTCATTTGCATATTTATTGAGATATGACGATCTTAATTAGTTCTGCTTTTTGTGTGTTTGTTTGTTTTCTCGGTTAGGAAAAGACAGCTTTCTGTAGAGCAAAATGATTCTGTATGCTAACAGGGTGAACAAAACTTAGCCTGTGGCATTCCTTGATGTGAATGCTCCTTAGAACAGAGCTTTGTGGATTCCCTTTTTCCTTGTTTCCTTTTTAAATGCCGAGGTGATGTTCAAGACTTGGGTGAGGGCCAGATCTCAAGAGGCAGCTGTCTACTGAGAAGCAGTAGAACACTCTTTAAATTCTAGACACTTAGCTTCATCCAACACCTTCTCCCCAGCCTACAGATCGCCTGTCTGCTTCCTGGAAAAGCTGAGCCCCATCAAATGCCTCTTCCCAATGAAACACAGCCCTGTTGCCTCTTGGCTTCTGTAGAAGAGAAAGAGGAAGTCTGAATCCCCTTGTTAACTGCATCCCAGGGAAGTATTTGGACATGTTGTTCACATCATGCTGTTGCAATCTGACCTTTGGGAGCATAGCTCTGTGAATGCTGTGTCCCATTGAGGAGGTATCAGCAGCCTATTAGACAACTCATAAACATCTAAAGACAAACAAATTATTCCCACTATGCATATCTCACCATCATCACCCAAAACAATTAGCATGGTTCCCTAGTGTTTCCTATTTGCCAAGTTCTTCACATCATCACAAAGTCTGTCATTGATTCAACACTTGTAAGGGGAAGGGCATAATTTATTATTTCACCTTTCTTTCTTTTTTTTTTTTTTTTTTTTTTTTGGTCTTGTTACTGTTAACTTCAGTAATGGAGCATTTCAAGTATACGGAAAGCAGCACTAGGCAGTATTAGTAAAGGAAAAATTAATAAATCAGTAACATTGTTATCACCTACTGTTTATTTACATTTGCTCTCATTTCATTGAAATTAAAAAAAAAAGAAAACAAGGAAAAATATAGGGTGATATTATCATTTCTGTTTCAGTTGGGAAAAGAGAGATGTTGGGTATTTAAATAATTTTCTCAGTATTTTAAATTTATACATGGCATAGAAGATATATAATCAGATAAGATGAAGGGCTTCTGTAATCCAAATGAGCTGAATGTCTTAATTCATTCAACAAATGTTGCTGTATAAAACGTACTTTATCTCAGGAAGAACTGTAATGAAATAGCAATTCAGCCAAAATCAAAGTCATGAACTCTGCATATGGTTTAGAGGTCTAGAAAATGTCATTTTCACTCAAAAAAAAAAAAAATGTCTTCTTTTTAAAATTGATTTATAAATTATTTTTAATTGGAGTATAGTTGCTTTACAATGTTGGGGTAGTTTCTGCTGTGAGCAAAGGGGACCAGCCGTACATGTACACGTGCACTCTTCTAGGTTTCATTCCCACATAGGCCACTCCAGAGCGCCAACCAGAGTACACTGCACTATACAGTAAGTTCTTATTAGTTATATTTTATATATATTAACCTGTGTGTGTGTGTGTGTGTGTGTGTTCGGTCATGTCCGACTCTTTGCAACCCCATGGACTGCAACCCAGCAGGCTCCTCTGTCCACAGGGTTTCCCAGGCAAGAATACTCAGGTCAGTTGCCATTTCCTTCTTCAGGGGATCTTCCTGATCCAGGGATTGAATTCATGTCTCTTGCATCTCCTTCTTTAGCAGGTGGATTCTTTACCACTGTGCCACCTGGGAAGCCCATATATATATTAATAGTAGCATATACATATATATGTCAACCCCTATATATATATATGTGTCTATATATGTATATATATATATGTCTATGTCAACCCTAATCTCCCAAGACCCCCTTTCCTCCTTAGTAACCATAAGTTTGGGGACTTCCCAGGTGGCGCTAGTGGTAAAGAATCTGCCTGCCAATGCAGGAGACCTGGGTTTGATCCCTGGGTCAGGAAGATCCCCTGGAGAAGAAAATGGCAACCCACTCCAGTATTCTTGCCTGGTGAATCCCATGGACAGAGGAGCCTGGCAAGCTACAGTCCATGGGGTTGCAAAGAGTTGGACATGACTGAAGCAACTTAGCACAGCAACCATAAGTTTGCTTTCTACATCTGTGATTCAGTTTCTGTTTTGTAAATAGGTTCATATATAAGCAATATCATATGATATTTGTCTTTATTTGCCTGACTTATTTCATTCAGTATGACAATCTCTAAGTCCATCTATGTTGATGTAAATGACATTATTTCATTCTTTTTATGGCTGAGTAAAATTCCACGGTATGTATATATACATCTTCTTTATCCATTCCTCCTGGACATTTACATTGCTTCCATGTCCTGGATATTATAAGAAGTCCTGTAGTAAACTTTGAGGGTGCATGTATCCTTTTGAATTATGGTTTTCTCTGGATATGTGCCCAGGAGTGGGATTACTGCGTTATATGGCAGCTCTATTTTTAGTTTTTTAAGGAATCTCCATACAGTTCTGCATAGCGGCTGTACCAATTTATATTGCCACCAACAGTGTAAGAAGGTTCCCTTTTCTCCATACCTTCTCTAGCATTGGTTTGCAGGTGTTTTGATGATGGTTATTATGATCAGTGTGAGGTGGTAACTCATTGTAGTTTTGATTTGCACTTTTCTGATAATTAGAGATGCATACCATTTTTCATGTACCTCTTGGCTATTGTCCAACTTCTTATTGGAGAAGTTAATCCATGATGGTGTCAGGATGCAGACCAAATTCTTCATAAAATTAGAAATACAGAATAGAAGAGGGTGAGAGTGGGAGAGAAGGCATTAATGTAAATGGAGGACAGCAAAATAGATGGGGAGGGGAGAGAGAGAGAGAAAGAAAGAGGAAGAGGACAGTTTAGTAAAACTTGTTCAACCAACTTGTCAACAAGAATTTACCCCTAAGTTCTCATACCTGATATGATAAATGAATTGATGTAAGTGGCTTGAAGGAAAAAGTATGTAAATGTAAGATGCTGGTTCATTGTAGAGGACAGTCAATGACTAAAATGGCAGTTATATGAAAGAAGATCTTTGAGTGGCCCACTGATGTTTCAGACATGGACTGTGAATTGTGTATTATTATTTTCTGAGTTCTTCTCTTTGGAAACTCACTGGGTGATTATAGAATGGGAGCTGGGGTACAAGGCTGTCTATGTGTGTGCATGCACTCAGTTGCTTCAGTCGTGTCCGACTCTAGGCAACCCCATGGACTGCATGCAGTCTATCAGACTTCTGTGTTCATGGGAATCTCCAAGCAAGAATACTGGAGTGGGCTGCCATGCCCATACTCTGTGGCTCAGGGACCCAGAGAAGCTAACTAATTCATATAGGGTCCAAATAAGGATAGGATGATCTGCTGCTGCTGCTGCTGCTGCTGAAGTTGCTTCAGTCGTGTCTGACTCTGTGCGACCCCAGAGACGGCAGCCCACCAGGCTCCCCTGTCCCTGGGATTCTCCAGGCAAGAACACTGGAGTGGGTTGCCATTTCCTTCTGCAATGCGTGAAAGTGAAAAGTGAAAGTGAAGTCGTTCAGTCGTGTCCGACTTGTAGCGACCTCATGGACTGCAGCCTACCAGGCTCCTCCACCCATGAGATTTTCCAGGCAAGAGTACTGGAGTGGGTTGCCATTACCTTCTGCTGCTGCTGCTAAGTCGCTTCAGTCATGTCCGACTCTGTGCGACCCCACAGACGGCAGCCCACCAGGCTCCAATGTCCCTGGGATTCTCCAGGCAAGAACACTGGAGTGGGTTGCCATTTCCTTCTCCAATGCAGGAAAGTGAAAAGTGAAAAGTGAAAGTGAAGTCACTGAGTCGTGTCCAACTCTCAGCGACCCCATGGACTGCAGCCTACCACGCTCCTCCGTCCATGGGATTTTCCAGGCCATTGCCTTCTACTTGATGTCAATTGACAAGACAGGATATTTTAGGGCAAGACAGTTTGCCATTTTAGAAATGAATGATGATGGTTTTGTTCAGACTACTACTGTTAAAGTGTCCAAAAGATAACCCATGCTTATGTCTACTTTCCATCATTCTCACCATGTTTTCACAGTGAATGTCTCCAATGGTCCTTTGAAAGTCCATTCTATTAAACCGGCAAGTCATCACTTTAGCTACAGTATAACTGGGTATAGCTAACATATTTTACCATTTGATACATTCCCCTGAACATTGGAACACATGGTACCATATAAATTTCAAAGTATCAGAAACTAAAATATCTTACTTTGACACTAGACAAACTGTGGTTCTGTCTCACTCAGCTACAATGTTGTAAAACTCATCTTCATCTTTCAAAAACTTGTAAAAGAACACTTTCTCATTTTCCTAAAAGAAATCAGAAAATTTGAAAGAAATATATGTTTGTTGAAAACACTTAAATTTTTGGTTAGCTTTGGTCCACCTTTCCATGCTAAGTGGTATCACCACTTCCATTTTATATTAGAAGGACTTGCGTTTCTTATATACTTCAAAGCCACAAAGAAATAAATTTGGTTACTGTGTATATAGTAATCAGCATAAAGAGCACTATGTGTGATGGAAAAGGTCATGATAGCTCAACAAATTAGGACAATTTAAAATATGGACATAAGTTTTGATCCTTCAAAAAGTTAAAAGATAATTAATGTATGCGTTTACTTTCTGGCTCACAGTTTATAGATGTATGTCCCTTAAGCACCACTCTGCACTTCCTTGTTACAGAACTCTTTATGTTATAAATGTTTATATATTAGTCTCACTCCAGGAATGAAAACCATTGATTGCTCAGCCAGTGAATATAGTTTGACATTCTGAGCTTTCCTTACTTCAGAAAGTATCCATGTTTTAACTCCTCCACAGTTTTCTCTTTCTGACATGATTTTATGTTCTGGTGAACAGGTTTGACTTCGAATGGCTCACAAAAGATATGGAAATAATAGCGCTGGAGGTGCGCACAGCGAACGCTAGTTCTAAAGCAGCTTGAGGCCAGGAGCACACTGAAGGACCTGGAGGCTAAGGAAACAGATGATTAATGTCCAGCGCTATTTGGTGTCCCCAGAGAAGTCACTGGACAAATCTCCTGTTACTAAAATTTAGGACCACCACACCCCCTCCCATCCCCAGAAAATTCATTTTGTATCTAGATATTCTTGGGTTGCCGTCCTCTCTCCTCAAATCACTGTCATCTATAAGTCGATGGAACTTATAACAAGCCAATAAGTTTGAATTTCAGCATTAATATTATCTTTAAAATGTAAATACAAGCTTAAATTCTAGTGGGAGTTCTGCTTGTCCTGTGATAAAGCAAAAGTGACCAGACAGCTGGTTAGAAGTTCTACCCTACCTCAAAAAAAAAAAAAAAAAAAGTAAATACACAATCAATTTTAGCTCTGTATTTTAGATGGGCTGGTTTTATTGGGTTTTGTTTATTTATATATTTATTTTGGCATCCAGTAGGCTCTCATGAGTTATCCTTATTATGCATATTTTTGTATATATGTCAATTCCAATCTCCCAATCCATCCCACCCTCCTTTCCCCCCTTGCTGTCCATACGTTTGTTCTCTACGTCTGTGTCTCTATCTCTGCTTTGCTTTGACAGACAGTTTCAGTCTCCTGAGCATTTAGTTTTGCCTGGACAGCCCAGTCCTTGTTCATGAAGTATCCCCAAGCGGGCTGGCCACTGGCAGTAGAATGGTTCATGGATCATGATACTTCCTTCCCCCGCTGGTCCCAGGAATTGAAGTTCTGTACCTCCCTGGGCCCAGAGAAAACAATTCCAGTTTTCTGAACCTGAAGAGGGGCATGGCAACTCTCTCCAGCATTCTTGTCTGTTGAATCCCATGCACTGAGGCTCCTGGCAGGCTGCAGTCCTTAGAGTCACAGAGTCAGACAGGACTGAAGTGACTTAGCAAGCAGGCAGCACAGACCTGGAGGTTCTCCCGAAGATGTGTCCCGCCTTTGTCATGCAGAGGCAGTAAGGGTGGAGAAAGGTTGTAACCCTAGGTCTTCTTTCATTGTTTCCCCATTCTTCCCCTGAGATTTTAGAGTAAATGGGAGGAAAATGAACACTTGCTGAGGTTTGCATGCATCCTTGTAAACCTAGGTCTCTCTGTTGAGACCCCTTTATCCTGAAAAGAGAAATCTTTTCTTTCTTTGTTTTCCCCATTCATGCTAACTCAACTGGAGATTTATAAAAGTCCTTTGATATTATAAAAAGCTGCCTAAAACTCACTGTATCTTATGAGGTCCCTAGTCTGAACTGTGTGAGCTCTAGCTAGAAGAATTTGCAGTGGTAGCCTGGAACGAAGTCAGGGAAAGTGGAGGAAACAGCAGCTGTTAAGTCCAATGTCGAGAACTGGTGTTCATAGGAACTGGGTTGAAAGGGATGTGTACAGCTGGGATTCAGGCTGTACTCTCATTTCTACATACACTTCCTTCTCTCCAGATGCAGAATGACTAGACACTTTAGGAATTAAAAATCTAATATAAGGACACGGCAGAATGGAACGCTCGAAGGAGATAGTGGCTTTAAATGATTAAGTAGGAAAGCGTTGAAGGAGATGTTTGAACCACATGACAATATATAAATGTATCAAATTAACATGTTCTACACCTTAAATTTGCACAACATCATATGTCAAAGATATTGCAATAAAGAAGCTGAGATTTACTGTGGTTTGAATAATGAAAATATTAAAAAGTAAGAAACAAGTTAGATAGAAAGATATGTAGATATATATACTTTCCATAGATGAAACTTATTATTTATATTTATTTTAATAAACAGCTTTTAGGCAGCAAGATCTTCACATAAAGTTTAAAGGTACTGGTAACTGGTATTTTTTCTTTTCAGTTTGCATTGGAATATAGTTGCTTTACAATGTTGTGCTATTTTATGCTGTACAGCAAAGTGAATAAGCTATATATACACACACACACAGAGATATACACACACACACATATATACATATATTTGCTATTGTTGTTTAGTCACAAGTTGTGTCCAACAGTTTTGTGACCCCATGGACTGTAGCCCACCAGGCTCCTCTGTCCATGGGATTTTCCAGGCAAGAATACTGGAGTGGGGAGCCATTTCCTTCTCCAGAGGATCTTCCTAGGGATTGAACTTGTGTCTCCTGCATTGGGAGGCAGATTCTTTACCTCTAGCACTGCCAGGGAAGTCTTTATATATATACAACATGCACACACACACACACACACATATATATACACACATATGCATACATATAGCCCCTCTTGTTTGGATTTGCTTCCCGTTTAGGTCACTGCAGAGCACTGAGTAGAGTTCCCTGTGCCATCCAGTAGGTTCTCATGAGTTATATGTTTTATACATAGTAGGATATGTATGTCAATCTCCACTTCCCAATTCCTCCCACTCCCCTTCCCCCTTGGAATCCAAATGTTTGCTCTCTCTGTCTGTGTGTCTATTTGTGCTTTGCAAATAGGTTCATCTTAAGGACTTCCCTGGTGATCCAGTGGTTAAGACTCTGCCTTCCAATGCAAATAGATTCATCTGTATCATTCTTTCTAGATCCCACCATACTTAAACACATATTTTAAGCATAACATTTCACAATGGACACTTAGTGAGTTTTCAGCAAACCTGGTTGCTTTCCCCACCCCTTCACTTAATAGAGTTTTGGTCTATGCCATTTTCTGTCACAGAAGCTTGATATCACATATCTAGGGAGAAAAAGGAGCTTCCACAATCTCAGTTCTACTTATTTCTTCATCCACGTTTTTCAACTATATTCTCCTACATGATCCCTCCATTCAAGGTCACTTGGCCTTTCACCTCTCTTCATGTACTCAGGACTTTGCTGTTTCTCTGACTTGACTCATCCTGACTCTGCCTGCAATGCTCTCCTTCTCACTTCTGGTAACTAAAACCCCCACTTGTCTTAAGACCAAGCCCACATGTTCTTTCTTTCATTAAAAAAAAAAAAAAAAATCCATGATTATGTAGGATAGAAATAATTACCTGGTCAGTTTGAATACATTTATTCACCGTATTTTCCCTTACAGATCAGAAACATGTTTCAGATTACCTTGTAACTCTCATCATTATTAGCCCTTACCTCATACATAAAAAATGCTCAAATCATACACTAAATTAAGAAATGACAGAAAATCTCACTTTTTGTAATGTAAGAAAAACATACTCTGCCTGCAGATTAGGGTTATTCCCATGTCTCTGCTGATTTTTACTGGCCACACACAGAAATTGAAGAGGTGAGGTGTTCAAGAGAATTCATACTTTAAACATTGAAACTACAAAAGACACAGTGCTAGAATGGGCCGTTCCTTTACAAGAACATTTGCTAAAACTTCAAGCTAATCAGTGTTCTTAGGTGAGATTCTAGTTTGCTTCCCATAGGCAGATACTGGTGTTCTCTGTCTTAGAAAAATAAGCTAGAATAAGATGCTTACAGCTAAGATGAAAAAGTCAAAAATGGCTGGATGTTGAAAATTTGCAGGATGCGGGGGGCGGTTAGAAGTTGGAGAGATTATTAAGAAACAAAATCAGTATTGCTATTTAAAGATTCTGCTTTATCTTGGAAACCTTCTCCCAAATTCTGTGTTTCTATCAGACTCTCAGGTTTCAGATAAAAGGATTTTGTGTTGCTATTGTTACACAGACTAAAAGAATTCTTTACACAGGCCTTTTTGTTGTAAGAACAAAATTGAATCTCCTTGCTTTCTGAAACATCCAGGGATTCCAAGGAGTTTAGAGAGCAATGATTTCCTATCTCAGTTGTGGAGAGAAAACCAGATGGCTCTTGATTTCAGGACTTAAACCTATATCCAACACCACCTACCCCCAAATTAAGGGCAAAACCTGCCATTTTGTGGATGTTATTCTCTTTTTGGTGAAGAGTAGTAGATTTAATCTATGGATTATCACTTTCATCACGCATGTTTTCATGACATTTAGGTTCCATGGTAGCCAGGCATAATGGCCATGATGGCACCATTGACTCGACAGACATGAGTTGGAGGAGACAGTGGAGGACAGGGAGCCGTGGCGTGCTGCAGTCCACAGGGCTGCAGAGAGTCACACACGGCCGAGTGACTAAACAGCGACAAACACCTCTGGGAGAAAACTCTGGTTAAGTATGGTTCTTATAAGAATGAAGTATTAGGTTTATCAGCTACAAAATGTCGTAGAGAGTGGTGATACTTTCTGCCATAAGTAGATAAATAATCTGGCTTCCCAGGTGGCTCACTGGTAAAGAATTCGCCAGCCAGTGCAGGGGACCTGGGTTTAATCCCTGGGTCAGGAAGATCCCCTGGAGTAAGAGATGGTAACTTACTACAGTATTCTTACCCAGAAAATCCCATGGACAGAGGAGCCTGGTGGGCTACAGTCCATGGAGACACAGAAGAGTTGGATACAACTTAGCAACTAAACAATAACAGATAAATAATCAGCACATGACATTTGAAGAGATGTGAAGTATTGAGAATAGATAGACTCTCATATTGTACAGACTATGGAGAAATCAAGTCTTTTCACAAAATGTCGGTGAGAAAACTGTTCAGTACCTTCCAAGGGAGGTTACCCTAACCCAAGAAGTCAATTTTAATTTATCCCACACTCAGTTCTAAGGGAACTTAATTAATAGGGTATTAACATTAGAATCAATTTTGCTATAAACATGACTGTTGACCTTCAAGGAAATATTTTGATTTAAACAGCTAACTAGACACAGCTTGAGTTGGGCTCATGAAAAAAAAAAATATAATTGTAAGTGACAATTATGGCCTTTTAAAAAAATATAAAAATCTGAACTCAGTAGAGACAGCCTCTGAGGATCATAACTGAGGAGGGAATTCCCTTCTCAGGGAAGCTTCCCAGCACCGGGATCGAACCCACATCTTCTGCATTGTAGGCAGATTCTTTATCATCTGAGCCACCAGGGAAGACTGACAGGATGTAAAAGACTGCAAATATCCTGTCCAAGGTGGATTAGGAGAGTTTGTTACAAAGAATCAAAAAATAAATATCCTTTTAGGAGGGGCTGGGATAGTTTGTTACAAGCATCATGATAAAACATATCATGCAATGTACTATAATACCATTTGATATGATACAAAGATGCAACAGCAATTTGACCTAAGGCAGACGTAAATAAGTACCACTTAACAAAGGCATGGCACCGTATTATAAGAATTAAAACAAATGATAGTTTTTATATACATGTAAAGTTAGCTTGCAGATTATATAACACTATATATTTAGTTCATATATATTAATAGAAACTATTATACATTAAACTGTTTTTATCACTGTAAATTTTTAAAAAGTGTCTTTAATATAAATGAAAATAGCAGTAAATAGGTGCTTTAGCATCAGCCAGTAGCATCTGCTATATTAGGTAGCTTTTTCCATTTACTAATTACTGAGTAACATAGCAGTAACAATAAGAAGCACAATAAAATGCATCTGCTGTAGAAAGCTTACTGAGAATTGTGCGGTTAGAGACTTTAAATAAATTACCTCATTTAACACCACAGTATTGCTTTATACTGTGTTTTTCACTTCTGATTTCAAAATATAAATATTCTGTCTCGATCTTTCTTGTGCCTTAAGCCATGCACATCCCAGACTCATGAAGATTCTTACTAACTCATTTAATCCACTCATTCATTCAATAATCATTTATTGATCATCATATTCATATTGATTATGAATGTTCTTTTCTTCATTTATCTATTTACTGATTTAGGGGAGAAAAGTAAAGAAAAGCCAGCTTTCATCCACTTTCCATGTGCTGAGGGCTGTTGATGTAGAAGGGAATACAGAAGAGCCAGGGAGGGGAATGGGGGACAGACATACTAGGAGATCAATCACAGTATTGTTCACTGAACATTCTATCAGAAGAGTGGGCACAGACTGGGAGCTCAGAATGAAAAAAGTGATTCATTTGGAGGGGCTGGGGAGGTGTCCTCAAACAGGGAATGTATGAGCTTTGATCTGGGCTAAGACTAGTGGAAAGGACACCCCAGGATGAACAGTAACAGATAAAAAATCCTGGAAGAACATAGTCCACATAGCAACAGTGAGCCTTTTAGAGTCGGAAGCATAAACTGTGCATAGCGCTAATAGTAAAGAATTGGCCTGCTAATACAGGAGACACAGGTTCAATTCCTGGGTCAGGAAGATCCCTGGAGAAGGAAATAGCAATGGACTCCAGTGTCCTTGCCTGGAGAATCTCAAGGACAGAGAAGCCTGGCAGGCTATAATTCATGGGGTGAAGAGTCGGACATGACTGAAACAACTAAAGAGCCTCTTGGTGAAAGTGAGAGAGGAGAGTGAAAAAGCTGCCTTAAAGCTCAACATTCAGAAAACTAAGATCATGGCTTTGGGTCCCATCACTTCATGGGTAGATGGGGAAACAGTGGAAACAGTGTCAGACTTTATCCCTTCAGATGGTGACTGCAGCCATGAAATTAAAAGACTCTTACTCCTTGGAAGGAAAGTTATGACCAACCTAGACAGCATATTAAAAAGCAAAGACATTACTTTGCCAACCAAGGTCCTTCTAGTCAAGGCTATGGTTTTTCCAGTGGTCACATATGGATGTGAGAGTTGGACTATAAAGAAAGCTGAGCACCAAAGAACAGATGCTTTTGAACTGTGGTGTTAGAGAAGACTCTTGAGAGTCCCTTGGACTGCAAGGAGATCCAACCAGTCCATCCTAAAGGAGATCAGTCCTGGATGTCCATTGGAAGGACTGATGTTGAAGCTGAAACTCCAATACTTTGGCCACCTGATGTGAAGAGCTGACTTATTTGAAAAGCCCCTGATGCTGGGAAAGATTGAGGGCAGGAGGAAAAGGGGACGACAGAGGATGAGATGGTTGGATGGCATCAATGGCTCAATGGATGTGGGTTTGGGTGGACCCTGGGAGTTGGTGACGGACAGGGAGGCCTGGCATGCTGTGATACATAGGGTTGCAAAGAGTCGGACATGACTGAGTGACTGAACTGAACTGAACTGAAGCAACTTATCATGCCCATGTGCATGGATGCATAAACTGTGTACAGCTAACTGTGGGACATGAAGTTAGGAGCTGCTCAGTGAAGGAAACCAAACCAGCCTTAATTTCATTTTGTGTTTATAAAGAAGATGCTGGAATGACTCCCTATCCCATTAGCATTAGATATGATTATTTAAACATATCTTGTTAGAGATTAGCTGTTTAATTTTAAAAAACATAATTAATTGGAGCAATGTGTTAAATAATAATATTTGACATCATTAATGAGGGGATAATTATGTGTGCTATTTAAAAACAGCACAATACTAATATTTTCTTGTCAAGTGAAGCAAAAGCTAACTATAAAGCACGTTAACTCTTTGACTTAATTCATTTTGGAATTCACATTCCTGGCAATAATCACTCAAATTAAAAAAAAAAAAACAACTTATTTTAAATTTATCCATGCAAACTCAAGTAAATATAAGAAAAATGGAGGCACATTTTCATAAAGAATAGGTAAGAAAAGGGGGCTAAAGGAGGTTCCCATTGGGTACATGTAATTTACATGAACTCAGACTTAGCAAGACTTAGAGAAAATGCCCCCACAGAGTTGCTATTTAGCTGTAGAATATTATTAGGGTCCAAGAGAAGCCTGATTCTAAAAGAACTTGTTTTGCATTGATGGGGAGAAGTAATGATGGGTCAATATTACAGATCACTTAGTAGGTGCTAACATCATGGACTGCTTCATAGGTAACATTTAACACATTATATACACTGTTTCTCTAAGTTTCACAAAAGTCCAGTGGGCTAAGTGCTATTCATATGCTTAATTTTTCTGAGAAGGATGAACAGGTCAGGGGATTTGCCCAAGGTCACTCAGCTAATAATCAGTAGTGTCAGGGTGCATCCTGAGGTTTTGCTGAAAGCTTTACACCAGAAGACACTGCACACTGACATCAGAAAGTTATAGTTCAGATGCTAATACAGCAAGTCATTAAATATGGATATGGGTATATTTTATGATTTGACTTGAACATTGTAACTGAATAGTATATGGCTGTTCTTTGCTGTCTGTTATCTAGCAAAGAGTATCTATGGAAAATGAGGTTCTGGGGTATCACTCTGGCTTATTTACTTCTGGGAGAATGATTAACAAATGAAGTATAGCCAATTCCTCTCAATAAAGCTCCTGTTCACAGGATGCCCACAAATATTTGTGAGCTAGATAATGACATCTGGTTGAATTGTATTAAAGTGTTATTTTTTGAAGGTCAAGAGAGGTCCAGTATTGGCCAGTTCATATGTTTGAACTTAATGCTATTAGACGATTCTATTGAAAGGTCACCTTGAAGAGGTGAATAGCATGGAGTTGGGGAAATGAAACAAGAAGATGATTTTGAGTATTCTTGCAGTGATCCAGGGGAAAAAGAATGACTGCTTCAGTAAAAGTCATGTCTGGATCTGTGTCTTTATTTCTGCTTTACAAGGAAGATCATTGACACTGTATTTTTTTTTTCTAGTTTCCACATATATGTGTTAATAAAAGAAACATATGGATACTAAAGGAGAAAGGGAAGGTGGGATGAATTGGGAGATTGGGATTGACATATTTGCATTATTGATACCATGTATAAAATAGATAGCTAATGAGAACCTACTGTATAGCACAGGGAACTCTGTGGTGACCCAAATGGGAAGGAAGTTCAAAAAAGAAGGGATATGTGTATGCATACAGCTGATTCACTCCACTGTACAGAAGAAACTAACACAACCTTGTAAAGAAACAATCAAAAGTAGTTTCAAAAAAGCCATGTCTAAGGAAGCATTTAAAAAACTCTGCAAACTGAACTAGCAAGATGATCAAGTAGAGACGAGAAGAGAGAGCGAGAATTATCAGGCCAATGCTGAGATTTTTAATCAAACAAGCTGGGAACATCATCTGAGCTAAGGTTCCTCCCAACAAAGAATTATCTGACAAGACAAGAGATTCGCTTCCTCTTTCTAGAGAGTTTATCCTATATTCCATGTCTGAGTCCATGTTAATTCAAGAAATACCTTTCTGTCTTAACAGTAAACAGGCAAAGAAAAAGTGACAAAACCCAGATTCCTGAATTTGCAAATTGAAGGCAGCCCTGCTGGTGAGGAAGGGACCCCAGGCGCCTGCCTGCCACACACCCTCGGGGTCCGCGTGCTCAGCAGTGTGGTGTGTAGTCCGTCCGCTCAGCAGATCTTAATCGGCTCCTCCCGGGAGCCAGGCTCAGTGCCAGCTGCCAGGTCTGGGGTGAAGCACACACCGTCTCTCTCCGCCTCTGTCCTGCCCCTTGTAGGGGAGACTGTAGTTCACAGTGCAAATGTAGCGAGAAGCATGCGGACCCTGCTGAGCAAGGGGCAGCATAGGCTGGGGGAGAAGTGTAACAGGGGTCTTACCTGCTCTAATGGCTGTTGATGTTCCCTGCACACACACACACACACACACACACACACACACAAGCCACACTTGTGGACTCAGAAACAAAGACAACCAACCACCATCCCTAGGGTACCCTGAAGGGGAACCTCTCGGTACTGCTCAGAGTCCAAGAACTTTGGCCTCCCATCAGCCATCTTTGGGCCTCCCAGGTAGCTCAGCTGGTAAAGAATCCGCCTGCAATGCAGGAGACCCTGGTTCGATTCCTTGGTCAGGAAGATCCGCTGGAGTAGGGATAGGCTACCCACTCCAGTATTCTTGGGCTTCCCTTGTGGCCCAGCTGGTAAAGAATCCGCCTGCATTGTGGGAGACCTGGGTTTGATCCCTGAGTTGGGAAGATCCCCTGGAGAAGGGAAAGGCTATCCACTCCAGTATCCTGGCCTAGAGAATTCCATGGACTGTACAGTCCGTGGGGTTGCAAAGAGTCAGACATGACTGAGCGACTCTCACTTTCACCCATCCTTAATCCTCCCAACACACCAAAATCATTCCTAAAGTTCTCTATCTTCTGATTCCCTGCTTGGAATGGTTACAAATTTGCTTTCCCATTTCTTCTTTTATCCACATATTTATACTAATAGTTTTGAGTAACAGTTCCCATGAATAGCATTTCTAGGTGAAGGATCTTTTGCTGGGAGGATATGAGCGCTATAAATGGGCTGATTTCTGGTTTTATTATTGATATACTCCTATTAGTCACTCAGTTGAGTCCGACTCTTTGCGACCCCATGGACTATCATCCACCAGGCTCCAATATTCATGGAATTGTCCAGGCAAGAATACTGCAGTGGGTAACCATTCCCTTCTCCAGAGGATCTTCCCAATCCAGGGATCAAACCCAGGTCTCCTGCTGCATTGCAGGCAGATTCTTTATGTCTGAGCCACCAAAAAGGTCTCCTAGAGTCTGCTTTCCCGTACTGTTTCAATAAGAAAAGCCTTTATTGATATCTAACGCTGAGATTCAGCAAATGCTGAGATTCCTTTGCCTGTTGTTACTGGGGGAAAAAAAATTATGTTTTGAATTTCTCTGATAAGCTCCCTTGCTGAAGGAGATTGACCACTGCCAGGACCAAGTAAACGATGTTGCTCTGCTTTTCCTTCTAGAATCCCCCTGCATCGGATGTTTGCTTTCTGTTGCCTCCTCCCCAGATTTTCCCCCAAGTGAGTTGAAGTTCCTCCCTGAGGTGGAAGGACAGCCTAGGCTCACGGATCATGTGGTAACTTCCCCCAAAGTGTAAAAGGTGACGTGGCCACCACACAGAGCCACTCCTGGGACCACCTCTGACAAACACCCGAAAAGACACGTGTGTACTCAGTCACTAAGTCATGTCCTCTCTTTGCAATTCGATGGACTGCAGCTAGCCAGGCTCTTCTGTCCATGGAATTTCCCAGGCAACGATATTGGAGTGGGTTGTCATTTCCTCCTCCGGGGCATCCTCCTGACCCAGGGATTGAACCTGTGTGTTCTGCATCTTCTGCAATGGCAGGCAGATTCTTTGCCACGGAGTCACCTGGAAAGCCCTGAAGACACACAGCAGAGCCAAATAAAGAACATTTTCACAATTATCCCTGGCAGAGCTGAAAAAAGCTCCTTCTAGGCATCCTCAGAAAAGTGTTTTCTGGAACATAAGGCCAAAGGAAAGGAGTAATTTATTGTGGGGATTGCATATTAATCAGTTTTCCGGAGTTCCTTGGGTAATTACAACGTGTAACATTTGTAATTGATTTGATGAGATTAAAAATGGATGCTTTGGTTCATCAGTGAAATTAGCAAGTAGCCAAGGAGAAGTTGGAGGAGAGCTTGTCTCACCTGAGAGATGAGGAGCCAATTGGTCTCAGTACAAGCCCCAGACAACACCTTCCCTGGAGCCAAAACTGCAGCAGGCATCTAAGACTGTACACTCAGCAGGTAAGTTCTCTCCACAAAAGACTATATGGGGTGGGTGGCCAAATGACCCCTGAGTGGCTCTTTAAAACTTAGAGGAGAGCGTGTCTGTGTCTGATGAAGTCAGTCCTACCTCAAGCCCACCTTGATACTGGTCAGGGCAAAAAGACTGACATCATTTAAAAAATCACTCATTTTGTAAAACAAGAGGAAGGGGCCCTTCTCCAGGAAGGGATAAGATAGGATGAATGGGGCCAGGATGGACAAGGAAGCTGTCTCCTGCCAGACATACTCTCTGGCTGAATCCTCCCCTCTTGAGTCCTGCAGATAGCCTTCTGTTCTTCATGATGCTGGACAAAAGACTCTTGACCTCTCTCTTCCTCACTCATGTCTCTGCTTCCTTGTCCACCTGTCACAACCTGTGGGACTGCTGTGAACTGGAGCAGCAAGTTGGCTCTTTGGGGGTTCAGGGGGATGCCTGCTGAAGGTCCTGGGGCTCAGACATCCCATCTCAGAGGCTGCCCCCAAACTGAGAGGTCCCGTGGGTGGATAACACCTTGTTACAGAGGTGACGAGGTTCTCCTGATAAACAGACCTATGGAGGTTGTTGATAGGAGGCCAAGGATGGAGAGTCAGGAAAAGAATGAATAGGATATCCCAACAAAACAGGCTTATTAGTTAACATTTATGGAGCACTTTCTATGTATTAGGCATTGTCTGTGGTTGCTTGTTGGTTATAACAACAGAGTTGAATAGTTCTGAGAGAGCTTATGGAAAGCAATACACTAAAAAAAATAATGTAGTTGCTCGACAATGTTGTATTAGTTTCGACAATACGACAGTGGTGAATCCACTGTCCATGTACATGTATCACCTGTTTCTTGGATTTCTTTCCCACTTCGGTCACCACAGAGTGCTGAGGAGAGTCCCCTGTGCCGCACAGTAGGGTCTCATCGTGAATGTGAATGTGTTAGTTGCTGAGTCATGTCCGACTCTGTGACCCTGGGGATTGTACCTGCCAGGCTCCCCTGTCCATCGGATTCTTCAGGCAAGAATACTAGAGTGGGTTGTCATTCCCTTCTCCAGATCTTCCCAACCCAGGGATCAAAGCTGGGTCTCCTGCACTGCAGACAGATTCTTCACTGTCTGAGCCACCAAGTCCCCATTAGTTATCTACTATATACATAGAACCAATAGTGTATATGCTGCTGCTGGTTCTAAATCGCTTCAGTCGTGTCCGACTCTGTGCGACCCCATAGACGGCAGCCCACCAGCCTCCCCCGTCCATGGGATTTTCCGGGCAAGAACACTGGAGTGGGTTGCCAGTTCCTTCTCCAATGAATGAAAGTGAAAGTGAAGCCGCTCAATCGTGTCTGACTCTTAGCGACCCCATGGACTGCAGCCCACCAGGCTCCTCTGTCCATGGGATTGTCCAGGCAAGAGTACTGGAGTGGGTTGCCGGTTCCTTCTCCAGTGAATGAAAGTGAAAGTGAAAGTGAAGCCGCTCAGTCGTGTCCGACTCTTAGCGACCCCATGGACTGCAGCCCCCCAGGCTCCTCTGTCCATGGGATTGTCCAGGCAAGAGCACTGGAGTGGGGTGCCATTGCCTTAGTTTCTCAGTCATGTCCGACTCTTTGCGACCTCATGGACTATAGCCTACCAGGCTCCTCTGTCCATGGGGTTTTCCAGGCAAGAGGTCTGGAGTGGTTTGCCATTTCCTTCTCCAGGCGATCTTCCCATCCCAGGGATCGATCCCAGGTCTCCCGAATTGTAGGCAGATGCTTTTCCATCTGAGCCACTAGGGAAGAGCCCATAGTGTATATATGTCAATCCAAAGAAAGATGTGGTATATATACAATGGAATACTACCCAGCTGTAAAAAAGAATATGTTGCCATTTTAGCAATATGGATGGACCTAGAGGATATCATATGTAGTGAAGTAGGTCACACAGAGAAAGAGAAATGCTATATGACACCGCTTATACGTGGAATCTAAAAAATAATATAAATGAATCTATATGCAAAACAGAAACAGATTCAGAGACATAGAAAACAAATTGATGGCTACCAACGAGGAAAGGGAGGGGGAGAAGAGACAACAAATTAAGAGTATGGCATCATCAGATATACAATATCATGCATAACATAGATAAACAATAAGGATTTCCTGTGTAGTATAGGAAATTATACAGACTATCTTGCAGTAACCTATAATCAAATATAATCTGCAAAAATACACAAATAGCTATGCTGAATATCTGAAACTAGCACAGTAGCTTGGTTGTACCATAAATCAACACGAAAGTGTAGCTTTTGTAAATCAACTACACATCAGTAAAAAAATTTTGATTCAAAATAAGCTGGAGATACTGACCTACAGAACAAGTTTGCCATGCTCTGCTCTAGAATAAAACCCTAATCACAAGAGCACACCCTATACACAAGAGCCCATATTCATTCTTTCTCCAGGGTTTCATGAACATGATAATTTGTGGGCTAAGATACAGAGCTCCATGTTGAAATCTGGGGACTATTTTCTGCTCCAGGAGAGAGACAGTTTGCCCTTTCTAGTGTTCTTTACTCTTCGCCATTGACATGGAGGAAAAGTGGAAGAAAGGCTCGCCAAGATGGGGATGGCTCCACCTAAAATACAGATGCACGCCATTAGGAATGTCACCTTTTTCCGCTTTGATATTAGGGAGAAAGATTGTGAGAAGAGGGTTGGTGACCACATGGCCTGCAATGCAAGGGTAGGTTATAGGTTATCATGAAATAAATATTGCTTAATAAGTAATCCAAAGAAGTGACCAGAGAAAAGTTGCTAAACTATAGAGCACGAAGCTGGCCTCAAGTCTCTTTGCTTGGGTTTTTCTCTAATAGCTGACACTTACAGATGGCAGATAAATGTTCACAGTCTTCTGGGTTCAGAGCATATGGCTGCCCAGTAAGGATGGGACATGTCTAACTGCACTCGGAGAAGCAGAGAGTCATGTGGTCCTGCCATGGGTGAGGCTCATGCCTTATCACTTTCTACTTATTCCTTCCCCAATACTGACAGGAAGGAGAGTTTGCAAGTAACTTTCAATAATATGGTGCGTCATCAGAGGTCACTGGTTTTATCCCACATCTCCAAGAAGAACACTAATTTCCTACAGAAGAGATGGCTATCTTCCTAGTCTTTTCCTCACAGAAGAGTGTGCTAGCCAGGTCTGGTGCACATTTTTAGCACCTACTTTCCTCCAAGAAATGTGACTCAGGTTTTCTTAGCTTGTCCACTGTTGGGTGGCACTCAGGATGACGGCAGTGCAGTAGGGAGCCCTCAGTGGGCACAGGGACATATGGGTGAAGACTGGTTATGGGATTTCATGCACTTGAACCCAGTTAAAAGTTTGAGGTTTGATTAATTGATCCACGTACACTGCTCATATGGACCTGGGAAGATTTTCTTAAGCAGAGTGAGTGAGATAAGTGGACGGAATCAGATCTTAAATGCCTCTTCATACCCTAGAAACTGAAAAGTAATATTAAATAATGATAATAAAAAGTATATCACTATTGCTATTGCTATCATTGTGCCTGGTCCTACATGCCGATTAGTATCCATCTGCTCATTCAAACCTCTCAAAAACCCTAACCCTAGAGACAGGTGTTATCACTGCATTTTAGAAAGGAGGAAACTGAAGCTCAGGGAGTCCAAAGCATGCTCATAGGGAGTATCGGATGAAACCTGGTCAGCTACAGATGTAATCTCTCTTTCACCCATAACCGACAGCAACTTTCCCATGAAGGACTCTCTCCTACAAGAAAGGAGGTTCCGGGGATTAGTGTCCTTACATCCAGAGCACCAGATCTGAATATTGCTCTGGGACCCCTGGGCAGCAGCATCTCCACTCTGATTCCCTGTTATGTCTGAAATTCTGCCCTGAACCATGGACCAGGTTACTAGATACGATCTTCCCACCTCCTTCCCACAGGACCTTCCTTGTGGGTGAGCCCTGCCTCTCTCACTGATCCCACCTTCTTGGATGGGCCTCCTGAGTTATAACTGGAATCCAAAGGACAGCTCCCTAGTAACTGAAACTTCATGTTTCCATTTTCAACGTCTTGAGTATAAATCCTATCCTGGATCAAACTGGAGTTCATTATACTCTCTTATACCTGGTGACAGAAGGGCCTCCAGGATTGAGGCAGAAAAAATTCTGTATTCTGTCTGACAAAGCTGCTAGGATGATTGAGCTACCCAGGGATGACTTGGTTTCCTTCTTAACCAATTGTCTGACGGTGGAAGGTGAGTGACGAAGAGGAAGTCCGATCTCACACAGAAATAAGATATCTCAATCCTGATCCTCCAGCCTAGATTTCTCTGACCTCCACTGAGTTTTTAGTGATAACCCCTTCAGGAGCCCCTTTCTCTGTCTTTAATCCAGCCTTTGAACATAGAGGCCAGAAAGTTGGAGGAAAGCCAGGGGTTCAATATCCTATGTGATCGTTAATTTCTTGCCCATAGAAAACAAATCTGTATGTCAGTGCTGTGCTAACACAGCATCTTCAACATCATGGCAGTAGCTTTAGGCCAGTAAGCATTAATAAAACAAACTGACTTGCACAGAGGCAAGTCAGACACTAAAGAGAAAGCTATGAGGCTCACTGCTAACCCCAACCACTAATTCATTCCCTCCTCTTTTTTAGAGTCTTCTATTAAAAAGTAAATAAAATAGTAAGCTCCAATTAAGCCATGCCAGAGGGTATGCTATGTGTCTAAGGGACACTGGCATATTTGTCAACCGTGATCTGGATACAGAGATGTTATCTGGCTCTGGGCTTGTCCCATGAAGCAGGCATGCTTGTAAGACCTAGATCTTATTGATGGCTGCAGTAGCAGAATCTGATGGAGTGGATGCCCTGAGCAGGGAATGGGGAGGCCCAAGATTGATTTTGTGCTTTATTGCTATTAAAAGATTCTTAGCATTTAGGTTGAGAGAAACTGTGGGGCTTTTTCTCTGGAAGTTATGAACAAAAAGTCCAAGAAAGAATAAAGCATTTCTGTCTTTCTCTAAGGGGGTGTGTGTGTTAAGTTGCTTCAGTCATGTCCGACTCTTTGTGACCATGTGGACTGTAGCTGGCCAGGCTCCTCTGGCCATGGGATTCTCCAGGCAAGAACACTGGAGTGAGTTGCCATTTCCTTCTCCAGGGGATCTTCCTGACCCAGGGATAAAACCCATGGCCCCTGCACTGTAGGCAGATTCTTTACTCTAGAGCCACCGGGGAAGTCCCCTTGCCCCTTTCTCTCTCTCTATATATTATATATACTTAAAAACATAGAATATAGGTATAGATTTTGAGTTGGCCAAATGAACTTTTGTGATATTTTATGTAAAATATTACATAAAAATACAATGAAAATACATAAAAATACAAAAAAAAATTTGTAATATTTTATGGAAAAAAACTTTTTGGGCAACTCAATATATATATGTTTCATGTTTTTAAAATGTTTATTTATTTATTTTTGCATTTATTTTGGTCTTCATTGCTGTGTGAGCTTTTTCACTAGTTGCAGTGAGCAGAGGCTACTCTCTAATTGCAGTGTGTGGTCTTTTCATTGCAGTGGCTTCTCTTGTTGCAGAGCCCAGGCTTTAGGCATGCCAGCTTCAGCAGTTGCAACTTCCAGGCTCTAGAGCACTGGCTCATAGTTGTGGCCCTTGGGATTAATTGCCCTGTAGCATGTGGGATCTTCACAGATAAGGATCGAACCCAAGTCTCCTGCATTGGCAGGTGGATTCTTTACCACTGAGCCACCAGGGGAGCCCCGGTTTTGTATTTTTGATCTCTTTTAAATTCAAAGTTCTGGTCATGATCTCTTAGTTTTCTGATTTGCAAAACAGTAACAGCTGGCTTCTTTACTTATCAGACAGGGACATCATAGGGAATGACAAATGAAGTTATGATGTTGGAGGTCATACTTGGAGATACTCTGAAAAGCATTTTTAAACTGTTGGATTGTTAACAATGAGGGTGTCCATAAAATTATTTTTTAAAGAGCGTGGAGTGAATAGACCAGAAAGTAGCATATATTGCCAATAAAAGTAAAAATAGGGATCTTTATTAAATTTTGTCTGTGACTGTGTATGTACGTTTGTGTATACTCTGTCCCTGCATAAGATATACTACACCATGTGAGTTGCATTAACGAGAAGCATTTAGGAAACTCTGTTGTAAAGATTGACCTTAGATCAGTGAAAAGGTGGAGGGGAATGCCCCATTCCTTCTCCCCATGGCTTATCCCACACAGAGCGATTCTTCTGATTCTGGGTCATTTAACTCTTAACTGGCAAATGATATTTCCAGCCCCTCTAACTGGAACACATCCGTCCACTTTGATTCCCCCTCAATCAGAACCAGGAGATTTTCTCAAATCAGGAGGGAGGTGGATTGAATGAGGAAGTGTAGGAAGAAAGAACTAACCTTAATTTAGTACTTATTATGTGCTCCCCAGTGGCTCAGTGGTAAAGAATCTACCTGTCAATGCTGGAGACATGAGTTCAGTCTCTGGGTCGAGAAGATCCTTTGGAGAAGGAAATGGCAACCCACTCCAGGGTTCTGGGAAATGCCATGGGCAGAGGAGCCTGGAGGGCTACAGTCCATGAGGTCGCAAAAGAGTCAGACATGACGTAGCAACTAAGCAGCAACATGTGTTGGTTACTGGCCCCAAAATATTAAAAATAAAATGAAATAAACTTTATGACAGTTCTAGTGCAGATACCGTACCTGCTTACTTTTACACATAAAGAAGTAGAAATTGAGAGACACAGCACCATGATTTTTCCAAAAGACTTCACTATTTAAAATCACTTTTTACCTGTTTTTATTTGAGTATAGTTGCTCTACCATGCTGTGACAGTTTCTCTTCAGCCAAGTGAGTCAGCCACATGTATACATATATCCCCTCTCTTTTTGGATTTTCTTCCTATTTGGGTCATCACAGAGTAGTGAGTGGAGTTCCCTATGCTATATTAATGCATATATGGAGAATCTAGAAAAACCGGTAAAGGTGATTTCATTTGCAAAGCAAAAATAAAGAGGTAGACTTAGAGAACATGGATACCATTGAGGGAAGGGGTGGGGTGGGATGAATGGGAGATTGGGATTGATATATATACGCTACTGATATACTCATAAAATGTCCCTGGTGTCGAGATGGTAAATAATCTGCCTACAATTTAGGAGGGCTAGGTTCGATTCCTGAGTCAGGAAGATCCCCTGGAGAAGGGAATGGCTACCCTTTCCATGTTCTTGCCTGGAGAATTCTAGGAAGAAGAACCTGGCAGGCTGTAGTCCATGGGATAGCCTGGAGAGTTGGACATGACTGAGCAACTAACACTTTCACTTCCTTTTAGAAAACATCTAAATCATTTTTAATTGAAGGCATTGTGTTACGTGAAATAGGTCAGAGAGAGAAAGACAAATATTTTGTGACATTATTTATGTGTGGACTCTAAAAAAATAAAACAAAAGTAGTCAATACAACAGCAAGAAAGCAGACTCACAGATATAGAGAAAACCCTAGTGGTCATCGGTGTAGGGGGAGGGACATGGAAGAGTGGGAGGCACAAACTATTGGGTATAAGATGGGCCACAGGATGTAATGTACAACACAGGGAATGTAGTCAATGTTTTGTAATAACTAGATGGAAAGTAACCTTTAAAAATTATATAAAAATAAAAAAGATAAATTATTTAAAATCATTTTTCCTCTCATTTAAATAATTTCTTGGACTGTTACTTTGGCCTGCAAAAAGGATTGGAACATACTGGCAAAACTGTGACTCTCCGTAAGGGCACTTTATGTTATTTTATAGGAAATAATACATGTAGGTACATCAGGTTTCACAATAAACCAAGCCCTTACATAGTTTTGTCTGACTTGACCCTCGCCATATATTCATCTGATGGGCAGGGGAGTAATGTTCCCATTATAGAGACTGGGAAATGAAAACTCAGATGGCAAATGAGCCACATGCTTAATAAGAGATGGAGTCAAATCTTGAACTAAGTTCTGGCTTTTAATTCCACTGTTCTTTGAAGCATGACTACTATTATTACATGAGCATAGAGACCCTTGAGTCGAGTCACATCCAATATTTTTTATTATGCTGGAGGCTAAAAAACAACATTACAAAAAAAGAGTGGAAAACTCACATTATTATGAATCTGGAGTGGAGAGTTTTAAGACATCTTTAAACACACTCAAAACAAGTACTTATTTCAAATTTGTATTTTCATTATGAATATCTCCCGGTACTCAGTGAAAACTAACCAGATTACTAAATCCTTATCTAATATTGAGAATATTGTTCAGAAATCAACGCATCTGATCCAGCGGGGAAACGTGAAAGACCAATATGCATTTGCCCCTACGTTGCATCCACCAAGCTCCTACAATGAAAAGCCAAAGATAAGGCTTTTCTCTGTCTTTTTAAATGGGGAAAATTAATTGCTCCTGCAGAGATGAAAACTTTACGCTGGAACGGAAACCAGTGCAGAATGCTTTTTTCTCCTGTTCCCACCTGTGGAGAATGAGGATTTGGCAGCAAATTGGAGCTTACACAGAATAAGTCACAAAGACAAATACCAGATCCCTTCCTAATTAGGAAGTGAATGGTCTGTTAGACACTGTGCTCAAAGGATGACTATAGGTAGAGTGGAAATGAGATGAAGTGTTTTAGAATATTTGCATGTTTGACGGTGATTATCTTCACATGGTCTGCATTTATATAACTAGACCAGTCTCGGGAACTACTAAGGGAATATTGAGAATTAAATAAACAAGAATGTTGATCATAGTGTTTGAGATTTGCAGCTGGCATAGGAAGCGCATCTATGAATCTTTCTATTTTGAATGCAATCTTTGTAGATAAGCTCACAATACCACTCATAGTAGAAGTCAATACATTAATTTATGAATGAGGTCAGCTTGGCCTGGTGGTTATTGTTGACCAGGATTCAGATCTTGGGTCTTTGATTTTCACTTCTCCAACTGAGTGGTTTTAGTCAAATCAGTCCATCAGTGTGTCTCAGTTTTCTCTGTCTGAAAAAGTGGGGGAATGGAAATGTTTCCCTCTTTGACTTCAGAAAATATATTATAAAGAGGCTTGCAGAGTTTGGGATGGACACATGCTGCTATATTTAAAATGGATAACCAACAGGACCTCCTGTGTAGTACAGGAAATTTTGCTCAATGTTATGCGGAAGCCTGGATGGGAGGCAAGTTTGGGGGAGCATGGCTGAATGCACACACATGGCTGAGTCCCTTTGCTGTCCACCTGAAACTATTACAACATTGTTAATCGGCTATATTCCAGAAAATAAAAAGTTAACAAAAAGGGGCATGCAGGGGGACTTCATAGGAATTCATAGGCACTGTTTGTGATTCAAATCAGCAGCTCTTCTGTCCTAGGAATTTAATTATTGCAATTGTCCTGATAGAGTGCCTGAGTGAGCTTTGGACGGCATTTGGAATCTGCTCTTTGAGTTCTAGATATGCTTCTGTTGATCAATATTAATTTGAGAAATCCATTTCAATATCGCTTAAACCATTTTCTCATCTGAATGAGAACATTGGGACATAAGTGTCACAAGGTTATTGGTTGTATCAGATGTGAAAAATATGTACCATAGTGCTTAATAACTGTAGTTGCATTTGAAAACTAAATGTGACATGTGGCAAGCGTTCAGATAATCTGACCAATCATTTCCCATAGACAAAAGAAAGTCTTTCCAGAAAGATAAAGTACAAGGTGATCAAACTCCCTTTTAACACAAGCAGATGGCAGGGGATCTGGAGCTCAATTTGGGGAATGAGTTCTGGGAGCTAGGATCTTAGGCCTGGGAGGAAGTCAGGGCTGATCATTATTTCGAAAAGCATGAAGATAACTGCCCTAAGAGTGATCACTGAGAAAGTATAAGATCGCATAGAAGGATAGGAGTCACTGAAGAATCAGATCACAGGCATTTCACCCTCTTTGCAAGGAGCCTGTGGGAAGTAAGAAATAATTGTGGGGAGTCAGTTTGCTGCATCTACAGAGACTTAATAATTCCACTGATATGGCCAGCCAAGGAGCTCATGAAGGCTTGTTTTATAAATGTGCAACATCCCAGTCAGAGGACTGATGTTGAAGCTGAAGCTCCAACACTTTGCCCACCTGATGCAAAGAGCCGGCTCGTTGGGAAAGACACTGATGCTGGGAAAGATTGAAGGCAAGAGGAGAAGAGGGTGGGGGAGGATGAGATGGTTAGATAGCATCACCAACTCAATGGACATGATTTTGAGCAAGCTCTGGGAGACAGCGGAGAACAGAGGAATCTGGTGTGCTGCAGTCCATGGAGTCATAAAGAGTTGGGCATGACTTAGTGACTGAAAAATAACAACAGACATCCCCAGAGAGGAACTGTTCAGTTGACAGACTGAGGTTCAGCTGGACACTTTTGAGTGTCTCAGTACATACTCTTTGGAGCTGCTGACCACACACCTGAGAGGTGGGTGCCCGTAGGGATCATGGACATTTGGTGACACTTTACTTTCATGATTCCTATTCGCAGGTCATGGGAAAAAAGGAGAGGACAATGGCTATTCTTGGTTTCGTTTCTTGAGCTGATTTCCTGATTAAGTCAGTCAAAGACATTTGTCCGATTTAATGAAATGACTCCTATAGGAAAACATCACATGGGTTGTTGGGTGTCAGATATAAATCACTTGCTGTTGCTTAGTTGCTAAGTTGTGTCTGACTTTTGTGACCCTGAAATTCTGACTCTTTTGTAGCCCACCAGGCTCCTCTGTCCATGGGATTTCCCAGGCAAGAATATTGGAGTGGGTTGGCATTTCCTTCTCCAGGGGAATTTCCCAACCCATGGATCGAACTGCATTTCCTGCTGGGAAGGCAGATTCTTTATCACTGAACCACCTGGGAAACCCTGATAAATACTACACCTACCCAATTAGCTGCTTATCCAAAGGCAACTTATCCAGTCTCTCAGTCAAGGCAATTAAGGGAGCCCATATTTAAACATTCACTTGAGCCAAAAACTTTGAAAACTTCCAATGTTGTTTTTGCAGCCAACTGGCCAAATTGAAGGATCAAATCCAATATCAGATGTGATGAAATAGCAATCTCAGTATGCTGATATATTCCCTACAGTACAGACAGCACCAACATGCTAGTTTATCCCAGAAGGAATCAGGCTAGGATTACACTGCATCTTTATTCCTCATGGTTTCTCCCACTTGCTTATTCATCAGATGCTTTTTTTTTTCACCTCCTCTTCCTTCTTGCTTTCAATATATCCATTCAAAACATGTCTGAAACAAATCCCAAGGCTCCCAAGAATATTTCTGCTCATGTAAGCATGTGTACAACTTCCTTCCTCATGCTTTCACACAAGGCTTTCCTTTAAATGCCAAAGGAAAAGAAGACTTGCATTGTGTTTTGTTTTCTTCTCTCTTTTTGGCAGATATGCTTTACTTGTTTCTTGCTTGAGTTAAACACAGGCTATGGATCCTCTTTTCCCAGGCAGAAAAAGCTAATGGAAAAGCTTAAATCCTGGCTTTGCCTATTTGAACCTTCAACATGAGGCTTCAATTTTATTAACCTCTGATTTCTTTTCTGGAAACTGAGGATGAACACTAAGATAGAACAAGAGCATCACATGTAGTCCATAAAAACACTGGATATAAGTGGCTATAAATTGATTTCCTTTCCCTTCCTTTTCTTATTAGACTCTTTTAAGATAATGTAAGTTTATTTTTTTGAAATTATAAACAGGAATCTCTTAATGATCAAAGATATCTTTGTGCTAGGAGGTCTCTAAAGCACTTGCAGTCTGAACAGGAGTGGGCAAGCACAGTAGAATGACAGCGGGAAATGTCACTTTGCTGCCTTCATTTCAAAGCAGGAACTTGTGGGCAGTGGAATGGCCTGTTTACCAGTTCTTCTAGATACAAGCCCAGCTAAGCATCCAGGAACTGCCAAGTCAAGAAATGATGCTGGTATCTTCTTTACAAATTCCCTGAGAAAGTGGAAAATCAATTTCAATAGTGGTCTAGAGCCAGGAAGGATCTAAAGATGGCTCAGCTTAGACTTTGACCAGCTGAGATAAAACATGAAGACTGCTTGGCACATGGCATTTCTAGTCAGCATCTCTAATAGTTGAGGCAGAAGAGGAGGTTGTTAACGTTAGAAATATTCTTCTGGAATCAAATCAGGGCAAGATTTGGTCGCACTTACTTCTGTCTCCAGGCTCTACTTATGTATCAGATATCAAGGTCTTGATAGGAAGTGTGTCTCTTGTGGTTTTTGGTCTGTGCCCCAATTCCTTCTCTAAAATAGAGGAACTCTGCCACAGCACATCCCATTCAACATTGCTGTATCTTAGAGGAAATGTCTACCAATTCATTTCTAAAGAAGGAAATTAAAGCCCAGAAAATGGCCATGATTACTGATCAAGGCCATTCAGAGGCTCTGAAACAGGAGAGGAAGATGCCTGATGCTGGAATTTCAGTGATGAACAGATGCAGGGACATTGTCATGGCCTTGGGGGTGACGATCACCGTGACCACTTTGAAGATGCCATAGGCGGCTTTTTGTGCCCTGATGCCCCAATTCCGCTGTATTTTCCCCTGGCATACATGGGAGTTTAGGGAATTATTAGAAAGTCCAACAGTCTTTTAAATACAGTTTCATAGGATTTACTCTGTTTAAGTCAAATTCAGAAGCATTTATTACCTTGCCACCAAGGCAGTTGACAGCTAGGATACAAATGCTATTCCAAAAATTCTTTCAAAATTATACCTTCACTTGGTCTTTGAGACTGTATGATTCTAAAGACTTTGCATTTGGAACACTCTAAACTGTGGACTAAGGGAGGTATGCCACTTTCTCTCATTAAAAGAAAAATGGCCTCTCTTAAAAGCACAGGCCATTTAATTAATAAGTGTAGGTGAAAGTGTTAGTTGTTCAGTTGTGCCTGACTCCTTGTGACCCCATGGAATGCAGCCCACCAGGCTCTTCTGTCCATGGAATTTTTCAGGCACGAATGCTAGAGTGGGCTACCATTTCCTTCTCTAGGAACCTCCCTGACCCAGGGATCAAACCCAGGTCTCCTACACTGTAGGCAGGTTCTTTACCAATTGAGCTGTTAGGGAAGCCCAATTAATAAGTACTTTTTTTTCCCCCTATTCTTCTTCCTTTATGAAATTGCTTATTTTTCAATATCTTTTTCCCATTACCATGGTGTGTTTCCAGACCATGAATTTGGATCACCCACTCTTATCTACTAATGACTCACAGGTCCCCCTCTTCAGTAGTCCTGTTGGATAGAAACTCAGATACAAACCAAACCAGATGATGTCACAGAATGAAACTTGTCTCTGAACTCCAAGGGTGAGTAGAAACCAATTTAGTATTGGCCTAGATCACTGTATTTCCTTACAGCATCGTCTTCGTGATTCCTTTACACATCTGTACTTCTTAAGCATTAATGTTAACTAGATCTTTTTTGAAGTTATGCTTAAAGTCATTGTGCTTTAGTTTTTTCCTTTCGAAATTTTTAATTCTTTAAAACACATTAAGAATCTTTATTTTTTTGCATAGGTTCCTATTCATACATAGGAAACTGGAACGTTAGGTCCATGAATCAAGGCAAATTGGAAGTGGTCAGACAGGAGATGGCAAGACTGAACGTCAACATTCTAGGAATCAGCAAACTAAAATGGACCAGAATGGGTGAATCTAACTCAGATGACCATTATATTTACTACTGTGGGCAGGAATCCTTTAGTAAAAATGGAGTAGCCATCATAGTAGAAATGCAGTACTTGGATGCAATCTCAAAAATGACAAAATGATCTCTGTTCATTACCAAGGCAAACCATTATCCGTCTATGCCCAACCAGTAATGCCGAAGAAGCTGAAGTTGAACAGTTCTATGAAGACCTACAAGACCTTTTAGAACTAACATTCCAAAAAGATATCCTTCTCATTATAGGGGGCTGGAATGCAAAAGTAGGAACTCAAGAAACACCTGGAGTAACAGGCAAATTTGGCCTTGGAATCCGGAATGAAGCAGGGCAAAGGCTAATAGAGTTTTGCCAAGAAAATGCACTGGTCATAGCAAACACCCTCTTCCAACAACACAAGAGAAGACTCTACACATGGACATCACCAGATGGCCAACACTGAAATCAGATTGATTATATTCTTTGCAGCCAAAGATGGAGAAGCTCTATACAGTCAGCAAAAACAAGACTAGGAGCTGACTGTGGCTCAGACCATGAACTCCTTATTGCCAAATTCAGACATAATTGAAGAAAGTGTGGAAAACCACTAGACCATTCAGGTAAGACCTAAATCAAATCCCTTATGATTATACAGTGGAAGTGAGAAATAGATTCAAGGAACTAGATCTGATAGATAGAGTGCCTGATAAACTATGGACAGAGGTTCATGACAATGTACAGGAGACAGGGATCAAGACCATCCCCAAGAAAAAAAAAGCAAAAAAACCAAAATGGCTGTCTGAGGAGGTGTTACAAATAGCTATGAAAAGAAGAGAAGCAAAAAGCAAAGGAGAAAAGGAGAGATATACCCATGTGAATGCAGAGTTCCAAAGTTTTGCAAGGAGAGATAAGAAAGCCTTCCTCAGTGATCAATGCAAAGAAATAGAGGAAAACAATAGAATGGGAAAGACTAGAGATATCTTCAAGAAAATTAGAGATACCAAGGGAACATTTCATGCAAAGATCGGCTCAATAAAGGACAGAAATGGTATGGACCTAATAGAAGCAGAAGATATTAAGAAGAGGTGGCAAGAATATACAGAAGAACTGTACAAAAATGAAGCTCATGACCCAGATAATCATGATGGTGTAATCACTCACCTAAAGCCAGACATCCTGGAATGTGAAGTCAAGTGGGCCTTAGAAAGCATCACTACGAACAAAGCTAGTGGAGATGATGGAATTCCAGTTGAGCTATTTCAAATCCTGAATGATGATGCTGTGAAAGTGCTGCACTCAATATGCCAGCAAATTTGGAAAACTCAGCAGTGGCCACAGGACTGGAAAAGGTCAGTTTTCATTCCAATCCCAAAGAAAGGCAATGCCAAAGAATGCTCAAACTACCACACAATTGCATTCATCACACATGCTAGTAAAGTAATGCTCAAAATTCTACACTCCAGACATCAACAATTTGTGAACCACGAACTTCAAGATGTTCAAGCTTGTTTTGGAAAAGGCAAAATAACCAGAGATCAAGTTGCCAACATCTGTTTTATCATCATAAAAGCAGAAGAGTTCCAGAAAAACATCTATTTCTGCTTTATTGACTATGCCAAAGCCTTTGTCTGTGTGGACGATAATAAACTGTGGAAAATTCTGAAAGAGATGGGAATACCAGACCACCTGAACTGCCTCTTGAGAAACCTGTATGCTGGTCAGGAAGCAACAGTTAGAACTAGACATGGAACAACAGACTGGTTCCAAATAGGAAAAGGAGTACGTCAAGGTTATATTGTCACTCTGATTATTAACTTATATGCAGAGTACATCATGAGACATGCTGGGCTGGAAGAAGCACGAGCTGGAATCAAGATTGCCGGGAGAAATATTAATAACCTCAGATATACAGATGACACCACCTTTATTGCATAAAGTGAAAGAACTAAAGAGCCTCTTGATGAAAGTGAAAGAGGAGAGTGAAAAAGTTGACTTAAAGCTCAACATTCAGAAAACGAAGATCATGGCTTCGGGTCCCATCACTTCATGGCAAATAGATGGGGAAACAGTGGAAACAGTGGCTGACTTTATTTTGGGGGCCTCCAAAATCCCTGCAGATGGTGACTGCAGCCATGAAATTAAGATGCTTGCTCCTTGGAAGGAAAGTTATGACCAACCTATACAGTATATTTAAAAGCAGAGACATTACTTTGCCAACAAAAGTCCTTCTAGTCAAGCCTATGGCTTTTCCAGTAGTCATGTATGGATGTGAGAGTTGGACTATAAAGAAAGCTGAGCGCCAAAGAATTGATGCTTTTGAACCATGGTGTTGGAGAAGACTCTTGAGAGTCCCTTGGACTTCAAGGAGATCCAACCAGTCCACCTAAAGGAGACCAGTCCTGGGTGTTCATTGGAAGGACTGATGTTGAAGCTGAAACTCCAATCCTTTGGCCACCTGATGCAAAGATCTGAGTCATTTGAAAAGACTTTTATGCTGGGAAAGATTGATGACAGGAGGAGAAGGGGACAACGAGGATGAGATGATTGGATGGCATCACCGACTCAGTGGACATGAGTTTGGGTAAACTCCGAGAGTTGGTGATGGACAGGGTGGCCTGGCATGCTGTAGTTCATGGGGTCACAAAGAGTTGGACACGATGGAGCAACTGAACTGAATTGAACTGAAGAATCTTTATACAGTTTTTAAAGGTTACTTTCCATTTGCAGTTATTTTAATTATTTGCAGTTTTCCTGGGTTGTACAATATATCTTTAAGCCTATCTTACATCCAGTAGTTTGTATCTTCCCCTCCCCGGCCCCAATATTTCCCTCCTGCCTCCCTACTGGTATGCACTAGTTTCTTCTCTATATCTGTGAGTCTGCTTCTTTTTTTTTATTATATTCATTCAGTTTCAGTTCAGTCGCTCAGTCATGTCTGACTCTTTGCGACCCCATGAACCACAGCACACCAGGCCTCCCTGTCCATTACGAACTCCCTGAGTCCACCCAAACCCATGTCGATTGAATCAGTGATGTCATCCAACCTTCTCATCCTCTGTCATCTGCTTCTCCTCCCGCCCTTAATCTTTCCCAGAATCAGGGGCTTTTCAAGTGAGTCAGCTCTTCACATCAGGTGGCCAAACTATCGTAGTTTAAGCTTCAGCATGAATCCTTCCAATGAACACCCAGGACTGGTCTCCTTCAGAATGGACTGGTTGGATCTCTTTGCAGTCCAAGGGACTCACAAGAGTCTTCTCCAACACCGCAGTTCAAAAGCATCAATTCTTCAGCACTCAGCTTTCTTCACAGTCCAACTCTCACATCCATACATGACCACTGGAAAGACGGACCTTTGTTGACAAAGTAATGTCTCTCCTTTTTAATATGCTATCTAGGTTGGTCATAACTTTCCTTCCAAGGAGTAAGCATCTTTTAATTTCATGGCTGCAATCACCATCTGTAGTGATTTTGGAGCCCTCCAAAATAAAGTCAGCCACTGTTTCCCCACCTATTTGCCATGAGGTGATGAATATCTATATTTCTTAGATCCAGCATATAAGTGGGATACAGTATTTGCCTTTCTCTGGCTTGTTTCACTTAATGCTAACTAGATCTTAGAGTATGTATAATTCTGACATAGTTGAATGTGTACCATGTGTAATACATTTTGGGGAAACTGGACTCATCTTCCATGGCTTCTAGCTACTAAATCTGAAAGACTTCCCTTGGCTCAGTGCTATGAATGAAGAATGTCATTAAAGGTCTGCTAATTGCTTTACAAACACAACATCACATCTGGAAATGCCTGAGAGGTTGCAGCCTTGTGTGGCTTGGGGAGATGTTTGAGAGTCTTGCAACATGACAAGGGAAGCTGTATGAGCATCTTGCAGCATGAAGTTGTTGCCACATGAAGTCTTCTGGTGACTTCAGAGTGCTTTCAGCTGCTCTTATGACCTACTGAACAAAATTACCTCCACTCTACTTCTGTACCTGCTCCTTGGGTTCTTAATTCTGTGTGTGTGTGTGTGTGTGTGTGTGTGTGTGTTTAATTTTTCAGCCTAACCTGATGCCTGATGTTCTTTAACCTCATCGGGTATTACATCCCGACTTCCCTCTTTGATCATATGCTGGACTAGGCACATTGACAATTCATAATTCTGACAAACTGTTAACACATGCACTGTCTTACATCTCTTGAATAGCATCCTACAGCATGCTCTAGATTCAGACACTGTGAAATACCAAGATACTCAGTGCTTACATTTCTGTGACTTTCCCCTTCCCTCATTACAAATGGCTCTAGATTCATTGGGATCTGTGTACTTGGCATTTGTATCAAAGCTTAGAAATTTGCTTGTAAGAGATAGATCAGTGATTCAGACCTTTACACTCAATCCTACCCATTTCCTTTTTTTAACTTACATCTGATCATTTATTTTCCTCTCCTTCTATTCAATGTACATTGTATATTCGAACATCTATTTATCTTTGTTCAACACCGTAAATAATAAAATTGAGCCAAAAATACCTGACACCAAAGCGCCACGTAGTCCACACATTTTTCCATTTTATTGTTCTGGTTTTTAGAATCTGGCTTCCCCTCATAAGTTTTTTTCACATGAAAGGGAGTCCTCTCTCAAGTAAAGCACTATGTACCTTCACTAATATATTAAAATCCATTACTGGTAATAAAAATAAAAGTGTCAAATGAAGTTACATTTTTAAACTAGGTTTCCCTGATGTCTCAGTCAGTAAAGACTCTGCCTGCCAATGCAGGAGAGATGCCAGAGATGTGGGGTCAGTCCCTGGGTTGGGAAGAGCCCCTGGAAGAGGAAATGGCAACCCATTCCAGTATTCTTACCTGGGAAATCTCATGGACAGAGGAGCCTGGCAGGCTACAGTCCATGGGGTCACAAAGAGTCAGACACAACTTAGTGACTTAGCCACCACTTTTTAAATTATTGTTTTTACTACTGCCACAGACAGAATTCTTCATTCCTGGGGTGGCCAGCACATTGAAATGCATACCATAAAATTCAGGAAGTTACTGTCACCTACCTGATAGGAGAGCTGATCTGTAAAATGTAGTGATAGCAGACTGCCAAGTCTGGGTGAGAGGAAAATTGAAGTGCCAGCACTTTCAGCACAGCCCTGAAAGAAGTGCTAGGCTAGGAGTATTCATCCTTAGACCAACATAAGCAAAGAAAAATTAAGGGCCGAGTGAAGCTTCATTTAACTCTATAATGTTAACGACCATTTGTGATTTTGAAATAGGATTTGTCCAATCCTAAGAAATGGACAAAACTGAAATCTTTAGAGCATGAGATGGAAGTATTTTTGTAAGAGGGCCCTTCTCTCTTGCTATCACTCCCCCCACTCCCAAAGTCCACATCATAGTCACACTGATACAGCAGATGTCTCCTGAGAGGGCTTTGCCTTCTATCTCACGCCATTGCTTTTGAAGGCATTCTTACATTTGAACATTATGAATATATATTCACATACTCACTCAGTGTGTATGTGTGCAAAGTTGCTTCAGTTGTGTCTGACTCTTTGTGACCCTATGGACTGTACCCCGCCAGGCTCCTCTGTCCATGGGATTTCCCAGGCAAGAATACTGGAATGGGTTGCCATGCCCTTTTTCAGGGGATCTTCCTGGCCCAGGGATCGAACACACATCTCCTATGTCTCCTGCGTTGGCAGGCGGGCTCTTTACCGCTAGTTCTACCTGGGAAGCCCATATATTCATAAATTTAGATGTTATTTCACCAAATGATAGCTCTGTTCTCCATCTTGCCAAATGTCTACTTCATCCTTTCAAATTATCTTCTGATATCCCTTCTCTGAGAAGCTTTTCTAATTCTGTAGCCCAGGCTTCACGGGAACATCCTGGATCAAGAATGAGCCTATACAAAAATTTTGCCTTATATAATTCTCTGCATGTTTTTTCTCTGCAACAAATCCTTTCTTCATGAATTCCTTGATATCAGCTCTAGCATCCGATTTATTGTTGATTCACCAGTTTGAGCACAGAAACTTCTTTGGCAAACAGTAAGTACTCAATCATTGTTTGCTAAAAGATTCATGAAAGAAGTAGATGAAGGTTGGATTAACCACCATTTCCTCTACCTGGTTTTGCTTGCAGAAACAAGAGCCCAGTTTACATACCTCCTTTTCTTTAAGTGCGTGATCGATGCCATATTGACATGAAATAAGCATTGCTTGGGCCACGAGGGGATGGCATTTGGTACTGAGGTTCAACAAACAAATCAGAAATAGTACACAAGGAAGTGATAGATAGGCATTGATCACTATCACTGTAAGAAAAATCTATTGTCCTTCGTTTGATGACTCTTCTAATTCATTCAATGGAATGTTTGTTTTGAGCCATATTCCGGCTCTCAGAAGGTAAATGGTCTTGTTCATATATTTAGAGGTATAATAAAAGGAAACTGTGGTTTGAAAGCTTAGAAGAAAGGTAAAGAGAATGACACAGTAGGAAGAGATGTTTCTTGTAGCAAAACCGTGGGAGAGGAAAAGCTAGCTGAGGCAAGGTCACCGGAATGCACAATAGCAATGAAAATATGAATGGTAATGGCCAGGTTCCCAAACACTTGGTTACATACTAGGCCTAGAACTAAGTACTTCATATATATTAATTAATTTAATCTTCATTTAACCATGGAAGGTTTGAAGCGCAGAGAGGCTACTTACCCCAAAGTAACCCTAGTAACCAAAGTAACTCAGTGACCCAAAGAACTCATCCCAAAGCTGCACAGAAAGAAACAGGCAAACCTAGGGTTTCAACTTAGACAGGCTAACTACAGACTCCAGATATTTCACATCACAGACTGGGGAAAAGCAAGGTACTGATGTACAGAGCATAGGACTCTGATGAGTATGACTTGGTATGACGTAAGTTTGTAAGGGATGAAGCTAAAATTTTGCTTTGGGAAAGTAATGCCATAATCAGCTGTGAGTACACGGGATTTTTCTCTTGGTTATATTGAGTCAAGTAAACTAAATACAATTTATCTAACCTTGTTCATCCACCTCAGTGCATTTGCACTCTTCATTTTCTTTAAGACTATTGTGAAACTGAGAAGATAGAAGCTGATTCCATTTGCCTGTATTCGTGTCTCTGGTCTAATTATATTCAGTGTCTATTGGTGAAATGCTCAATTTTGTGACATACTACCTCCAAAATGATAGCATAGCTTCATCTGCAAAGTAGTGTAATAAAAAATGTGGAGCTTGGAGTCAAAGGAGTTGGAGTCTTCCATGTTGTAGGACTTTGGACAATTCAAATAGCTCTACTGAATCTCTAATTTCTCTCTGGTAAAAGAAGTGAAATTTTAGCTCTCTCCTGGGGAAGTTGATGAATATCAAATGAAATATTACATCGTCAAGCAGTTCCTGAACTGCAGGGGGAGGAGGTGAAGTGTTATGCCAGGATCTGTCATTGTTGTGCTCATTCACTATTCACTCAACAGCTGGGTGCGTAACTCCCACAGTGCACCAAATCTGTTAGGTGTGCTGGGGATTGTATAGTGAACAAGTCCTCTGCTGCAGGGAGAGCAAATGTTTGCATGGGGTGATAAAGGGGAGAACAGCAAGAATACAAGTAAATACATGTAATCATTTGGGAGTCCAAGTGTTATTAAAACATCAACATACGGATATATTTTCAGTTGTTTTTGCTATACCATATTCTAACCACCAGCATGGATTGACTGCAGAATATTAGTATGGGGAAGTGTCCTTTTTAAACATCCCGACCACCGTGGTATGGAATTCTGGGTGATCTGCGGCACTGTCAAGCCCATATAACCCCTGACAGCACGTGGAGGCCCACTAAACACATGCTTGCTGAATGCTCCACTAAGAGCACGGCAGTGACTGGTGCTTTCCTGATGTCCCCTTGCTGTGAAATAGTTATAAAGGAGCTATGACACGGAATTAAAAGGTAACTCACAGTTTTAGAGGGTTCAGTATCGCGAGGTTTGTGGAGGTAGGTTAGCACAGTAGCGTGAGGGCAAACCCTTGAGTGGGATGGCCTAGGGCTTGCTCTCAGTTCACACCAATGATTGTGGCCAAGTTACTTAAGCTCTGTACATATCCACTTTCTCATCTATAAAATGGGCGTAGTAAAAGTACCAGAGGCCATAGGGTGGTTGATGATGTTCTATAAACCAGCAATCCCCAACTTTTTTGGTGCCAGGGACTGGTAGACAGTCCTTGTTTACCTGGAAGACAGTTTTTCCATAAATGGGGGTGAGGGATGGTTTGGGGATGATTAGAGCACGTTACATTTATCGTGCACTTTATTTCTATTTTTATTACATCAGCTCGACCTCAGATCATCAGGCATTAGATCCCAGAGGTTGGGGAGCCCTGATATAAACTAATACAAAATGTATTTAGAATGGTTCCTGAGTGCATTGAACCTTCAGTGCGTGTGTGTTCACACACACACACACACACACACACATGCATTGAAGTCTCAGTATACTCAATATATTTTTGGTTATTATTGTTTTCCTTCCTCCCTCCCTTCTTTCCTTCCTGCGTTTCTTCCTTTTGCCAATTGGAAAATTAGTCTTCCAGTTCCTTTGCCAGAAGTCAAAGCAAATAGCAGAAAAACAACTAGAAATCAAGGGGCTATTTGGTTTTTCCTCCTATTACAGCTTGCAACTGTAGACTCAGGTGGCCCCTCTGGGGTTGGATTATTTTTTTTGAATGGGTCAAACTAGAAAGCAAGTTGATCTTCCCTACAGAATTTGAAATGAAAGAAACTCTGAGCCTCTGGCAGCTGTTTATCTCATGGATACTCTGGTTTCTGTCTTTATGCAAAGCTATGTTATCTAACTAGTGAGAAATCCTCTAGATCCAAGATGCCCACATTGAGGACAAACAGGTGACATTTTTCTGTTTTGATTATTGGGAATTAATCATAAAAATTACCTTTGGTGGAAACCCTATCATAGACCGAATTCTAGGCTAAGTAGCTTACATATAACATTTAATTCTCAAGGCAAATATATCAAATAATTATCATCCAGCTTTTATGTTTGAGAAGAAGCAGTTACATAACTTGTTTAGTATCACACAGTGGATTCTGGATCTATCTGATCTCAAAGCCCATGTAATTTCCTCTAGAAAGCATCCCACAGACAGCATCACCTTTCTTAGATTATGACCTTGCCATTCCTATGATATATACAGAGCTTTCTAAAATTTAAAATCCCAAAGTCTTGCCATTCATAAGGGGCACCATGACTCACAAACAACATGAACACTTCCCAGCACATACACACACCAAACCCTCTGCCTTGAGTAAGGGATGGTGACTTTCCTTGCTTATCACAGGAAGGGAAAATATGGACATTTTCAGTAAAGGCACTGGTGATGAGCTTTCCCCAGCAACAATGACTATGGCGTCCTTGTCTTCTCATAAATGAGACATCTGTTTTATTCCCCAGAGCTTGGAGCTGGAGCCTGAGCCATGGTTGCAGCAGCTAGCATGGTGCAAATGTTTAAAGCTCTAATCAGATATCCAGTCATTGGTTACACAGTCGCTTTTCCTTTTGATGAGGAAATATGCAATTCCTTAGGGATGAATGTCAAATGTTCATAAATAGAAAAGCATCTGAAATATCCATGAGCGATACTTATTTATAGGGACCATTTATCCAGACTCTCTACGTGCATTTCCAGCTCCACTATTTATCTGTGGCATTATCCATCACCGTGTAGCACTCATATATCCACATGCTCTTTCTATTTATATGCATGGAATCTATCTCGCTAATTGTTCTCAAATCTCTAACTAGTGAGTACCGTAATTCACCTCCTGCCAGATGGCAGCACGTGCTTTTCCATGACTTCTAATTCTGTCCACAGTAAACCTATTGGCAAATCATTTGTCTGTTCATTCATGGTTTCTTGCTACATCAATCAGCAACTTCATTTGTTTCTATCTACAGCATCAACGTGGGGTTCTTTTCCATATACAATGCATTTTCCCCATTCAACTTTCCCCATACTTCATCTGACCCTTTCGTGAGTGTCTGCCTGTATGTACATTCTCAGCAAAACCAATTATTGTTACTTAATGCTTGTGACCAAAATGGTGAAAAGAACATCTGTTTTGGATTATGGTGATGTGAATTCAAACCAAGCTTTCACTTTAAGCTAATTTCATAAACAAAGCCACTTCATTAGCAGGACCTGATTAGTACTACAAATCTTATAGGATTTTTTGTTTTTTGTTGTAAGGGAGGGCTAAGCTGTAAGTTACAATATCTGCCTATAAATGTGCACTAGACCTTCCTAAGAACTTATCTGCTTAATTAACATTTGCTTAGCACTTATTCTGTGCAATGACTATGCTTTGTATTTTTCAAGTCACTTAATCTTCAAATAATTCTAAGAGGTAGCTACTGTTGTTATTTTGATTTAATAAAGTGAGAAAACTAAACGCTATCAAGGTTGGTAATTTGCACAAGAATGCACAACAAGGAGAACAAGGAAGAAGTGAAGTGAAATTAAAGTCACTCAGTTGTGTCCAACTCTTAGCAACCCCACGGACTATACAGTCCATGGAATTCTCCAGGCCAGAATACTGGAGTGGGTAGCCTTTCCCTTCTCCAGGGGATCTTCCCAACCCAGGGATTGAACCCAGCTTTCCCACATTGCAGGCAAATTCTTCGCCAGCTGAGCCACAAGGGAAGCCCAAGAACAATGAAGTGGGTAGCCTATCCCTTCTCCAGCAGATCTTCTTGACCCAGGAATCAAACCGGGGTCTCCTGCATTGCAGGAGGATTCTTTACCAACAGAGCTATGAGGGATGCCCAAGGAAGCAAGGTTCTAATCCTTGTTTTTGTGAATTCAAAGTGCCAGACACACTTTAAATTGCTGAATTCTCAGCACTTAGGACAGTGCCCAGGGCTTTGCTGATGGCTCAGCTGGTAAAGAATCTGCCTACAACACAGGAGACTGCCTGCAACGCAGGAGATCGGAGTTCAATCCCTGGGTCGGGAAGATCCCCTGGAAAATAAAATGGCAGCCCACTCCAGTATTCTTGCACAGAGAATTCCATAGACAGAGGATTCTTCTTGCCTACAGCCCATGGGGTCGCAAAGAGTTGAACAGGACTGAGTGACTAAACCACCACCAGGACAGTGCCAGGCTCTGTAGCTCTCAATTGACATCTACAAGCTATTGCTATCATTGGAATTAAATTACATCTCTGTTCTTGTGATATTTAATGACCGTATAGTTGGTTTGACCCTATGGATAAATCTGACAGTTAACTCATAAATGCAGATGAATGCTTTAGAGTTTCAAACACATCTGTCTCTTCCCAGAAATTCTGATGGCATATCGAGGACATTGATGAAACTATAGATAAAAATAGCTCACATTTTGGTGTGCTTGCTATATACCAACAGACAATACTAAATACTCAGTACACATTACCTTATTTTATTTTTACAATAACTCTATAAGGTAGATAACAGTGTCATCCCAATTGTATAAATGGGGACACTAAGTAACAGGGAAATTTAAGTAATTTGCCCAAAATTATAATTGTGGTAACTATTAAAGCTAAGGTTTGAATCCCAGCATTCTGTCTCCAACCTTATAGCTGAGCTAGTCGCTAAACATCTTTTACCTACATTTAGGGTACTAATATGATGGGGATGATAATATTGGCTAACACACAGGATTTTGAAAATTAAGTGGGATACTGTGTTCTTGAGCCAGTCCTTGCCACTTTGAAGAGTGAGCTCAGTGTATATCAGTCAGTACCATTAGTAGCTACTAGCTTTCAAACTCCCTGAGTACAAATATCATGTCTAGTTCATTTCCATTTCCCTCACAGCACCCGGACACTTGTTGTCTATTATTGGTGCATAACAAATGCCTTTGAATGAGACTGAACAGCGAATAGGACTCAATCAGTAAGGATCAAATCTCCTATGAGAAATTTAAGAGCAGTGGCCTTCAGGCATTTCTGGGGGCTCAGGGAAAGGTAGGGTTACTTTTAAGTCCCTCTCCATCCATGCGACAAAATATTGGGCTGGCCAAAAAGTTTGTTTTGGTTTATCCATACCATCTTATGGATAATCTGAATGAACTTTTTGGCCAACCCAATAAATAAGCCCCCTTATCATAACCTTCTTAATATCTGGCTTCCCAGATGGATCGGTGGTAAAGAATCCACCTGCCAAAGCAGGAGATGCAGGCTTGATCTCTGGCTTGGGAAGATCCCCTGGAGGAGGAAACGGCAACCTGCTTCAGTATTCCTGCCAGGGAAAACCCTTGGACAGAGGAGCCTGACAGGCAACAGTCCACGGGGTTGCAAAGGAGTAGGACACGGCTTAGTGAGTCAGTTCAATTCAGTTCAGTCACTCAGTCATGTCCGACTCTTTGCGACCCCATGGACTGCAGCGCGCCAGGCTTCCCTATCCATCACCAGCTCCTGGAGCTTACTCAAACTCACATCCACCAAGTTGGTGATGCCATCCAACCAGCTCATCCTCTGCCATCCCCTTCTCCTCCTGCCTTCAATCTTTCCCATCATCAGGATCTTTTCAAGTGAGTCAGTTCTTTGCATCAGGTGGCCAAAGTATTGGAGTTTCAGCCTCAGCATCAGTCCATTCAATGAATATTCAGGATTGATTTCCTTTAGGATTGACTGGTTTGATCTCCTTGCAGTCCAAGGGATTCTCAAGAGTCTTCTCCAACACCACAGTTCAAAAGCATCAATTCTTTGGCACTCAGCTTTCTTTACTGTCCAACTCTCACATCCATACATGACTACTGGAAAAACCATAGCTTTAACTAGACAGACCTTTGTTGGTAAAGTAATGTCTCTGCTTTTTAATATGCTGTCTAGGTTGGTCATAGCTTTTCTTCCAGGGAGCAAGCATCTTTTAATTTCATGGCTACAGTCACCATCTGCAGTCATTTTGGAGCCCAAGAAAATAAAGTCTGGCACTGTTTCCATTGTTTCCCCATCTATTTGCCATGAAGTGATGGGACTGGATGTCATGGTCTTAGTTTTTTGAATGATGAGTTTTAAGCCAGCTTTTTTACTCTCCTCTTTCACTTCCAGCAAGAGGCTCTTTAGTTCCTCTTTACTTGCTGCCATAAGGGTGGTATCATCTGCATATCTGAGGTTATTGATATTTCTCCCAGCTTAGTGAGTAAGCAACAACAAAAACATTCTGAGGAAGCCCGACCTCTTGGAATTCCACTGAGTTCCTAAGGGCAGGAACAACCCAACCCTCCCACTGCCCACACTCCCCCTCCAAAGAATGGGCTCGCTAGAAGGACAAGCATAGCCAATATCAAGGAAGTGATAATCAAAGAGCCCCTTAATCACAACCTCTACCTTAATATTGCCTTCTACTCACCAGAGACATAAGCAAGAGTCTCAATTTACCTACGGCAGGTGGTAGGCCTATGGAGATGTTCAGAAGCAAAAGAGAGTGTTCATCCAAATATGTGGATATCTTCATACACAAATGAAAACACATTCAATAGAGGTAAAGAACAATCAGTGATGGTGGAGGCCACCAAAATTCAAACTCCCTGGGACGGGCTGTTGAACAGCAACTCCTGCTGCAGATCCAAGTTCCAAAGCATAATTTGTAGTCATGTAGCATGAATACCCCCGGATGACAGTGTAAAACATTTATAAATCAGACCCTAGTGAACAGCGTCTGTGCTTTATAACTGCATTTAACTGTTTCTCACTTCTCTGCTGGTAGAAAACAGGAATGCATAAAAATATACTAAGAAGAAAGAGGAAAATCCTATTCCTAACATAATTTCACTTGCAAAAAGGGAATGAGGGAGAAGCACTCCTCTCGTTATGTTGTGATAATTAATAGTAATAATGTTTCTACTGCCTTGAGAACTCATCATGTTTTGGGTAGTCACCTCAGGGCTATACATGCATCATCTGTAGTTCCAAAATATGGTGCAAGGGTGGGCATCGCTTTCCTTTTAAGGATCCCAAACTGAAGTTCATAGAGGTTTAGTAATCTGCCCAGAGTTCAAGCTGAGCTTGAACTTTGAGCTAGGACTTTCGATGTTCAGCCCCCCAAAATCAATCATGAAGGTACAGCAAAAAGACCAGGCTGAGGCAAAACTCAGAAACAGACATATGATCATGTTTCACTAGTCTCTGCTCCAGATTTAATTCTCTCTCTGACAATCCTGGATGTAAGGTCTCATCATCTCAGCAAAACTGAGCTCAGAGTACGTCTGTAACTCTTGCAAGGTCACATCAGTTAAATGCTGGAGTGGAATTCGGAATCAAGTGTGTTGTCTCCAAATACTTATCAGCCCTAGAACATCAAAAAGAAGGTGGAGGTTTGAGTGAGTTTTCTTCTATACTTGCTACCATACCTTCAAATGCTTGTGAATATCTGGGTATCCCGTCTTGTAGATTTTTTGCCAAATATCCTTTCTGCTTCTAAGCTGACTTTCTCAATACCTGGAAGGGTTGGTTGACCTGCTTAGGACAAATATTGTGCACTTAGCACCCTCACAGAATAGACCTTGTCAAGATTTCAGAATATTTAACCAAAATCAAACAGCTTTGGTAGCAGCAACATTTGACCTTAAAGGGTTGCTTCTCAAGTAGTATGGATTTATGACCTAATAGCTGTTCATAGCTCAAGGAGATCAAACCAGTCAATCCTAGAGGAAATCAATCTTGAATATTCATTGGAAGGACTGATGCTGAAGCTAAAGCTCCAATATCTGGCTACCTGATACAAAGAGCCGACTCATTAGAAAAGACCCTGATGCTAGGAAAGATTGAAAGCAGGAGGAGAAGGGGACGACAGAGGATGAGATGGTTGGATGGCATCACTGTCTCAATTGGCATGAGTTTGAGAAAGCTCAGGGAGATGATGAAGGACACAGAAGGCTGTCATACTGCAGTTCATGGGATTTCAGAGTAGGACATGACTGAGAGACTAAACAATAACAACAAGCTGTTCATAGGAGATGGATTTGGAGGGGAGGGGCTAAAGGTCCCTCTCATTTGAATACCACTTCTCCATGAGGACAACTGTCTTTTATAAAAAGAAAGATTTGGTAAAAATAGATACCTAGTGAGGAGATGCTAGATAGCACAGAGAGCTCAGCTCAGTGCTCTGTGATGACCTAGATAAGTGGGATGTGGGGAGTGAGCTCAAGAGGGAGGGGATCTTTGTAGAGTTGTAGCTTATTCACTTCATTGTACAAAAGAAACTAACACAATATTGTAAAGCAATCCTACTCATATATATGTATTATATATATATATGTATATATATAAATCAGTAAATTAAATACTGGCAAACAAATTAAAAATAAATTAAGATAAAAAAAGAGTTGGTTTTATTGTGGAGTTCATGTCCTATTCATTTTTGTACCCTAGTATCTGGCACACGAATGCTACATTAATAGCCATGGATATTCTTTGCATATGTAGAGTGTCTGGACCACCACTTGTCTATAAAGGACCTCCCTGGGGTGTGAGCAGAGCTGCTACAGGCATCCAAGGTGACTGGCAAGGCTGGAAACATATGCATGGATTTTTCCAAAGCTAAACCCATTCATCACTTCTATGTCTCAGAAGGCAAGAGGGTTGTCCCCCCTTTTTTTTTTTTAACCATTGGATCCCAAAGGCCTAGAACTGTGTCCATATATTATAGATTCTCAGTGAATGTTTGGTGAATAAATAATAGCCAGAAAGTGGAAGCAACCAGCATGGTCTTCAACAGACGATTAGATAAAAAGATGTAGCACACGTATCAGTTCAGTTCAGTTGCTCAGTCATGTCTGACTCTGCGACCCCATGAATCACAGCACGCCAGGCCTCCCTGTCCATCACCAACTCCCAGAGTTCACTCAGACTCACGTCCATTGAGTCGGTGATGCCATCCAGCCATCTCATCTTCTGTCATCCCCTTTTCCTCCTGCCCCCAGTCCCTCCCAGCATCAGAGTCTTTTCCAATGAGTCAACTCTTCGCGTAAGGTGGCCAAAGTACTGGAGTTTCACACATATACTCAGGCATTAAAAGGAATGAAATTGTCATTTCATTTGCAGAGTGCCATTTGCAGAGATGAGGATGGACCTAGAGACAGTCAGACAGAGTGAAGTAAGTCAGGAAGAGAAAAATAAATATTGTATATTAGCCCATATATATGGAATATAGAAAGCTGATACAGATGAATTTATTTACAAAGCAGAGATAGAGACACAGGGGTAGAGAACACATGTATGGATACTAAGACCAGGATGGGGGTGGGATGAATCAGAACACTGAGATTGATGTATATAGACTATTGATACTATGTATAAAATAGATAACTATTTTATAATAAATATGTGAGAACCTAGTGTACAGGTTCTCATATAGGGAACCCTACTCAATGCTCTGTCATGAATGGGAAGGAAATTCCAAAAAGATGGGATATATGTATATATATTGCTGATTCACTTTGCTATACAGAGGAAACTGACACAATATTATAAAGCAACTAAACTCTGATAATTTTTTTAAAAAGTGATTCTTGTCACATTGTAATTTAGTCAGCCTCAACTTCCTTTACACACACAAAACTGCATGTACACACACCCACACCCACATAACATGCATGAAAATCCATGAATTTGCACACTGGTAGGCTTTGACCTGAGAATGTCTTGAGGTCAGAAATTTTTTTGTGTTTCTGTCTGGCCCCAGGACTTAGAATGGTGACTGGTACAGCCTTAAGGGAACATTTGTTTGGGCTGGTAAACTACCTCCCAAGGATGTTTTCCAGGGCTCCATCCCACTGAGTTTTAAGACACTCTGTTATATCTAATTTTTCAAAGCTTTTCTTCATGCTAGTATTACCTTCTCATCAATTATTTCTCCATTTTCATTCTGAATTTTTGCCTTTTTCCTTGTTATACCTTCATCTACCACTACACAACACATTGGTCCTGGGGATTTATGTTGAAATCTCTGCTACAGAGAGTATATCACCAGCATGGGCTTCTATAACACTTCCAAAGTAGTACCAAGGGAGCCCACCCTTTGTACAATGACTATAAGGTGTTACTTGTACAACATGGAAAGGGATGAACGGCAAAGATTATTCTGGAAAGAAAGAGGAATTCTGGCTAGGGCTCACAGTAAAGGCAAGAGCCCAAGACTACAGCGTCCCCTCCCCCCGCACAAAACTGTGAAAGAAGAGACTCAGCTGTGGGATGCAGTAAAGAAATTGTAAAATAAAGAGGAAGCCGGATACAAACAAAGAAAGAAGTAGATTTAAGGTTGAATTGAGTATGCGTGCATGATATGTCGCTGCAGTCATGTCTGACTCCTTGCAACCACAGACTGGAGCCCGCCAGGCTCGTCTGTCCGTGGGATTCTCCAGACAACAATATACTGGAGTGGGCTGCCATGCTCTCCTCCAGGAGTCTTCCTAAGCCAGGGATTTAATCCATGTCTCTTATGTCCTCTGCATTGGCGAGTGGGTTCTTTAACACCAGAGCCTTATTCAGTCTTTATTTCAATCTATACTTATTGGGTTCCTTCTAGACATCTGTCTCCAGGATACTGGGTGCCAGGACACACACAGTCCCTGCCCTGTTATGCCTTAGGCCCTAGTGGGGAGCGAGGCATGGATAAGATAGTTACATAAGTATATAATAAAAAGCTGATGAGTCCTGTAAATGTGTGAAAGAGGCTCTGATCTGTTTGGAAGAGTCTGCAAAGCTTTTACCAAAGAGGTTATTTATTTATTTATTTTTGTGACTCACAGCAGGCGGGATCTTAGCTCCAGACAAGCTATTGAACCTATGCCCCCTCTGGTGGAAGTGTGGAGTCTAAGGAAGCGTGGACCACCAAGGAAGTCCCCAAAGAGATCATTTTTGAGTTCAGATTCAGAGATGGGGAAGAGTTAGCTAGGCAAAGGAAGGTGAGGGGAGTTGAAGGGAATTTAAAACAGAGAGGACAATATGTACAGAGATTGTATTTGGGGAAAGAACACGTAAGAGGAAACCAGAATTGAAAGAGACACGTGTACCCCAATGTTCATCGCAGCACTGTTTATAATAGCCAGGACATGGAAGCAACCTAGATGTCCATCAGCAGATGAATGGATAAGACAGCTGTGGTACATATACACAATGGAGTATTACTCAGCCGTTAAAAAGAATCCATTTGAATCAGTTCTGATGAGATGGATGAAACTGGAGCCGATTATACAGAGTGAAGTAAGCCAGAAAGAAAAACACCAATACAGTATACTAACACATATATATGAAATTTAGAAAGATGGCAATGATGACCCTGTATGCAAGACAGCAAAAAAGACACACAGATGTGTATAGCGGACTTTTGGACTCAGAGGGTGAGGGAGAGGGTGGGATGATTTGGGAGAATGGCATTGAAACATGTATACTATCATGTAAGAATCGAATTGCCAGTCTATGTCCAACGCAGGATACAGCATGCTTGGGGCTGGTGCATGGGGATGACCCAGAGAGATGTTATGGGGAGGGAGGTGGGAGGGGGGATTCATGTCTGGGAACGCACGTACACCCGTGGTGGATTCATGTCAATGTATGGCAAATCCAATACAGTATTGTAAAGTAAAATAAAGTAAACATAAAAATTTTAAGAAAAAAAGAGGAAATGTAAAGAGACCAAGTGTCCAGAGCATGGAGGTAGGACAGCTGCCTGAGAAGAGGTCAGAGAGAAGGTAGAAATCCCTTACTGACCAGGAACAAAGGCCACAGAGTGGACAATGACGTTCACCATGAGAAGCATTGTCGTTGTTTAGCTGCTTCAGTTGTGTCCGACTCTTCACACCACTATGGACTATAGCCAGCCAGGTTCCTCTGTCCATGGGCTTTCCCAGCAAGAATACTGGAGTGGGTCGCCATTTCCTTCTCCAGGGGGTCTTCTCAACCCAGAGATCGAGCCCGCCTCTCTTGCTTGACAGGCAGATTCTTTACCACTGAGCCACTTGGGAAGCCCCATAAGAAGGATAGGAAGCTGTTACTGTATTTAAGTCAATCAGTGATAGGAGACATTTGCACTGTTCAAGTTGGCTCTGGCTAATACGTAGGAAATGGTCTGTTTGGAATAAACAATAGAATCAGGATGCCCAGGTGGATAGTAACTGCAGGAATCCAAATAAAAGATGATGGCTTGGACTAGCATGGCAACGGGTTGAGGAGGAATGGGGTATGTTTGAGACATACCAAGATATAAAACTGGCAGGATTGCCGATGGATACAGTGTGGTGGTGGGGCAAGTTTCCGGTGTGGTTTCTGGATTATGCACCTAGATGCCTGGGGGTGTCACCTGCTGGGGCTTCCCAGGTGGAGCTAGTGGTAAAGAACCCACCTGCCAATGCAGGAGACACTAGAGACACAGGTTTGATCCCTGGGCCAAGAAGATCCCCTGGAAGAGGAAACGGCAACCCATGCTGTGTGAGGACTGAGTGGGCATGGAGAAGAGCATGCAGTTGTTTGGGTCCAACGCTTCGCTTCCTCACCCTCTAGTCATGAAAATTAACGCATTAGATTCACCTCTCAGAGGTCAGTTTCCTGATTTGCCATGCTGGAATACTGCCTGGTCTGTAGAGCTGTAAGAATCAGATGAGACAAAATTACAAAAATTGCGCAATGCAATGCTGGTTCTGACCTCACGTCCCACAGATAACAGTGGTCACTGCATTACCCACTTTGTGATCTCAAGTCAGAAAATTGACCTCTTTTCTCATCTGTGGAATGGAATTAATCATAGTGGCTTCCTTGCACTTTGCTGTGAAAGACAATGCAGAAACTGTGCCTGTTCCAGAGTGGCTGCTCAGTACACATTGCACATTAATATTAAAGTTCCAGAAATGTACTTGATTTCTGTTTGGCTGGATGAGTAGGAAATAAGTGCATGAAATGAGGGGGGAAAAAAGTAGCCAGGAGCAAACATGAAGACATTTGCCTGTTTTTGTTAGTGTCTGTCTTTGCTGGGGCTGTCTTTTTCAACTAGACCTTCACTTTACACTCTATGGGATGGAGATGAAGCTTATTTCTACTTCCTCTGCTGGTCACCAGGAGAAGGTCATTGAAGAAAGGATCCTTTTGGGATTTCCCCGGTGGTCCAGTGGTTGGGAGTCTGCCTGCCAATGCAGGGAACGTGGGTTCGGTCTCTGGTCCAGGAAGATCCTATATGCCATGGAGAAACATGCATCAAAACTACTGACACCTGTGTGCCTAGAGCCCTACTCCACAACAAGAGATGCCATCACAATGAGAAGTCTGCACAGCACAACTAGAGCGTGGCTGTCGCTCGATGCAACTAGAGAAAGCCCACATGCAGCAACAAAGACCTAGTACGGCCTTGAATAAATACATGAAAATTTTTAAAAACAGTCCAAATTAGAAAAAAATCTTAAAAAAAAGAAAAGACGCTTTGTCCACCTGGAAATGCTTGTGCTGGGAATGGTACAACAGATGGCTGCTTTTCAGCACACTCGCAGAAAGAGGGCATTCTTCTTTAGAAAACTTAAAGATAGTGTCTCAGCCTCCAGGGAGCCAGGGACAGCAAAGCCAAGAGATAATGAAAGAGGGAGGGAGGTGGACAAAGACACGGCCTGGAGCTAACCGTGAAAGACAGGCTGCCTGCCTGCTGTCTACCCCTCTGCGGCAATGTCAAATCAGGGCCCATCAACGCTGATGAGAAATCAGATAGAGGGACTACAGGAGGGCACATTCCAAGGAGTCATTCATCTCTGGAGGCTAAACCTATGTAATGTCCTTGCTAATCTTGGGCTCCTGGGTTATGAAGCCTGCCATGAGGGATGAGTTATATTTTCAATAAGTCATTCTAGCTAATCAGGCCCTCTCATGGTGAGCTGCTCAAGAAGAGACAAGATGAACCACTCTGAGCTTCTGAGCAGGGGGCTCAGATAAGGAGAGAAAACTCAGTGGGGGCCTCCTGACCCCAAAGGGCGCTGCCATCCCCACTCCCCTTGCCAGTTGGCACAAAGGGAAACACAGACCGCGCAAGCACAGAAAGATGACGGGATCGGTGTTTGATAAGGTTATGATTAAATCAAGGCTTTTGCTCTAATTATACTGCATTTAAATAAACGCAGCCTAGTAATTGTAATTGATGTGCAATTAAACGTGTATTTATATCACCATTGCCTTTCCTTGTGCAGCTGTCTGTTCCTGCTTCTCATTGAGTCTGGGGACACTGAAATCTGCCTGATGCTCAGGAGGAAGCCCTGCTTCTCTCACGTGGATTCCTGGTCCAGGAAGTATAGCAGGAGCCCCGGGGCATGCTTAGAAACATTCCAACATTCCAGGGCCTGAATGATATTTGCAGGTCTTTTCAATCAGCCTTTCCAGGAGAGGGCAGAGGCTGAGGGTCCTTCTTCCCCCCAGAAAGTTTCCATCTTCTCATCTATGTGCCGATTATTGTGCAGCCACTCAGTTGTATCTGACCCTTTTGAACCCATGGACTGCAGTACACCAGGCTTCCCTGTCTTTCACCATCTCCCAGAGTTTGCTCAAACTCATGTCCACTGGGTTGGTGATGTCATCCAATCATCCTCTGTCACCCCCTTCTCCTCCTGCCTTCAATCTTACCCAGCATCAGGGTCTTTTCCAATGAGTCAGTTATTTGCATCAGGTGGGCAAAGTATTGGAGTTTCAGCTTCAACATCACTCCTTCCAATGAATATTCATGACTGATTTCATTTAGGATGGACTGGTTTGATTTCTTTGCTGTCCAAGGGACTCTCAAGAGTCTTCTCCATCACCAGAGCTTGAAGGCATCAATTCTTCAGTGTACAGGCTTCCTTCTAGTCCAACTCTCACATCTGCACATGACTACTGGAAAAACCATATAAGTGCCGGATGGGTCATTAAACAATGACAGAGTTAGGGAGAGATGAATGGAATATCACAGCTATGGAAAATATCATTGGTGTTATCAAAAAGCCATGAGGAAGATCTTTGAGGTCCTAGGTGGAACCTCTGTGAATTTCTAGGTGTTTCAGCTATATGGAAGATAAGACCCAAATATGGCAAGGTGGAGGAAAAGGGACAGGTAAGAAATTACATGAAGATTCAAGCTCGATTTACATTTCAGTGAACACTTATCAACGCTGGTAGCTAGAATACATCATAAGGCTGAAGAAGATATGCCCTCAGGATGCGCATCATCTAAGCTACATGAAAGTAGGAAAACAGCTCAGGCAAAGAATTAAAGCAATGTAAATCAAAGAAGGTTAGGGGCATTAATGCTGAGCTCACTGCTGATTGCATATTTGAGACTTAGATGAATATCGTAAACCTTTAGCCTCTTTCCCCAGAAGTCATGATGCCAGGGCTTCTCTTCACCCATCAGAGTGCTAATTAAGAGGCCAGAGAAATACCACCGTCCACCTCATCTGTTTTTGTTCTCCTGTTAAAGGACACCATGCATCTCCCTGACAGCTAGTCATTACAGGAACGTATGGGCACCCGGACTTCTGCCAGAGACAGTGAAGACCCCTAAAGATCCCAAGCAGAACCCTCAGCCATGCTGGTGCTAAGGAGGGGTGCATCCTCTCACCAGCTACTTTGTCTGATGCAGATTTTAACCCCCAAAGGGGTTCAGTGAGGCAGACCTCAGTGGAATGAGGGTGTTGGTAGACAGAACAATGGGGAAGAGGGAAAAACAACTGATCTTGAATTACTGCAACTCTCTGAGGTCACTTTCAAATCTAAGGCGCTTGAAAGGTGAAAAATGGTTTTCAGCATATTAAAAAAGCGCAGTACTTTCCACTTTCTTTCACTCTTCCTCGTTACCAGGCACTTCTCTATGTGATATTTAATTGACCTTTATCCTATAGCATGGATTATTACCTCTAAGCGACTCATTTAAAAAATGGAGACTTAGAGGGGTTAAGGGCCTCTTCAAGGTCAGAGGACTGTGCAAATGATAATGCTGGGACTAAAGCCCAAATATGCACCTACCAATCCAATGTTCTTTAAAAGTCAGTCAGGTAAATGGGCACAAAGGATCTTTAAGGATGATGGAAACGTTTTAAAGCTAGAAATGGTGATATTCGCACAGCTCTGTAAATTTTCTAGAAACCATTGCACACTTAAAATAATGACCTTTATGGCATGTAAATTATATTACAATCAGCTCTTAAAAAATAAAGGCAACCAAGTATAGTAAGCAGGGCCTGAGCTTTGGTGTTATTATACCATGGTTCAGATCTTAATTCCAGCTCCTAAATTCTGGGCAACCTTGCAGAAGTTCCTTAATTTCTGTCCACATCCATTTCTTCTTCTCTACAATTGGAGTATTATTACCCATTTCTCAAGACTGCTGTGAGGGTCTGGCACTAAAGCAATAGCAGCTGATTTTATTTCTGTTATTTCTGATGCCTAGGAATCCTGACATAATAAAGTCAGTAGCCCTTCACTGCTTGCTTAATCAATAATCATACTCATATCAAGGTGAAACTTGGATGAGCAAAAGACATATGATATTGTTTGGATCAAAGTCCCAAATCAGTACATTTCACCATCACTCAATTAGCAACTAATTAGCTCAACAGACCAAGGGCATCTGCATATTCACCTTCTCCTGAACTCAAACTCAAACTAAACTCCTTCTCAGACTTGACTACTCTTAGGTATAGACTGGAGAGCTGTAAGAATTGGATGCCCAGGTCCCACCCTAGATCCAGCTAGTGTGTGCTCAGTCATGTCTGACTCTTTGTGACCCTCTATCCATGGGAATATCCAGGCAAGAATACTGGAGTGGGTTGACATTTCCTTCTCTAGGGGATTTTCTCAACCCAGGGACTGAACCTGAGTCCCCTGTGACTCTTGCATTAGCAGGTGGATTCTTTACTACTGAGCTCCCCCGAGAACACCCCCAACCCAGAGAACCTGATTTAAATCTGGTATGGAATATAGACTGGGCGTTGAGATTACTGAAATCTTCCCATGATTCTAATTGCTGCAAAGTTAGGAACCGTAGTTCATTGGCTTTCAATTCTGACTATAAAACAATTCTCTTGAGGAGCTTAAAAAAAACCCAAGCCTGAGCCTCACACGCTAAGATTCTAAAATAATAGATCCAGGGTGGAGTGTGGACATGCTAAATATTCCCCAGGTGGTTCTAAACTGCAGCTTGGGTTGAGAACCACTGCTTCCTACCTTGATAAGCAAAATGCTTTATGGGCGAAGGATTTATTCCACAGCCCTTCCCTTCATTCCTCTCCCTTGCATCCTGGACAAGAGTTCACAGGATGGTATGTCGGGTACTTCCTGTTATTGCCTATGAAACTGTGACCTCAGATCTTAGGCCTGTTTCAGTGAAGCAGACCTTGGAGTTTCCAGTAATCCCAAGAACATAGGAGGAATATTATTAAGGAGAATGAGTCCATGTGCACGTGAACTCAGTTTTATCCAACTCTTTGAAACCCCGCGAACTGAAGCCTGCAAGGCTCCTCTGCTCATGGGGTTTCCTGGATGGGTTGCCATTTCCTCCTTTGGGGGATTTTCCCGACCCAGGGATCGAACCCCTGTCTTTTTCTTTGGCAGGCGGATTCTATATTGCTGAGCTGCTGGAGAAGCCCATTAAGGAAGATAACTGATGCCAATTCAAAAGGAGCATGGGCAGAGTAGCTAAGTGTTCTTCAAGTCACGTGGTCCACATAGTGCATGGAGATTGGAAGCCCATAAGAACAGAGTTTCCAGGAAGTGCAAGAGGTCATGGGGTGCTGAGGAGATGCTCAGCAAAAGGTCAACCACCCATTCATCCTTTCAACAGATGAGAATGGGGTTGCTCCTCTATGGTAGGAGCTGTGACAATGGGGAGCCAGGGAGGCCTGACAGCCTATTCGGAACTTAACAATGAAAATACAAACCTGCCTCTGCTGTAGTCAAACCATTCACTAAGTGGAGTCCGAGCTGACCACCATCCCTGTCATCTTGTGTTATACCCAGACCTCTGTTATTTACTTATTTGGCTGCGTTGGATCTTAGCTGTAGCACACAGGACCTTCACTGAGTCATGCGGGATCTTTCCCTTTGGCCCATGGACCCTCTAATTGTGGCATGCTGGCTCAGAAGTTGTGATGCATGGGCTTTGCTGATTGTGGGCATGTGGGATGTTAGTTCCCTGACTAGGGATAGAACCCACATCCCTTGCATTGCAAGGCAGATTCTTAAATACTGGACCACCAGGGAAGTCCCTCAGATCTCCATTGGTCACTCTTTCATTCGTCCAGGATGGCCCCCACATCCCTTGTTGCCTAGTCCACTAATCACTATTCTTATTCCTTCCTGTCTTGGGCTCAGATTGATGCCTTGACTTTCTTTCCGGTAACTGCTCCTGTGCAGACCCAGATTCTTTCCTTATCAAACGAGTTATCATCCTAGAGACCTTGAGGATGGGAGAATCAGGGGGTTCTATGGGTCAGGTAGAACTAACATGGGGAGATCTGGTCAGAAACACTTGCTCTTATAAAGGAGTTCTCAGAAAACTCTGGGAAGACAGCAAGCTTCATTCACTGGACAGGTGAAGTATGTACTCTGTCACTTCAACCACATGTCCAGTTCCCAAGGATTATGACTGAGCCGTCATGTCCTGTCCTTGACCAAGTGATGGACCTGCCTTCGCTGTTTGCCCCCATCAGAATCCTTTGTGGCCCCATCCCACAGGGTCAGTAGGCAGGATGAGCCGATCCTGGCAGACGTAGAGCTGAGATAAGTTCAACATATACTCCAAATCCTGGTGATTTGTATTCTCAGGAAGTAAAGAACCTACAGGTCCAGCTCCCAATTTTCTCTCCGGGCTTTATATCTGTGCTTCTTTCCTCCACTTCCTGCCCTCTCTCCCAAAATAGTAAATGAGAGTGATGCTATCAGGAAAGCACTTAGGAGGGATAAGAGTGGGTGATGATCCTTCCACTGCTGTGATGTGTGACATCACTCACCCTTAATCAGATGGCCTGAAGTGCATTATCTATCCAGTTCACTCAACAATGGATCAGAAAGCCCCTCTAAACACACTTTAGAGGTGCTCTCAGAGAACTATTATTAATTTTCTACACTCTGATACCCTTATCAATAAAGTAGACATGGCAATAATTAATGTGAGAAGTTGCTTCACATGGTACCTAACTTACAAATGTTACCTATTATTTATGTTGTTGGTGAACAGAAGGGAGTTTTTGTGAAAATTTTGTAAAGGTTTTGGAATGACCACGTGATATGAAGAGGAATGAATGAGCATCCACCATGCGGTATGTATTATCGTAAGCATGCTACTTATTATCTCATGTAAGCCTTACAACAATATATCATATAGATACTCTTATCCTTCCCACTTTATGGATGAAGGGGATTATCACAGAGAATTTAAATGACCATACCAATAAATATTCTCTGTGTTAATAAAAAATATATTTGGAAGATTCCAATGAACGTGTCCTCTGCATATTGGTAATTTCTTTGATACTTAATCCGTGCCATGTACGGACACTATTTAATAAAGTTATGGATGAAGGAATGAATAAGTAATGCCCATAGCCTAAGGCACCAAGTAGGGTGACATCTTCCTACTTCCCAGGCCTTGAAAGTGACTGTCTTTCTTGATCCAGTGATCAGAACATTTCAGCCTGTGCTAAATAGATGTTGGGATATTGACTAATAAAGTCTTATCCTTCCCACTGTGCTCAACTGGGTTGAGAGAGACTGAGAATCACAACACCAAGTAGGTGGATAACTTTATGCTATGAAACCCACAAAGCAATAGCACTGAAGTCTCCCAGGCCAAGGTGATTGGCTTGCGAAGCAATGGAAAGAACGACAAATCCTTCTTTATTTTCAGAACTGTAAAATGATCAAAATGTCCATCAAAGAAGAATGGTTAAGGAAGCTATGGTACATATATACAGCAGAATATTACTATAAAAAGGAATGAATTGGGGTCATTTGTAATGATGTGGATGGACCTAGAATCTGTCATACAAAGTGAAGTAACTCAGAAACAGAAAAGCAAATAATGTACATTAATATATATATAAATGGAATCTGGAAAAACGGTGCAGCTGAACCTACTTGCAGGGCAGGGATAGAGGCGCAGAGAATGGAAAAGTGGGCACAGGGAAGGACGAGGAGAGTGGAATGGATTGGGAGAGTAGCACTGACATGTGAAAGACAGTGAGTGGGAAGCTGCCGCACGGCTCAGAGACTTCATCTCTGTGATGACCTAGAAGGGCAGGATGCGGCGTGAGAGGGAGGTCTAAGAGGGAAGGAATAAATGTATACATATGGCCCATTCTCTTCATTGTACAGCAGAAACTAGCACGATATTGTAAAGCAATTAGACTTTCATTTACAAATAAAAGATCAAAAATAGCAGCTCCTTCTATGACCTCCCATTAAAATTCAATCATGTCGCTGACTTACTACTCCACTTGTAAGGCAGACATGGTCCTGTTAAAGTAGTGGAAGCTTTGCTTTCCTGGGATGAGGATTTGCCCTTGGAGTTATTGGGGGGTCCTAGACACTAAGCCTGACATAACCTGTGCCATTTCTGACACTTCCGGAATTTGGGGATAAAATTGACCCAAGCCGTTACTTCCTCTGTTCCAGACATGATTCCATTTTCATCCATTATTAGGTCTATCAGGATTTCAGCAACATTATTTTCATGTGACTTGCTATTCTGATGCTTTCCTTGTGGTTTGCATGAGATTGCCACCCCCCAATCCATTAGAAAGTGCCACCTTATTTTCAGAATGCATTGTTGTGTTTATCTAATGTCCTCAGACTCAGCAGCTGCCAGCAACCGTGATTTCAATTCCCCAGTTCCGTCCTGATTTGTGTGTGATTATTCCAGTGGGAGGCATGGCTACTTATCACACACAAAGTACTCCTGATGTGCATAGAGGTCTGTAGATTTCAGCAGCCAGAGGACAGACTTCTTAGCCACTTTTCCTGCGGACTTGCGATTTTGGGAGGCAGAGCAGAGACTTTGGCTTAAACTGGAACCTGGCACCACTATAATGTGCTGTAAGATTGACTCCTTCAAAATTTTGCACCAGCAGTCTTCTCTCCATCTGCTTAAGAACTGGCAGTGGTAAAGCAAGGCATTCCCAGGCTAGCTTCCAATGAGAAAGCTCCCTTCACTGAGTAGTGAGCCTCACTTCATACTCAACAAGTGCCCAGGTCTGAACCCACAGTATCCACACTCAAATTGGACTAGGTCTGTGATCTCAGCCAGGTTGATTACTTCAGCTGATTTCTGTTTTCTCCTCAGTAGGGCTGCAAAGATCAAAAAAAGCAATAACCTGCAAAACACCTAAAATCATACCTAGAACATGAAAGATTTTCAGGAAATGTTGACTTCTCTCCATATTACTACACTCTCCTTTGTCCCCATGGATGTTTCCATTGCCACCGTTAAAGACGGAAGGATAAAGATAGTTAAACTAACCATCCCAAACTTCTCTTACGGAAACTTAATCTAGCGAGGAAGTACTTTTCCATCATGGATTCTCTGCCTGAGCCCAAACAAATCTATTGAAAAAATCAAGTTTTTTTTTTTTTCTTGTTTACTGGTATTGAATGATAGACTCTTAGGGAATCCATTCTATGATAGATTAAGCTACAACTACCTGAATGAATGAGACCATGCCTGTATTATTCCATCCAGTTCTGGGGACTAAATAGTAAAAGCGGTGTTACATGCACCCAGTGTTCATTGCAGCGCTATTTACACCAGCCAAGACATGGAAGCAACCCAGGTCCATTGACGGATGAATGGATAAAGAAGATATGGTACATGGAGAGAATGAAATATTACTCGCCCACAAAAGGGATTGAGATTGGGTCATTTGTAGAGATGTGCTTGGACCCAGAGTCTGTCATACAGAGTGAAGTAAGTCAGAATGAGAAAAATAAATATTGAGTGTTAATGCATATATAAGGAATCTAGAAAAATGGTACCAATGAACCTATTTGCAGGGCAGGAACAGAGGCACAGATGTAGAGAATGGACTTGCATACACAGCAGGGGAAGGAGAGGGTGGAACAGACTGAGAGGGTAGTATTGACATATACACAGATAACACATACACGTACATGTGTGTATGACCTAGAGGGGCGGGGTCAGGGGATAGGCTCAAGAGGGGTGGGATATATGCATAGTTTTAGCTGATTCACGTTGCTGTACAGTGGAAACCGTCACATTGTAAAGCAATTATTCACCAACTAAAAAAATGAAAAAGGGTGTTAGTACTCCAAATCATGAATTATAATCATGAAGAGGCTTGATACCACGTAATTAAAAGGAGGAACATGGGATAGTGCATCTTAATTTTTTGTGTGTGCTCTTTATTTATTTATTTTTTTACTTGCAATACTGTATTGGTTTTGCCATACATTGACATGAATCCACCACGGGTGTACATGAGTTCCCAATCCTGAACCTCCCTCCCACCACTCTCCCCATATCATCTCTCTGGGTCATCCCAGGGCACCAGCCCCAAGCATCCTGTATAGAGCATCTTAATTTTTTTAATGGGGTATACATGATAGCTACATTTTCATTGATTGCTTCATGCTTGTCTTCTTTCAAAAACAAGGTTTTGAGACAAGACTTCTAATATGGCAAATCCTCTCAGCAAATCTTCCCCAAGCTACGAGACTGGACAAAGTTGTTAAAAACACATACACAATTTTAGGACTTTGGAAATTAACCAAATGCCTATATTGAATTTGGAAACAATTATTCATAGACAAAATACTGAATTTGGGGTACAAAACCTGAAAGCCTGTGTCATTCTTTCTATAAGAATGCACCAGTTCATAAAAACTGGAAGCTTCACTGATGGTGAGGGCCAATTTTATCTGCAACAAGCAGACAAGGGAGAAGCCCTGTAGCAGCTTGTCAGTCGTGTTAGCTATGTCTGTAACAAATGAAAGAAAGACCACTTGCTCACTGAGAGGTGTGGACTTAGCTGGGCAAGTAAGAAACTGGCAGCGCAGACAGAAATTTAGCAGAGAAATTTGATAAATGACACAGCAAAAAGGGGTCTTGATCTTTCCCACTGGTCTCTAGTTGACTAGAAAGTTGTGCACACATGCAAAGCGGACCAAAGAGAATCTAGCTTGTTTATGTATTGATGTCTGACTCTGTCCTTGCATATGTGCAATAGGACCTGTGGAAAGTAAAAACTGGAGCTGGCTTAAAAACTGTAGGAGGGACTTCTCTGGTGTTCCAGTGGCTAAGACTCTGCATTCCCAATTCAGGGGCTCAAGTTCAACCCCTGGTCAGAGAACGAGATCCCACCATACTATATCTAAGACCTGGCACAGCCAAAGAAAATAAATGAATAAAACAAAAATAAATATTTTTAGAAATTGTATGAATTTGAATGTGTGCCCTGACATATACACAAATCCACTGGTAGAGGGTAGAGACTTTCTGAATTGAGGTACTTAGCACAGATTTTCAAGTATCACTGTTTGATCATTAAGTTATGCAGAAAAAAATGACTCCTAGGAAATCATGAGTAAAATAAAATTTTTTAAACAACAACACTCTCCGACATAAATCACAGCAGGATCCTCTATGACCCACCTCCCAGAATACTGGAAATAAAAGCAAAAATAAACAAATGGGACCTAATTAAAATTAAAAGCTTCTGCACAACAAAGGAAACTATAAGCAAGGTGAAAAGACAGCCTTCAGAATGGGAGAAAATAATAGCAAATGAAGCAACTGACAAACAACTAATCTCAAAAATATACAAGCAACTTATGTAGCTCAATTCCAGAAAAATAAACGACCCAATCAAAAAATGGGCCAAAGAACTAGATAGACATTTCTCCAAAGAAGACATACAGATGGCTAACAAACACATGAAAAGATGCTCAACACCACTCATTATCAGAGACATGCAAATCAAAACCAAAATGAGGTACCATTTCATGCCAGTCAGAATGGCTGTGATCCAAAAGTCTACAAGCAATAAATGCTGGAGAGGGTGTGGAGAAAAGGGAACCCTCTTACATTGTTGGTGGGAATGCAATCTAGTACAGCCACTATGGAGAACAGTGTGGAGATTCCTTAAAAAACTGGAAATAGAACTGCCTTATGACCCAGCAATCCCACTGCTGGGCATACACACCAAGGAAACCAGAATTGAAAGAGACATGTGTACCCCAATGTTCATCGCAGGACTGTTTATAATAACCAGGACTTGGAAGCAACCTAGATGTCCATCAGCAGATGAATGGATAAGAAAGCAGTGGTACATATACACAATGGAGTATTACTCAGCCATTAAAAAAGAATACATTTGAATCAGTTCTAATGAGGTGGATGAAACTGGAGGCTATTATACAGAGTGAAGTGAGCCAGAAAGAAGAACACCAATATAGTATACTAATGCATATTTATGGAATTTAGAAAGATGGTAACGATAACCCTGTATGCGAGACAGCAAAAGAGACACAGATGTATAGAACAGTCTTTTGGACTCTGTGGGAGAGGGTGAGGGTGGGATGATTTGGGAGAATGGCATGGAAACATGTGTAATATCATATAAGAAATGAATCGCTAGACTAGGTTCAATGCAAGATACAGGATGCTTGGGGCTGGTGCACTGGGATGACCCAGAGGGATGGTACGGGGAGGGTGGTGGGAGGGGGATTCAGGATTGGGAACACGTGTACACCCGTGGCAGACTCATGTTGATGTATGGCAAAACCAATACAATATTGTAAAGTAAATAAAATAAAATCTGAAAAAATATATTAAAATGCCTTAGATAAAAAAAATAAACAAATCAGTAGAAACAGTAGCAGTCACATACCACAAGTGAAATAGATTTCATAGGTTTATTCATATCAAATTACTAAGAAAACAACAAAATTTAAAAAAAAAGACTATAGAAACAAAAATTTCTGCATAGACAGGACAATTCAGAATTCAGTTACTGTCATCCATTATCTAAAATATTCCCATTTTTAATAAAAATTATGAGGCATGCAAGTAAAGGGAAAATGTAAGGCATAGAGAAGGGGGCGCCAGAGAATAAGACGGTTGGTTAGCATCGCCACTCAGTGGACATGAGTTTGATCAAACGGCAGGAGATGGTGGAGGACAGGGAAGGCCTGGCACGCTGCAGACCACGGGGTCGCAAAGCGTCGAACGTGGCTTAACAACAGAACAAGAGCAACAAAGGCACGCTCAGAAAAGTGTTAAAAAGAAGTCAGTAGAAAGTGTTTTTGAATGGGGCCATATATTGGATTTAGCAGACAAAGATTTCAGAGTAAACATTACGAAGTATGCTCAGAGGACTAAAGAAAACTGTGTTTAACGTATGATGACAGTGATCAACAAACAGAAAATCTCAACCAACCAACAGAATTGTGAAAAGCGCCAACTGTAAATTCTGGAGTTGGAAAATATACTAACGAACCACGTGGCAAGAAACGGTGGGCGGTCTCTAGGAACCGCAGATCTGAAAGGTGGCAGCATTACACACAAAAACGCCAAACTGGAACCAATCGTAAGGTCCGTCAGCTGGTGAACAGACAGACAAAGCTGTGTACCAACACAACAGAACACTAATCCGCCACAAGAAAAGAAAAATTACTAATATGTGCTATTCATGTAAGATGAGTAAATCTCAGAAACACTACACTAATTGAAATAAGCTAGATGGGGAAGACTACATATGGCATGATACTATCTATATGACTTGTCCAGAAAAAAATTTATATATAAAATAAGAAAGATTAGCAGTTGCCTGGGTTGGGGCTGTGAGGACATTGATTTTAGGTGGAAACTTGGGCTAATGGGGTGGGAAGATTAATTCTTGGTGGAAATTTGGGATGATGGTAATATTCCAAAGCTGGATTGTGGTGATGATTACACAAAGTTTACTAAAAATCATTGAATCTTATACTCACCAGGATTGAAACTCATTGGATTTAAATTATATCTCAATAAAGCTGTTAAGAAAGCTCTTTTGTATAAGCTTCTTGAGGTCAAGTGTTCACACATAGAGCTCAGTTAAGAGACTTAAATTCACTCAAATAATTAGGGTTGAAAAGCAAAAACTAAACACTTCATCGTTCAAGGTTGCCTTATTCTCTTGCCTTGAGGACTATGTTTGAGATCCCTCCTTCCCAGCTTAGCTTCTTTGTAGATCATTTCATAAATGGGAACAAGTAAACCCCTAGTTAGTCAGTTAGTTAATTTAGTTTGGTTAATTTTCCACTGCTAAATGCCCAACAAATATTTTTTTTTACCATAGAAACTCTCCAAATCTTCAAATCTAACCCTACCTCTTTTTCTCATACCCATCCCTCTCTCTTTGGCCTTAGGGTTTGCAACTTGATGTTTTTAAGAGAAGAAAAAAGTCGCAGCCCATGTTGCCTGCACTTCGAGTATACCACTCTTGCTGCTGTGACATCTGTCACTCTCTGCATAGCAGGGCCATCAAACTGTCAGGGCTAAGTGAAGTTTGGCTGATTCAGTGTACTCCTCCTTCGGAGATCCCTGTCAGAAGCATTGGGCTGTGGTGGATACAGATGTATGCTCTTTGGGTGACTTGCTTTTGTAGTTGTTGCCTATTAAAGACCCTGTTACTGTTTGTTCATCTATAGCATTGAGTCAGAGGCACATTGAACAACAGTCAATACTTGTTGTTCGTTGCTTGGAAAACTGCCTCCAAATGCACTCTCCCTATCTCTCTTCCAGTCACAGTGCCCTCTCAGCCCCAAGGTGTGAGGTCTGACCTGTTGGCAGGACCCCTGAACCCTATCTTGGGTACAATTGGGAGAAAAGTTATGAGTAACCTAGACAGCTTATTAAAAAGCAGGGACATTACTTTGCCAACAAAGGTCCATCTAGTCAAAGCTTTGGTTTCTCCAGTAGTCATGTATGGATGTGAGAGTTGGACTATAAAGAAAGCTGAGTGCTAAAGAATTGATGCTTTTTGAACTGTGGTGCTGGAGAAGACTCTTGAGAGTCCCTTGGACTGCGAGGAGATCCAGCCAGTCCATCCTAAAGGAAATCAGTCCAGAATATTCATTGGAAGGACTGATGCTGAACCTGAAACTCCAGTACTTTGGCCACCTGATGCGAAGAACTGACTCATTTGAAAAGACCCTGAGGTTGGGAATTATTAAAGGTGGGAGGAAAAGGGGACAACAGAGGATGAGATGGCTGGATGACATCACTGATACAATGGACATGAGTTTGAGTAAACTCCAGGAGTTGGTGATGGACAGGGAGGCCTGGTGTCCTGCAGTCCATGGGGTTGCTAAGAGTCAGACACAACTGAGTGACTGAACTGAACTGAACTGGCCTTCCCAAGTGGCACTAATGATAAAGAATGCACCTGTCAGTCCATGAGATGCAAGAGGTGTGGGCTTGATCTCTGGGTTGGAAAGATCCCCCGGAGTAGGAACTGGCAACTCACTCCAGTATTTTTGCCTGGAAAATCCCATAGACCAAGGAGCCTGGCGGGTTATAGTTCAGGGGGTTGCAAAAAGTTGGACGCAACTGAGCACACAGCACAGGGGACTTGAAAGCATCTTCCAGATGGGATTCACTGAGTGTGAGGTCATTAAGGGAGGAAAAAAAGGGGAGTTCAGCCCTCTAATTAATGATACTGATGGGCAATTGCATGCTGGCAAAAAAAAAATGTGACACTCTGAGCAGAGTTGCAGGCAGCGTTCATCTGGTAGCACTAATCAACAGACCTCATATTAGTGAGGAATTCTGCACTTCCATTTGGAAAGAAAGAATGCATCCTCCCATTGAGTACTGGGATAATTGGTAGAATTAAGGAAAACTACATCATTCCATTTGGATCCAGTACTAATTGGAGTGAACAGAATGATCAGCTCAGCAGCAAGAAGCACAATTCCTTACATTCCCACTGCAGAAAGGAGACGTTCTCTACACAATGAGCCGCTGTGGTCCCTTCATCAGTAGTTAGATCGCCTGCTCATCCAAAGTGCCCTGCGGGAGGTCCCTGAGCCATGTTTTCTGCCAGCCAGTTACTGATTCAGAAAAGCAAGCCTTCTAATTTGTTGCAGTGGAACTAGAAGGCCAGCCCACAGCGAGACTGGGCTCTGCCTGGCTGCTGAGCTCAGGCAGAGGTGTCTGCAATATCACAGAGCAAGTTTCAAGGGCTTGATTCATTAGAGAGAAATCAATCTATCTGAGGAACTCAGAGTCCAAAACAAAGTTCTTAGGCAATTCCCGAGCCACCACTTCAATAAAAGCCTTCCACTTCCTAAAAGCAAAAACACTCAAGACAGGTGAAGTTGTACTTTCTTCAATATTGATAGCTGAGGTCTCATGCCCTTCCTGAAGAATGAACACTGAATCCTTTCTCACTGCCGACAAGAGGGGACAAAACAAAGCTGTTTTCTTTTTCTAAGAATTCAGCTGATACTGTTTTTCTCCTGATGGATTCAGAGTTTCTGATTTTTCAACCGACCCACCCCCAAATCCATTCACTCATCTCCCTTGCCTTTACTGAACCTCTGAGCAAGACTCTACTAACTGATTGGTTCCATTTTATAGATGAGGAAATGCAATTTTAGAATAATTAGAGAACTTGTTCCAATCCCATATGTAATAAGGAGTGGAGCTGGTATTTTATAAATATGATTTTTCTGACTCTAGAGCCCAAATCCTGGTATAAATAGTGAAAATGCCAAGTTTTTCTTACACTGTCGGTGGGAATGCAATCTAGTATAGCCACTATGGAGAACAGTGTGGAGATTCCTTAAAAAACTGGAAATAGAACTTCTTTATGGCCCAGCAATCCCACTGCTGGGCATACACACCGAGGAAACCAGAATTGAAACAGACATGTGTACCCCAATGTTCACTGCAGCACTGTTTATAATAACCAGGACTTGGAAGCAACCTAGATGTCCATCAGCAGATGAATGGATAAGAAAGCTGTGGTACATACATAATGGAGTATTATTACTCAGCCTTTAAAAAGAATACATTTGAATCAGTTCTATTGAGGTGGATGAAACTGGAGCCTATTATACAGAGTGAAGTAAGCCAGAAAGAAAAACACCAATACAGTATACTAATGCATATATATGGAATTTAGAAAGATGGTAATGATAACCCTGTATGCGAGACAGCAAAAGAGACACAGAAGTATAAAACAGTCTTTTGGACTCTGTGGGAGAGGGAGAGGATGGGATGATTTGGGAGAATGGCATTGAAACATGTATAATATCATATAAGAAACGAATCACCAGTCCAGGTTCGATGCGTGATACTGGATGCTTGGGGCTGGTGCACTGGGACGACCCAGAGAGATGGTACAGGGAGGGAGGAAGGAGGTAGGTTCAGGATGGGGGACACGTGTATACCTGTGGTGGATTCATGTTGATGTATGGAAAAACCAATACAATATTGTAAAGTAGTTAACCTCCAATTAAATAAATTTACATTTAAAAATTTAAAAAATAAACTTAAAAAGAGCATTCATAAGCCCTTCAAAATGCTAACATTACAGCAAAACATTCTCTGAAATTCTCTCCTGAATTCATATGTGCTTGCATTTTTACACACAGAATTTTCCACACACTACAATATTTTCCCTTTCTGACCTAACTCCTTATAGTCCTTCCATTTTCTCACTTTTCCTAACAAAATCTTTCTGGAAATGATCTCATTAGCTCAAAACGAATGATATGCACTTCAGCAATAATTATATTTTATTTGGCCAATTGCCCTCTTCCTTCTTGTAAAAGGGGAACAGCCACAGAAATGCAGAACTGCTCCTAGGGCTTGAATACAGACAGCAACCATCCCCCATTCAGGCTGATCCACTCTCCCCAACTATAAGCATCACCAGGCTTGTTTTAGAACTTTTTGATTGGTAGGGGAAAATTTAATTATTTCTGGGGGAAAAAGTGACCTTCAAATTCTACTTTCAGAAGATAGCTCTTTTGGCAAAGGGCTTTTGGCTGCTGATGGCAAACTGCAGGGAAACTAATGTATACCTTCCGTTAAAGGGTTGGGCTATATCCTAGAGAAAAAAAGGACAGGGACATTGATGATTCCGATCTGATGAGAGAGAGACTTCTCTAGTGGTCCAGGAGTTAAGAATTTGCCTGCCAAAGCAGGGGACACAGGTTCGATCTCTGGTCTGGAAAGACTCCACATGTTACAAATCAACTAAGGCCATGCCCCACAGCAAGAGAAGCCACTTCACTGAGCGGTCCCCCAGCCGCAACTAGAGAGTGGCCCCACTCACCACAGCTAGAGAAAGCCTGTGCACAGCGATGAAGACCCAGTGCGGCCAAAAATAAATGAATAAACACCATTTTTTTTAAATGATGAGAGGAAAGATGGGGAGATATACTTTAAAAGAGAGGATGAGCATGAGATAACACCTTTGTCTAAGAGTAGATAATGCATTTGGGTAGGATATTTGGGGATGTATTTTTTAGGAACTTAAGCTTTATTGACCAGGGACATTCATAAGAAATAGTTCCCATTTGAACAAATTGCAAAGACACAAGCCAAAGGAATACTTCCTTAATGGAGAGAGTAGAATTCCCATAAATTGATGGATGGGGTAGTTTTCTTGCTTTAAGATGACAATACTTGCCAGTTGGACCAGAAAACTTTAAGGTCCTGATCCAAACCCAATGCACTACATGCTGTTAGCAGATACAGTCATGGGATGGATCATGGGTGGGAGAAATGCATTGAAATATGTTATAAAAGCACAACCAGCTATGGTTAGGGTGCAGAGGAGTGGGAGACTTATGTGTAATATACGAATGATTGTGTTTATTTTGCTTGAGGTTGAAACATCAAAATACATCCTATGCACATATATGGAAGTGTGGACTTACGTACTATAAAACCATACCCCTGTTGTCAGAAAACCTGAGCTCAAATCATTCTTTTATTACTGTTTTGAGGCAAATCAGTTCACTTCTCTGAGATTTATTTTCCTTATTTGAAAATGAAGTTGTTGGACTAGAAGTTCTCTTCTTTCCCAAGCTCTATGACCCAGCTTTTCAATAAAAGGAATGACCCACAGAGATGTTATGGGGAGGGAGGTGGGAGGGGGGTTCATGTTTGGGAACACATGTAAGAATTAAAGATTTTAAAATTAAAAAAATAAAAAACTACTAAAAATAAAAAATAAAAATAAAATAAAATAAAATAAAAAAGAACCTGGGGCACAAACTTAAAAAAAAAAAAAAAGGAAATGAAAATGTACATTAGTTAGGTTTCAGAATTAATTCAGTTGTGGGTTTTTTGATAGATAGTGTACAGATCTTAAATTTTGAAATCTTTTTCTCTCCCAATAAAAATATGATGATCTGTATAACTGAGCAAAAGTCTACTATAAATTTTCTCCCCAAGAAGATGTGAGAAAATTGTGACTTACTTGGAAAGACAGTTTAACATAGTAATTTTATGGAAAAAGAGTCTGAGTTAAGATTTGCTTTTTATAAACACCTTGAATTACAGTAAGGCAATCTCAGAAATAAAGTTGAATGAGTAACTGTATGACTTTGGAATCTGGCTTGACTGGGTTGAATGCTTCTTGCCCTAAAAGAAAAGAATTAGGAGCAAATTTCTTTTCTTTTCATCCTTCTATCCTATATACCAGCAGTTCTCAGGCAGGAGCAACTTGAGCCCCAAGAAACATATTAAAATGTCTAGGAATGGAAGGTAGAGGCATTCTTGGATATGGGGGAAGCAGAAAGGGGAGCAAGCATGGGAGAAGCTGATGACTTGGCGTTGAACACAGCACATGTGAGCTGTTTCTGGGACAAACCTATGGAGGTGTCCAGCTGATCGCTGGAAGAGATGGAAGAAATTCCCACCTGCCTGGAGTTGGGGAAGGGTGTGGAAAAAGCTTCAGATAGTGTTGACATTTGCATTAAGGCCACTAGGTAGTTGCTAAACAGATTTTTGGAAGAGGGGAAGAGAACAACACTCCAGGCAATTAGAACAACACTCCATACAATTAGAAAGCCAAAGGATAAATCAGGGAAGAGCAAGCTTTCAAATACAGTTGAAGGAAGGGGAGTCAGTGTGATGACTTCCCTATGTGACATCTCACAGTCCATGGGACTTGTCCTGGAGTGATCCTTTCTATGGGTGAAGGAGTGGCTGTGTGACAGTGATGTAGTATGACTTTGTAAATAAATCTGCAGACTCTGAAAAAAAAAAAAAAATGTCTAGGAACAATTTTGGTGTCATGACTGAGGGAGGGAGCTTGTTACTGACGACTACTTAGTAGAGGACACAGAGGTTACTAAACATCCTCTAAGGAGCAGAAAAGCCCCTCACAACAAAACAATACCCAGCCTAAAATATCAGTAGTGCTAAAGTTGAAGGACATGGATTTGAGCAAATTCTGGGAGATAGTGGAGGACAGAGGAGCCTGGCGTGTTACAGTCCAAGGGGTCGTGAGGAGTAGGAGATGGCTTAGCAACTGAACAACAGTAACAAGTCTGTGGGAGGTATCCAGAAACCTGAGTCCCCAGCCATAGACCATGGTGACCTTCCTAAGATAACATCATCATGGGGAGCCAGCCGTATGCCATCCCTCAGCAATATTGCTTTCATAGCCTAAAAATGACAGCAGAGAAGAGGAAAGGGTTGAAAAAAAATGAACGTACTATCCGGGATCTTCCACACTGGTTTCCCTCTAAGTGATCGAAAGAGAAGCTAAGGGAAATAACAAAGGTTAACTTTGCAACAACTATAGCCTCTTATATAAGGAGCTCTGTGAATACTACACTACTTATAGACTTGTGATTTGTCTTTTTATATGAAGAATGTCGTTCAAAGTAGGAAAAAATACAAAGAAATGTTTCAAAAGGGAAATATGAAACTATTTTTTTAGGTTTGAACATGGAAATTAGGGCTCAGTTGGTCAATCAGCCAAAAAGATTCCCAAGGCAAGGTAAGATCTTATGGGACTGCCTTGAGGCAAAGCCAATTCAATCATTTTCTGCAGCCTAACTGTCAGGACCCAAAAACTAGGTGGAATAATGAACTGATTAAAACCTGTAATTGCAATTCAATGGGGGAAACCATTCATCATGAAGATGGCAATATTTTTACACTCCGGACTGCACAGAAAAGACACAAACAAAGGTAGAACCCGGGGGCATGATGAAAACCTGAGGGAAGTGCATCTCTTAAGAGAATATAGAACCAGCCTGAGTGAGGAGCTAGGTCTTCATCCAGTGATGTTCTGTTTTCTGATTTAATGACTGAAACCCAGGCTTCTCTTTCTTGCTCTAACCTGAGACCCTGTTGAGGATACACTTCTAGTGAGATCACTATCAAATTTCCTGGATTTTACCCAAAACAAACACTAGTCAGTGAGCTCAGTTATCCCTTGATATTTTGCAAGTCTTTTTCTCATACCATTTCTATCTTTGAACCCATATTGATTTGTGAAAGAGGTGGGAGTTGCTCAGTCATGTCTGATGCTTTGCAACCCTGTAGACTGCAACCCACCAAGTTCCTGTCCATAGGATTCTCCAGACAAGAATACTGGAGTGGATTGTCATTTCCTTCTCCAGAGGATCTTCCTGACCCAGGGATCAAACCCAGGTCTCCTATATTGCAGCAGATTCTTTGCCATCTGAACTACCAGGGAAGCCCATATTGATTGATTTGTTTCAAAGGTTAATCAATGAATACTTTGAGCTTTAAGGATTAGACTGTCTTTTGCAGCTCTTCAAGTCTGCTGTTGCATCTCAAAATCAGTCACAGAAAATGTGTAATCAAATTAATGTGGTTGTGTTCCAATAAAACTTTATTTACAAAAAAATAGGTTGTGGGTCAAATATAGCCTGGAAGCTGTAGTTTGCTGACCCTTGTTCCACATACACAATAGTTACTAAAATAACATGTTAAGCAAAGTAAGAATTAAAAATAAATGACCAGTATACAATAACTTCCTTCATTTTTAAAAAGATTTTTTGATGCGGACCATTTATAAAGTCCTTATTGAATTTGTTACAAGATTCCTTCTATGTTTTCATTTTTTGGCCATAAGGCATGTGGGATTTTAGCTCCCAGAGATTGAGCCCACACTCCCGTGCATCAGAAGGTAGTCTTAACCACTGGCCCACCAAAGAAGTCTTTCCTTCATTTCTTGAAAGATATGGTGGTCATTCTGTACTAAATGGCACTTTCTTCCAATAGCTAAGAAGACTTTTGGACCAGCTGGTAATAAATTGTACTAATGAGTATAGGAATCCTGGGGGTTGCTGCTACTGCTAAGTCGCTTCAGTCATGTCCGACTCTGTGCGACCCCATAGACGGCAGCCTACCAGGCTCCTCCGTCCCTGGGATTCTCCAGGCAAGAATACTGGAGTGGGTTGCCATTTCCTTCTCCTCCTGGGAGTACAGTGTCCAGAAAATGTATAAAGCATACTTCATTTTATTAATTTGTTCATCCTTTCACTCACTCCAAACAAGATCTGTGTGGCTATCTGTTTCAAATGCTTTTCTAGGTTCTAGGAATACAATGTTGAACAAGAACAAAATTATTCTTGCTCTTCTGGAGATCATATTCTAGTATGAGGAGGCAGACAATGAACAGATGAATACATAAGCAAGATAATTTCTAATAAAGAAAATTTCGATAAGGAATAAAGCGGTGGTGTTGTATGGACCAGATGTAGGTGGAATAGTTACCACTACTGTTTGGGAAGCTAGACAAGGCTTCTCTGAGATGATTCTTTCAGCTAATGGTGATAAATTTCATTAAAAGAAGAATTAGAAAAGAAATAGGAAAGGAGACATTGGTACGGTTGGAGCATATAATTGAAGTGAATGGGAGGGTACCAAATAAGAGGTGAGAGAGAGAGGCTGGAGCCAGGTCATGCCTTGGGACCAGGTTTGAGAGTCTGAACTCTTATTTCTTTCTTTCTTTCTTTTTTTTTTTTTTTTTTTTTTTTTTTTGAACTCTATTTCTAATGTGAGGGGAAGGTACTGCAGGATTCGAAGGTGGAGATACACAGCCTAACTAGATTCTTCAAGGATAGCTCTGACTAGCGTGTGCGAGTACACTCTAGAATGGTAACAGGGAAATTCTTGCATGATAGTGGCTTGTTTTGAAGCGTTTTCGTTGCATTTCCATTTGGTTAATTTATGCATGATTAAGATCTTGATGGAAACTGGTATTTTTTTTTTTTTTTTTTTTTTTTTTTTTTCGTTTTCCTTTTCTTTTTTTATTTTTTTTTTTATTTTTATTTTTTTTTCAAGCAGAACTTAATGCTTTATTTCCAAAGTATTTGAATTAATCTTTCGTTTAACAAAAGTTGGAATAAAATACTATAGACTAATATTAATTATGGCAATCACTCACAAACATTTTGGTTTTAAATATATGTCATGTTAATTCTTTTTTTTTTTTTTTTTAATAATTATTATTATTTATTTATTTATTTATTTATGGAAACTGGTATTTAAAGCTCTATTACCTTTTAAGAAATTACTTCTACCAAAAGAACCAAGGTCTAGTTCTGTTGAGAGCAGGTCTTTTGTTACGTTCTACATAAACCTCCTGGATTTCATCAGTTTCCACTTTAAGGATCAACTATGTGACCTATTGTACAAATTAGCTGTAGGATTTCAGAACACAGTCTCCAATATTTTCGTTCTTGAATGTGTTTTTAATCTGGTACCACACTGTAGATTTTAAATAGGCAATCTCTGTTTAGCAGCACAAACTTGAACTTCTGTTTCTCAGGTACTTAAGGGTATAAGTGGTTTCTTCTAGAAGACAGCAGAATAAAATGAAAAAAAAGCTTGGCTGAGAAACAAGCTAAAAGCAGCAGGTTTCTGCTCAATAGCGGACTCAAAGGTAAGGAATCATTTTTCTTTCACTTTGTGGGTAGGATCTGATCATATGCCTGTGTGAGAAACAGTGGGCTTTTCTTGATATAACTCAGATATCAGTTGGATAAGATATATGTCTATGTATGAACTTGGGTCCAGCTTCTGTTACCAGCTCTGCATCTATCTCTGTGCAAGCTAATGCTCCATAGCTGCTTGCAATGACATTGAAGGGTCCTTACACATGCGAAATAATTTGTCCTTTAATCAAAAAAGCCCCATGATCTTTTAGCCATTGCTACAAACCACTGCAGGTCAAGGCATCCTGATTGCCACTCCAGCCTTCCTGCCCCTTATAGTAATTACATCAGGCACATCTTCCTTGCCTCTGATGGTTAAGTGCTGCCATCTAGCCTCAGTCATTCTGGCATCTCATGATCAGCACTGATACCACGGAGCTTTTTTCTATGTTAATATCTCCCACTGTCAAACCCAGTCTAGAGAGGGCAACACACCACTGAACTTCTCAAAGATCCTGGAGCTGCCCGCTCTTCAGTGCATTTCTTATCGCCTTATTGTACAGTTCTCTCAAAGGGTAAACCTCAGAACAGTCACACTGACATCATGTGGGAGTCTTTTTAGAAATATAAATTTTAGATCCCCAGATCTAATGACATACTTAATTAGACTTTGGGGATGAGGTCCAGAAATTGATGTTTTACAAGTCTTTCTAAAGATTCTGTGCAGGGTTAAGTTTGAAAACCACTGACTTCATGAAAGGAGTGTCCTCTGGGATATCACCTATTCTAATATTTCCACTGTTCTGAGTCTTCTGATTTTATCCTCAATATTCAGCAAAGGCAATTCGATCTCATTAGTGTGGGCCTTTGATGTGCACAAGCTTTGAGGAGGTGCACTGAAGATTTTTACTTTTGTTTGCACAGACATATGCACACATTAATAAACTGAAGAAATCTGAGATCATCGTGTTACAGAAATGTTAACGTTCTAATTGTGATACTGGATTATTGTTTTGCAAGAAGTTACCACAAGGGGGAACTGAGAAAAGTGTACCTGGAATCTCTCTGTATTGTTTCTTGCAGCTACAGGTGTCTACTACAATGATCTGCCTTCTGTCTGTCTGTCTATCTATGTATCTATCCATCTATTGGTATTTTGGGTTCCTACCAGCATTGAATAAGTGATTCAGTTTCTTCTCGGCTTCATCAGCATTTGGTGTTAAACTATTTTATTTTTTTAGCCATTTAGTATATAGAGATATCCCATTTTGGGTTTTGCTTTTTTTTTTTTTTTTTAGCATTTATCTGAAGAATAATAATCCTGAAAATATTTTCATGTCCTTATTTACCATACGCACATCCCTTTCAGTAAAGTGTCTTTTGACCACTTTCTAATTGACTAGTTTGATATTTTTTTACTGTTGTTTTGAGTGTTCTTTTAGATACAAGTCCTTTGCCAGATACGTAGCTTGCAAATATTTTCTCCCAGTTTGTACCTTGTCTTGTCATCCCCTTCATATAGTCTTCTACAGAGCAGAAGTTTTTAATTTTAATGCAGTATAGCTCATCTTTTTTTTTTTCTTTTTATGGATCACGCCTTTGGTGTCAAGTCAAAAAACAGTACATTTTTTAAAGAGTGTGAGGTGTAGGTTAAAGTTCATTTTCTTGCCTATGGATGTCCAATCGTTCAGGCATCAGTTGTTAAAAAGTTTTCCTACATTGAATTTCTTTGGTACCCTGTTGAAATCAGTCAAGCATATTTATGTGGGTCTCTTTCTGGGTTCTTTATTCTGTTCCATTGATCTATGCATCTATCCCTCTGCCAATATCACACTGTCTTGGTTATTGTAACTATAATTCTTAAAGTGGGTAGAGTGATTCCTCTCGTTTTATTCTTTTCATCAAGATTGTCTCAGCTATTCTAGGACCTATGCCTTTCCATATAAATTTTACAATAGGCTTTTTCAATAACTACAAAAAACCTTCACTAAGATTTTGATGGGTGTTTTATCAAGCCTATAGATCAATCAAGGGAGAATTGTCATCTTTACGATTGGAATTGTTTTGCAATCCATGAACACAGTATGTTTCTTCATTTTAGATCTTCTTTGATTTCTATCATCAGCATCTTGTCATCTTCACTATTCAGGTCTTGTATGTGTTGTGTTAAGTGTCTTCCCAGGGGTTTTATTTTCTGTGGAGTAATTATAAAAGATACTACATTTTAATCTCAGTTTCAGCATGTCATTTTTAGTATATAGAAAAGTTTTTTTCTTTTCATGTATTAATCTTATATTCCACAATCTTGTTAATTCCTTTGTTAGTTCTTGGCGGATTCACTGGGGAAGCAGGGAGGGGGAATATTGTATAGAATTTTTCTAGTCCTTCCAGTCCTGTGTTGAACAGAAATGGTAAAAGTAGACGTCCTTGCCTTATTCCCAGTCCTAGGCAAAAGCATTGAGTCTTTTGTCATTAAGTATGATATTAGCTATACTTTGAAAATCCCCTTCATTGGAAGGTGGATTCTTGACCACTGGACCACCAGAGAAGTCCCCTGAGCTATAAATTTTTGGCAGATGCTCTTGATCAAGTCACACTAATTCTCCATTTCTAACTACCTGAGAGTTTTTATCATGAGTAGGTGTTGGTTTGTGCCGAATGCTTTTTCTGCATCAATTCTATCTGCTCATGTGACATTCCATTTTTGGTCTTTTGACAGGGTGCATGAAGCAAACTTCTAGAATCTGCTCTAGGTGTTTTTAGCAGATCATTGAACTCAGAGTCCCGTGTGAGTTTCTCTATGTCAATACATCCTCCCCTACCCAGTATTAAACATCTGTCCCTACCCCAGTCTCACCTACTCAGGATGCACTCCCATACAGAGTCTCCTGGTTCTCACTCACACACATTAGGAAGGTCCTGCAAATCCTTCCACATATTGGCTCTGAAGGCAATGGCACCCCACTCCAGTGCTCTTGCTTGGAAAATCCCATGGGTGGAGGAGCCTGGTGGGCTGTAGTCCATGGGGTCGCTAACAGTCGGACACGACTGAGCAACTTCCCTTTCACTTTTCACTTTCATGCATTGGAGAAGGAAATGGAAACCCACTCCAGTGTTCTCGCCTGGAGAATCCCAGGGACAGGGGAGATTGGCAGGCTTCCATCTATGGGGTCGCACAGAGTTGGACACGACTGAAGCGACTTAGCAGCAGGAGCAGTCCTGGAGCACAGCTGTTCTTCCCTAATCTAGCTGCACTAAACCCTAACTCTGATTATTGCCCTGGAGGCAATTGAGGAAAGGGGGAAGCTCTAAATGAGGATAAGCCTTATCTTATAAGACTTGCTCTTCAGGGGACAAGATTGCAAGCTTCTAGGCAAGAAGAGTCTGTTTTCCTGCAACATATGGAAGGCGTTGCCTCTGCTAGCCTCAAGAATCCAGGAGAATTTAAAGATTAAAGACTTTCAGGCATGTCCATCCAAATGCCCATATCCTAGGTTTCATGGTTGACTCTTCCTGTGCCAAGACCCTAATTCTCAAAGGTGATTCATTGAAAGGGAACATTCATGTTCATTTACAGCTCGGCTATCCTTTTAGTAGCCTCTGCGATTTTTAGTGGCATAGTTACAGAAGGTGAGAGTCTCCTTAAAATCTGTTATAAAGGCATCCCAGGGTTCATAGCATGACTTAAGCCAGCAGTAGAGTGCCCTTAACCTATCATTTTCTGTTGTCAAGGCTACCAGCATTGTTAACAGAAGTCATACTACTCCACAATCCTTATAATTGGCATTGCATCCATTCTGTTCCATCACACAGCCACTGCATAATCCATGTGTCACCTTCCACCTACAGCTCATCCTAAAGGCCATATGAAGGGATGCCCCTAAACAAGACATTATCATCATCCCATTCTGGTACCATTATCTTAGCCTGGGTTCTAGAAAGGTTAATACCTATGCACTGCTATTCATTGGGAATATAAATATCAGGGGAGCATGAGGAAAGTGAGGGAAAAGGGTGTGGGATAGAAAAGGATAGGGAAACACTATGATGGTGTGTCACTGGCCACTACTTGTGATCAAGAGCAAACAATTTCTCTAAGCTGGCAGATTGTTATTTCCCAAAAAGATGACTGGGAAGTCTTTGTGAAGTAATTGGTTCACAGGAAAATCAATAAGAGATAGAAAGGGAGGCAAATACATTCACTGACTCCCATTGGCAAATGGTTATCAGTTCACTCTTCAGATCGGTTCAGTTCAGTTCAGTCACTCAGTCGTGTCCAACTCTTTGCAACACCATGGACTACAGCATATCAGGCCTTCCTGTCAATCACCAAGTGGAGTTTACTCAAACTCGTGTCCATTGAGTCAGTGAGGCCATCTCAAACTCTGCAGTCCCCTTCTCCCCCTGCCTTCAATCTTTCCCAGCATCAGGGTCTTTTCCAATGAGTCAGTTCTTCACATCAGGTGGCCTAAGTATTGGAGTTTCAGCTTCAGCATCAGTCCTTCCAATGAGTAAATATTCAGGACTGATTTCCTTTAGGATGGACTGGTTGGATCTCCTTGCAGTCCAAGGGACTCTCAAGAGTCTTCTCCAACACCACAGTTCAAAAGCATCAGTTCTTCAACGCTCAGCTTTCTTTATAGTCCAACTCTCACATCTGTACATGACCACTGGAAAAACCATAGCTTTGACTAGATGGACTTTTGTTGGCAAAGTAATGTCTTTGCTTTTTGATAGGATTTCTAGGTTGCTCATAATTTTTCTTCCAAAGAGCAAGTGTCTTTTAATTTCATGGCTGCAGTCACCATCTGCAGTGATTTTGGAGCCCCTCGAAAATAAAAAGTCTGCCACTGTTTTCATTGTTTCCCCATCAATTTGCCATGAAATGACGGGACCAGATGCCATGATCTTCGTTTTCTGAATGTTGAGTTTTAAGCCAACTTTTTTACTCTCCTCTTTCACTTGCATCAAGAGGCTCTTTAGTTCTTCTTCACTTTCTGCCATAAGGGTGGTGTCATCTGCATTTCTGAGGTTATTGATATTTCTCCCAGCAATCTTGATTCCAGCTTGTGCTTCCTCCAGCCCAGCGTTTCTCATGATGCACTCTGCATATAAGTTAAATAAGCAGGGTGAAAATATACAACCTTAACATACTCCTTTACCGATTTGGAACCAGTCTTTTGTTCCATGTCCAGTTCTAACTGTTGCTTTTTGACCTTCATATAGATTTCTCAGGAGGCAGGTCAGGTGGTCTGGTATTCTCATTTCTTGAAGAATTTTCCACTTTGTGGTGATCCACACAGTCAAAGGCTTTGGCATAGTCAATAAAGCAGAAGTAGTTGTTTTTCTTGAATTCTTTTGCTTTTTCGATGATATAACAGATGTTGGCAATTTGATCTCTGGTTCCTCTGCCTTTTCTAAATCCAGCTTGAACATCTGGATGTTCATGGTTCACATATCATTGAAGCCTGACTTGGAGAATTTTGAGCATTACTTTACTAGCATGTGAAATGAGTGCAGTTGTGTGGTAGTTTGAGCATTTTGGGGCATTGCCTTTCTTTAGGATTGAAATGAAAAAGGACTTTTTCCAGTCCTGTGCCCACTGCTGCATTTTCCGAATTTGCTGATGTATTGAGTGCAGCACTTTCACAGCATCATCTTTTAGGATTTGAAATAGCTTAACTGGAATTCCTGGAATTCCATCACTTCCACTAGCTTTGTTCATAGTAATGCTTCCTAAGGCCCATTTGACTTCACACTCCAGGATGTCTGGCTCTAGATGAGTGATTACACCATCATGATTATCTGGGTTGTGAAGATCTTTTATGTACAGTTCTTCTGTGTATTTTTGACACCTTTTTTTAATATCTTCTGCTTCTGTTAGGTCTATACCGTTTCTGTCCTTTATTGTGCCCATCTTTGCATGAAAATTTCCCTTAGTATCTCTAATTTTTTGAAAAGATCTCTAGTCTTTCCCATTCTATTGTTTTCTTCTATTTCTTTGCACTGATCACTGAGGAAGGCTTTCTATCTCTCCTTTCTATTCTTCAGAATTCTGCATTCAAATGTGTAAAATATTTCCTTTTCTCCTTTGCCTTTAGCTTCTCATCTTTTCTCAGCTATTTGTAAGGCCTCCTCAGACAGCCATTTTGCCTTTTTGCATTTCTTTTTTTGTGTGAATGGTCTTGATCCCTGCCTACTGTACAATGTCATGAACCTTCGTCCAAAGTTCTTCAGATCAGATCTAATCCCTTGAATGTATATGTCACTTCCACTGTATAATCATACGAGATTTGATTTAGGTCATACCTAAATGCTCTAGTGGTGTTCCCTACTTTTTTCAATTTAAGTCTGAATTTGGCAATAAGGAGTTCATGATCTGAGCCACAGTCAGCTTCTGGTCTTGTCTTTGCTGACTGTATAGAGCTTCTCCATCTTTGGCTGCAAAGAATGTCATCAGTCTGATTTCGGTGTTGGCCATCTGGTGGTGTCCATGGGTAGAATCTTCTCTTGTGTTGTTAGAAGAGGGTGTTTGCTATGACCAGTGGATTCTCTTGGCAAAACTCTGTTAACCTTTGCCCTGCTTCATTCTGTACTCCAAGGCCAAATTTTCCCATTACTCAAGGTATTTCTTTGACTTCCTACTTTTGCATTCCTGTCCCCTATAATGATGGTATTAAATCCTCTAGCCTTCAGGACTGTCACACATGACATCAATCAGGTCCTATGATCCTACATATCTCAGAGATGATTAGCCAGCTGTAGCACAGAAGGTGAAAGGAGGCGGCACAGGTAGGAGGTCAGGTGCTATTGGCCTGTGCCATTGTGATGCTGGCTGGAGTCCATGGGTAATTACTGCAGAGGCAATCGGGGAATAATCAGTAACCCCAAGGGCTCTGGGGCTTAGTGACACTGAGAAGATCTGAGGCAGCAGCTTAGAGGCACAAAGCAATAGTTCACAGGATTGATTTAAGAATTGCATGAAATAATACTCATAATATTCTTATTACTACAAGAAGAAAATAGTCAATGCTCAATAAGTAGCACCTACTACTATTATCAGTAGTAATAATGATTTTTACACCATCCACAGGCATCCATAGCCATCTCAGAAGAGGAAAAATAACCATCAGCACAATATACTACTATGTAACACAAATGATTCACTTTGTGTGTCTTATCTTCAACAATTACCTTTTAAATCCCTTACCCTTTTTTTTTTTTTTTTTTAAACATTTGGTCTTGCTTTCTCTTCCCATCTCCATTACCTGGAATTACTTTCGGTTTTTCTACTAAAACGTTGTCCTTTGTTTCAATCGAATTTATTCTCAATCTTGGGATTCCAGATGTCAACATTACCCTCTCTCCTGCATCTCACATTCTTGCTAAAATATGCAAAGCACACAATAAATGTTTAGAACCTATTAATCTAAAACCCCTATTCTACTTCCTCTTCTTCTTTGTATTACTATTGCTACTGCTGTTGCTCTTACTACTGCCAACACCACCCACTGTCCTGAGCATCATGGCCTTAAATGGACAAACAAATATACTTCAAAGCTGTATTTTTGTCTGCATCCTTTTCTGCCTCAACTCTCTGTAATTCCACATAAAAATGCTGCTAGAAAAAGGCATGCAATGGTAACAACATAAACAAAAACTCTATTACAAAAACTACCAATTCTCCTAAATTTATTGAGCACTAAAGGCACTGTGGTGAATGCTTTATGTGTCACGTGCCCTTTATTCTTCATAATAATCCCATGGTGGAGGGATTATTATATCTATTTTGCAAATAAGTGAACAGAACCTTAAAAACCTTAAATAACGTGTCTCCCAGCTTAAGAGAGGCAGAATAACAAATAACAACAGCAAAAGAGAGCGACAGGACCCATTTGCGTCCATTTATAAAATTACTGTGCTCAGACACAGGCCGGCCTACCAGTCCTGTGCGCAGTCACTCAGTTGTGTCTGACTTTGCTACGCCATAGACTGCAGACCTCCAGGATCCCCCGTCCATTGAATTTTCCAGGCAAGGATACTGGAGCAAGTTGCCATTTTCCTACTCCAGGGGATCTTCCCAAGCCAGGGATAGAACCTGCGTCTTTTGCATCTCCTGCAGTAGCAGGAGGATTCACCACTGAGCCTCCAGGGAGGCCCACAAACTTCCATGCTTGGCCCCTAGGAAACACTCACACCAGAACTGTCTTTACTCCCCTGCAAACTTCCACACTTAACCTCCATTCAGTCACTCACACAGTCTCTGTTCTGCTCAAGTTCTCACCACCCCCATCTATGTTAGCTATCCCTCCATGATAGCTCCCTAGGGGTATGATAACAAAGTCTCATAAACTAGGTGGCTGAAAACAACAGAAATGTCTGGTCTCACCCTTCTGGAGCCCAGAAGTCTGAAATTAAAGTGCCAGTAGGGCTACGGTCCCTCAGAAACCGAGGGAATTATGACTGCTTGCTTCTTGTAGCTTCCAGGGTTTGCTCTAAATCCTTGGCATTCTTTGGCCTATAGATGAGTCATTCTGAACTCTGTTTCCATCACCACGTGGCTGTCTTCTACCTGCGTGCCTCTCTCTGTGTCTCTGCTCCTCTCATAAGGACTCCATTCAGACCAGATTAGGGGCCCACTTTATTCCACGACGACGCATTTAATTTACATATTTGTTATATATGCAAAGATCTATTTCCAAACAAGATCACATTCCAGGTAGCCAGAAGTTAGGGCCTCAGCATGTCATTTTGAGGAAGGGACACCATTTCAATCTATATAATCTTCCAATTAGAGTGCATGCATACATGTACACACAGGTGTGCACACACACACACCATCTTATTTAACAGTTCAAGTTCATCTGACTGCATCACTCACATCTTAGATGCACATTTCAACCTAAGTGCAGACGTGTGTCAGGAGCAAGGAAATGACCTGGCTCTTGTCCTCTATCTTAGATGAGGAGATCTGGAATTTTTGACCTACCCTGCCACTTTGCAAGTACCTGATCTTGATTAATTTATGTACCTGATTCAAGACTTTTTACAAAGTCCCTAGGAAGGTCTAACAACCTAAGGAAAAATATTTAAATGAAAAACTGTATGTGTGTGTATACCTGGAAATTTGTAGGGTTAGGTCAAATATTTTAACTCTCATCATATAGATGTATACACACCTGGAAAAATATTCAGTATTTTCAAAGGTAAAATTGTATAACTTACCCTTTCTGATCATTGATCTCTAGGAAGGGGGCCAGTTTTCCTCTTCCTGGAGTCAATTGCATGGCTCTTGCAGGTTTTTATTTTTTATTGTTTGATGCTTTTCCATTTTAGTATCTCCAGATTTTCTCCTCAACTGAATTGGCATCAAATATGCTGCTTTTTCTAATCCTGAAATGATTTTTAAGCGGCCCTAGTCATTACTTTTGCTTTTCTCCTTCCCTTCATAGTGAAACTTCTTAAGGAATGTTTTTAACTGTGTTCCCATTTCCTTTTAACTGATTCTCCTGATATTTCTTTGGCATCCATTGTCACATGTCAACTGAGCTGCCTTTATGAAAGTCACACACCATTAAGTGACCTTGGCATTGAAAGCAACTAGCTGGGTGCCAGTGTATCTCTTGTTGGATTCCAAGCCTCTTGACAGTTCCGTTGTGTATCCTAACTGGCTACCCCTCCTTCTGGACTTTATCTTGATTTCTGTGTTATGATAGAAGACTTGGTCCTCTTGCCTCTGTGAATAAGATCACTCCATCTTATTTGCTTCTACACAGAGAGCTTTTCCTCTCTGCCCTGTAGATGGGCGTCCCTCAGTTCTCAGACTTTCATAATGCATCCTTTATTTAATTTCTCTGGAAGATTCTTCTGTGGCTTTGACTAACACCTACTATTCATCTTCCTAATGTTCCTTCTTCTTGTGTGCCCTTCCCATATTTCTGGCTAAAAACAGAAACTACTCTCCAGCATCTGAAATACTGGTATGGTGCTCCAGGAGCCATCTCAGACTCTATGGATATAAAACCTAAATGGCATGCTTCCTCTTTGCTTCTCCTTCATTCTCTTTACCAAAGCATCCTTGACTGAACTCCTCAATGCTATAGATATTATTTTCTTTGTCTCTTTAATTCTTTATTCAACATCACAGAGTGCTTACTGTGTACCAGGCCCTGTACTGGGCTCTGCAGCCAATACAGATACAAATATGACAGTGTTTATGCCTTATGGAGTTCATTGTCTTGAAAGCTACATCACAGAGTACCCTGGGAATTTTGACACTTTGGGAGATGCTGAAAAAAATCCCTAATTCAGTTCTGTCTTTTTGCTCCTCCCCACCCCCACCATGCTATACAGTAGGTTCTCATTAGTTATCTATTTTACTGGCCAATGCAGGACACAGCTCTTTTGGGTTTCCCTGGTGGCTCAGCAGGTAAAGAAACGGCCTGCAATGCAGGAGACATGGGTTCAATTTTGAGTGGAGAAGATTCCTTGGAGGAGGAAATGGCAACCCACTCCAGTATTCTTGCCAGAAAAATCACATGGACAGAGAAGCGTGGTAGGTTACAACAGTCCGTGGAGTAGCAAAGAGTCAGACGACTGAGTGAGCACACACACACATAATACATAGATATGTCAATGCCAGTGTCCCAGTTCGTCCCACTCCACCCCACTTGGTGTCTGTACATTTGTTCTCTACATGTGTGTCTATTTCTGCTTGGCAAATAGGTTCATGTACCATTTTGCTAGATTCCACATATTGGAGTTAGCTCAGTTCAGTTGCTTGGTTGTGTCTGACTCTTTGCAGTCCCATGGGCTGCAACACACCAGGCTTCCCTATCCATCACCAACTCCCAGAAATTGCTCAAACTCATGTCCTTTGAGCTGGTGATCCCATCCAACCATCTCATCCTCTGCCATCCCTTCTCCTCCTGCTTTCAATCTTTCCCAGAATCAGGGTGTTATGCAATGAGTCAGTTCCCTGCATCAGGTGGCCAAAGTATTGGAGTTTCAGCGTTAGTCCTTCCAATGAATATTCATGACTGATTTCCTTTACGATTGACTGGTTTGATCTTCTTAGCTGTTTTTTTAACATCATGTCTCTGGATTCATCTCTATCTACTCCATCCTCTTTGCTTCCCTCTCAAATGCTCCCCAGACCTTTGAGATTTATTATCCCCTCTTCTGTCCACAAGTTGGACCCACCAAAGCCTGATTTATAACACACCACCTGGGGGACTGTTTTCCCTCTTTGCTGCAACTATTCTTCCTAACCGTGCAATAAGCACCTCTCTGCTTCTTGATAACTAGCAGTTTTCGTCAATGGGTGATCTTGACTCATTTCTAAAGTTTTTTTCTTGACTATATAAACAGGCACACCTTGCCAGAAACAATTAGTCTGTTTAGTCTCTCTTACAACTGAAGTTTTCCCCAAGTCCTTACAGGTCAGAAATAATACCTTACAATGTTTTCCAAAAAAAAAGGAATATCAACACCATACTAGAAACGGGGAATGGGTCCTATTAATTTCTTCCACTGACCTAGCCCAGCTCACCTAACACTTGCAAACTCATCCACTCATATATGCCCAATTTAAATAAAAAGTTAAAAGATCTCCTAAACCATTCAATCCATAAAAATTTCTTAAGTCTCTGCTAAGTGCAAACTAGTTAGATCATTACTGTGTAGATATTAAAGTATAAGACAGTTTCTCAGTCAACTACCTCACAAATAAATGTCAGTTATCTACCAGTACACAATATATTATATTACATTGTCACAAAATAATTCCCAGGGGATACACTTATGATCAACTGGCATATAACAGGCCACCATATTTTCTGATTAGTCTATGTAACTCAATGTAGGAACACAAGAAGCTGAAAGAGAGAAGTCAAACAACATTTGTTTGCAAATTACTACTACTAAGAACCTACTATATAGCTCAGGGAACTATATTCATTATCTTGTAATAACCTATAACGGCAAAGAATCTAAAACAGAATAGGTATATATGTACGTATAACTGAATCATTTTGCTGCACACCTGAAACTAAAATAACATTGCAAATCAACTATATTTCAATAAAAAATAAATCAAAATAAAGTAAGTCAATGAAACTTGATCGAGTGTGTCTGTGATTGTTGCTGGGATATCAGGATAATTAAGATATACAGAGCTTTTGCCTTGAGGCGGCATATATATATATATGTATATATATATATATATGTATATATATATATGTATATATATATATATATATATATATATATATATGTATGTATATGTATGTGGATAATTTCCTAAAGGAAATCAGTCCTGAATATTCATTGGAAGGACTGATGATGAAGTTGAAATTCCAGTATTTTGGCCACCTGATGCTAAGAACTGACTCATTGGAAAAGACCCTGATGCTGGGAAAGATGGAGGGCAGGAGGAGGAGGAGACGACAGAAGATGAGATGGTTGGATGGCATCACCGACTTGATGGACTTGAGTTTGAGCAAGCTCCAGGAGTTGGTGATGGACAGGGAGGCCTGGTGTGCTGCAGTCCATGGGGTCTCAAAGAGTCAGACACCACTGAGCCACTGAACTGAACCGAACTGAACAGGGACATAGATATTAACAGTGATAACAAAATCAGGTTTGAATCAGATCATCCAGACACCACAGTCCCAGCCCCTACTGTAAGTAATATTTCCTCCTTTTCCACTTCTCTTTCACCTCCTGGAATATGAAGTGTCTCCTCTGAACTCCAGAGAACATAGTTCCGGGGCTTGGACCCTTCTTGGGTGAGGACTTGTGTGCATCTGCAGGATATTAACAGTCCAGGTTCCCTTTTATCTTCCTGTGTAGGTCCGGTCCCTGTCTATCTACCCATCCCTTCCCATAAATCTATGGCCTGAGTCTTCCCAGGCCTGAAGCCAAGGCGGGCTACAGTCGCTGGTCGGTCAGGCAGAGACCTAGACTGTTCCGCAACCCTGCGCTCACCCCCTTTCAGTCAGGGCCCGTGGCCAATCACAGGCAGAAGGGAGATCGTTTCTGCCCTTCTCCTCCAGTAGGTGCCTGGCTCAGAGGGTTGGGCTGGGTTGATCATCTCAACCCAGACCATTAGTTTTCTCTGGCACTGGAGATCAGGCCTGAGTCTTCTGGGCTTTGACTAACCCTGAAATCTCATTTTATTTATTCCCAGCCCCCTCTCTTTCTCTGCCATGTTGCCCCTTGTCCAATAACTGGTGTAGGGCTTGTTTCAATCTCAGCAGATCTCCTTGGAAACAGACAGGCTGCCAGCCACAAGAAATGAGAGCTGGGCGAGGATTCTGGAGGCCTTGTGTGTTGGTGTGGAGGCGATGGAGGCCAGAGGGGCCATTAGAATAAGGTGCTTTGGTATTGACATGCCTTGGAAGACAGCAGAGAAATGGACAAAGGTTCCGAAAAATATGTGTTATTCCTTTACTGAAAGGAGATAAAAAGATAGAACCGATTTCATCAGAACATCTTTTCTGATTCAGAAATATTATTAAGGATAACTTGGTTGTTGAATTTACATCATTAGAAAAATTAAAATAGAGAGCCATGCTGTGTTTTGAGAAGAGCAGAACAGAGCTTCATAGCAAAGCATCTAAACCCCCCTCCTTATTAATTTTTATTCAGGTATGGTTGCTTTACACTAGTGTGTTCATTTCTACTCTACAGAAAAATGAATCAGCTATGTGTTGCTCTTTTTTGAATTTCCTTCCCATTTAGGTCACCATCGAGCATTGAGTAGAGTTCCCTGCACAATAGGTTCTCATTAGTAATCTATTTCTAAGGCCCTTTTTGACGACTCTCTAAAGACCTCTTCAGCCTCATCCATTGAGGCTGCCCACCTCCTTGGACTTGACTCACCACCAATCCTATCTTTCTGAAGACACCATGGCCTCAAGACAGTTTATGACTCCCTGAACAAGGGATTCCCAGGTGGCACTAGTGGTAAAGCATCCGCCTGCCAATGCAGGAAACTTAAGAGATGCGAGTTCCATCTCTGGGCCAGGAAGATCCCCTGGAGAAGGAAATGGCTGTCCACTCTAGTATTCTTGCCTGGAAAATCCCGTGGACAGAGAAGCCTGGCGGGCTACAGTCCATAGGGTCACAAAGAGTCAGATAAAACTGCAGGGACTTTGCACAAACATGCCCCCCTACCTTCTTTCAAGAATATCTTCCTTCCTTCTCCACTCTCCTACCAGCTCCCTGCTCTTTGTTTCCACTAGTTCAATTTATTGGAAAGTTCTCTTAGCCTTCAAACCCTGCCCAAAATTTGCCTCTCCTGTGAAGCTGTTTCTTTCTGATCTCCCTGTCCAGTAAAGTCCCTGCTTTTTAATACTTCTGGGTTTTTGCAACCTAGTGTTTTTGCAATCCAGATGAATGGATTAGGAAGTTTTGGTACATATACACGATGGAATATTACTCAACTATGAAAGGAATCCACTTGAGTCAGTTCTAATGAGGTGGATGTACTTAGAGCCTATAATACAGAGTGAAGTAAGTCAGAAAGAGAAAGACAAATGTCGTATATTAACACATATATATATGGAATCTAGAAAGATTACTGATGATCCTGCCTGCAGGGCAGCAAAGGAGACAGGACCATAAAGAGCAGACCTTTAGACACAGTGGGAGGAGAGGGTGGGATGATTTGAGAGAACAGCATTGAAACCTATACACTACCACCTGTAGAACAGATAGCCAATGGAAGCTTGATGTATGATGCAGGGAACCCAAAGCCAATGCCTTGTGACAACCTAGAGGGTGGGATGGGGAGAGAGGTGGGAGAGGGGTTCAAGAGGGAGGGGATATACGTATACCTATGGCCGATTCATGTTGACGTATGGCAAAAAACTTCACAATATTGTAGAGTAAGTATCCTCCATTTAAAAATGTAAAATATATATATACTATTGGGCTTTCAGATACATATGTCACTGTAAAGATCACAATTTTATTAGGCTCACTTCTTTAGGGGCCAGGCATGCATACACCTGGAATACTTTGTGGGCAGCAATTACATTCATTCATTAGTATATCCAGCATAGTGCCTGGATTCAATGTGAATCCAAACTGGTTTGCATAGTGAGTACTTCCAGCAATACAGAGAGGAGTAGCTGAGAGGCAAAGGCGAGTTAGGGCATGTATTTACTTGTGAAGGTTGGCTATGATGAATAAATTTATACATCTGAGACTGGGAACCCACTGACGGAGGCGCATATGAGAATCACCTCTGGCTGTTTAGCTAGATCTGTGAGTCTGGGTTCAGTTACTCAGGGGAAATTCAGGACACCCTGACTTCAGAGGTCCTCAGTGGCTTGAACACCACAAATTATTTCAGAATTCCAAGGATGATTCCAACACCAAGACACAGTTGAGGATTCTATTCATCATTTTAAAGAAGCAGCTTAACAACCCCCTTTTCTCTTTGTAGCTTCTTCTACCGTAAGTTTCAGTGCACTGATGGAGTGGATTGTTCTAAGCACTAAAGAGAGTGGTTAGAGTTAGGAAGAGACGGCAATGGCTGCTGTGTGTGTACATGCGTGTGTGTGTGTGTGTGTGTGTGTGTGTGTGTGGGTGGGTGCATGAGTGAGTGTCTTATTTATGACAAAGTTAGTCTGCTATGGGAAAAGAAAGCATCTGGACTACATTCTTTGTGAAACTGAGTGAGGTGTGCAGAGAAAAATAATTCAATATGAAAGTAAACAAATTGTCATATGGTTAGGCTAGAAATCAAGAGACCCAAGTATTCATCTTGGCTCTGTCACTAATTAGCTATTTGCCCTTAGACATTATAATCAAAAGCCATTTATTCTGAAAGTACATTAAAGTTTACAAAGTGTTTTTCCATCTGTTGATTGATCTGAGAAGCAAGCAAGAGAGCTATTTTCCCATGCTTTCAGAGCTGAAAAATAATAAGCTTTGGAGTAGATAAGTATCTTGAAAATGGGTATAGCCAATTAATATGAATTAGTACACATGCCAGAGATGGAATTGATTCCAAGTCAGAAATGTAACGTATATGTTTTCTGTAACTCTTTCCAAACCCAAAGATAGGTATTACAGTGTTAGTTTTAAAAGACTCACTTAAAATTGTTGTCACATGTTACACTTGCCTCTAACTTTCTTTTTGCTATTGTGTTCCCAATAGGTATTTCCAACATCATGTAATTTGGAACTCACCCCATTAAAATTATTGGAGTCTAAGATTATTCCGTGATCGCTGGCTGACAGAAGGGCCATGCATATAAATATTCAACTATATTTAAATACAACAAGAAACGAATCTGGAGAGATTTTTATACAGAGAAATAACAAAGAAACAAAGAAAATGTTACAGGGCCATGAAAGAGAAGTCTGGAGAAGGACTCACACTCGCATTTAGAGCCCCAAATCCTGTTCCTCCAGTTGTTACATATCTAAACTTTCCAATAGCCTTCTGACTGTTCTCCCCATAAAAGATGGGGAGAGCCTCCTCTGGGTCCATACTTTTATTCTACTGGGGTAACTTAAAAGCTCACATCTGCTAAAACATCTTCAATTGTCCCTCATTACCTGTAGGACAAGGACCATGTTCCTGGGCAGAATTCATATGACATTTCTTTTCCTAGCTACTTTTTGAAAAAAATATTTATGCATTCATTCATTTGGCTCTGCCAGGTCTAAGTTGCAGCTTGCAAATCCTTAAGTGTGACATGTGGGCTCTAAATCCATGACCAGGGGTTGGACTCAGGACCCCTGAATTGGGAGTGCAGAGTCTTAGCCACTGGACCACCAAGGAAGCCCCTTCCTGGCTACTTTTGATGCTCACCCTTTTCTATCACTCCACCTGACCCTTCTCCTCTAGACAGATTGGATAACCTCAGCTTTGGTTAGTACTTCAAGAGTTATCCATATATTTGCACATTATCTTCCCGTTTTGCTTGTAATAACCCTCCTTGGTCCATCTGCTTAGCAGACAACAGCCAGCCCCTTAGGACTTGGTTCATATGTTGCCTTCTCTGGTACTGTAGACGAAGTTAAGCACTTTCTCCTCCGTATGTCCTAGAAGCCCCATTCCCATCAATTTCCCCTTTGAAACTGACAGCCTCTTGCAGTAAGATTCAGGTATCACTCAACTTGGTCACTACCATCCCTACATGCAATGTTTAGCACATATCAGAAGTAAAATCACATCTGCTGATCAAATGAACACTTTAGAGACAAGCTGGAATTTAAGAGTAAAGACATTTCTCCACAAAGAAAGAAACCCAGTGAGAGGGGGGAATAAAAGAAACCTTCTCTGAGCTGGCTCCTCACAGTATAGAGAAGCTTGGATTCTTAAGGATTCTGAGAAATGGGGCTAATTAATCAAAGCAGCACTAGAGAGTGAGGTGACTTTAAGTCATTTAGTCCTGCCAAGACCATAATATTCCCCACAGTATATCTCCTAGTGTATTATCCTGTCATACATTAAATATTCTTGGTAATGGGGCCTTTCAGAGGTGGTGATTAATCGGGTTTAAAGAAAGACTCAAGACGAGAACTACACGACAAGGAGAGGGCAATGGACATTGTGATGTCTTTGAGTCTAGAAGGTAGAACTGGCATCCCCTCTAGGCAGTGTGCTGGACACTGGTGAGAAAACCTTTGGTTGTACTGTAGCTAAACGGCAGATGAGAAAACCCCTACTCACTCAGGAGGACTAACTGAGCCAAACAGTCAGGAGATTGTATTACAGATAATGTGTGTATTTCTCTCTTTTTCTATCTCATTGCAGAACTGAAAATCTACTTAGTCCTAAAGAAAGGAGAACTAGTGTGTTTTTATAATAGCTTCCCGGGTTTGAACTCATTGGAGACATGATCAGCAGGACTGCCAAATCTCTCACTTCAAGATGGAGCAAACCCAGAGCTAAATTAATGTGATATTTTCATAGGCTTAAAAAAGATAAAAAAAAAAAAAAATACTGGAACCCAATATTTCCATGCCAAGTATTTTTGTTAGAGGTGACCATTTATTTATCTTGTTAAAAATCTACTGATCCAACAGAGACTTGACCAATTAAACAATACGCAAGATTCATACCAAGGAAACACAAAGCTAGATTCATCATTCTTTGTCCTCTTAGACATTTTCCAGCCTGGGTGGTCTGAATTTTAATATTACAGTGAGACTGTGTGGTCTATCAAACTGTTGTAAATTACTGAGCCTAAGTACTTTTAATTTAAGTAAAGGAGACCTAAATGCTTTTAGAAAATGATCTGGCATGACTGGAAGTTCCCCAAGTCCACATGCTCTTTTCTTAACGCCCAGGGAGTGCCTGGATTTCTCAGTTACTAATCTCATGGGTTAGAGAAATGGCCCCGGAATGGTCCAACCAAATGGAGCTGTGTTGACGCTAGGCCTACTCCCAAGTTGGCACACAGCGTAAGTGTATCAGATTAGCTGGTTTCTGAGTAAGAACACAAATGAATGGGACAAACACCAAACGCACTTCGATAGGAAAAAAAAAAAAAATCTTGGTGATGGTATAGCTCCAAGAATGTATATGTGCGGGAGAGGGTGGATTTAAAGGTGTTATCCTTGGATATGATAAAGACAGGAACTGATGGGGTAGAAGGAAATCACTGAAGTAAAACTCTCTCTGTCTCATATTTTGTCTGGGAAAGACCTTAGTAGTAAAAACTTTCAAGTCACCAGTTCTAAAAGAGAAAAATGAGAAGACCAACATGAATTATTTCACACACACCCAAATTAGAATGAGGCATTGTTCTTCAGTGAAACAGATCTTGGATTGAATCATGAATCTATTACTTTCTAGCTAGTGACCTTAGGCAAGTTAATTATTTCCCCTAATCCTTACATGATGAGAATAAAATGAGACGATGAATGTAATAAGCTTCTTCTTCTCTATGTATTCATGTGTAATTTGTTGAGTAGAAAAGAGCGACTCATTAGAGAAACCATAACATTGCAACTTTGTTTGCCTTATTGGTGTCTCATACAGTGTTTGGCCCAGCTGAATGTGATCGATAAATATTCACTGTGCATATAATTGAATGAATTGTCTAAATGAAAAGAGAAGATTCATCCATGATCACTGACAATAAAGAAATTATACAGACAGCTAAAATTGAAGTCAAGAGAGGTAAATGAAAATGGAAGTAGCTAAAGAAGCAGTGGGGGGCTTCTCTGCTGATTCAGTGGTAAAGAATCTACCTGGCAATGCAGGGGTCGTGGGTCCGATCCCTGGTCTGGGAAAATTCCACATGCTTGGAGACAACTAGGCCCACAAGCCACAGCTGCTGAAACCCCCTCACCCTAGAGCACATGTTCTACAATGAAAGAAGCCCACACACCCCAACTAGCGGAGCCCCTGCTCGCCACAACTAGAAAAAGCCCGTGTGAAGCAGAAAGGACCCAGGGCCACCAAAAATAAATAAATAAATAAAATTTAGAAAATAAAGCTGTGAAATGGCCAATTAATAGCTTATGAAAAAGAAACATTGGAAAAGTTGGAAAGAAAGAAGGAAGAAAAAAGAAGAAAGAAAGAAAATCACAAAATTGTGTATAAACAATCAGTTTTTCATATTAGCAGATGTGGAATAGATTTAAATCATTTTTTATTCCTCTTTCAATTCCTATGGGGCATTATTAAGGATGAAAGAAGATCAATGGGATTTAGAAACAAGAACTTGTCTGCTACACTGAATCAATGCCTTACTGTTAGAATCTTGGCCAGCTCATGAGTGTTTCTAAAAGCTATTCTGTGCTTTTAACACCTCATGCAGGCACTTCACAGAGAACACCATCTTCTCCATGAGAAGGGCATGGGTGGCACAGAGACGCATCACTTCTGGAATTCTCTCAACTGAGAAATGCAGATCACACCATGGGTCAACCAGTGTCTGGGAGTCCTATTTCTCAAGACGGTTGTTCTGCATAAGAGTTATAGATTGAAAACCTACTAAAAGAAAGAAAAAGAAGGAAATAAGAAGGGAAATACCATATAATAATTGTTTCCTTGGAGTAATTATTTTTTTTCCATTTAATCTCCCTGTAATCTATCAAGGTCAAGGTTTTTATATAACAATAATAATTATTATTATATATATGATAAAATTGAGGCTCTGAAAATTTACACAGCTTGCCCAGCTTTATACAGTTGCCAGTTATGGAGCCTATATCCACACTCTGACAGTTCTCTCTCCCTTTAAAAAAATATTAGAGCAATAGTTGTTTTACGATGTTGAATTAGTTTCTGCTGTACAGCAAAGTAAATCATCTATATCGTTTCTGGATTTCGTTCTCATTTAGGTCGCCACAGAGCGTGAGTAGAGTTCCCTGTGGAAACAGTAGGTTCTCATTAGTTATCCATTTTACACATAGCAGTGCATATCTGTCAGTCCCAGCCCCTCAGTTTATTCCCTGCCCCTCTCCCCTGCCTTGGTGTCCGTCTGTTTGTTCTCTATGTCTGTGTCTCTGTTTCTGCTTTGCACATAGGTTCATCAGCACCATTTTTCTAGATTCTACACATATGCCTTAACACGATATTTGCTTATTTCTTCCAGACTTACTTTGCTCTGTGTAACTGTCTCTAGATCCATCTGCATCTCTGCAAGTTGCAGAATTTCACTGTTTCTTACTGGAGGGTGGAAGACTTGGAACAGAACAGGTACAATATTTGTCTTACTTCTACTCTGCGGCACATGCTTTATGTACCGTTTCTCATTTGATACCCAAAGTCCTCTAGTCAGGCTTTTTTTCACCCAGGTGTCAATAAGAAAAAGCGATTCAGAAAACCCAACTCACATATTCAAGCTGAGAATTCACTTATAAGCATGAAAGCTCCATATCCTGGATACTTTCTCATTCCAGCCAAACTGAGACAGTTGGTCAGCCTATCATCCATGCTCCAATGTCAACACACATTCACAATATTCAGGATTTCTAAGGTGTATAGGAGCTTCCCAGGTGGTACTATAAAGAACCTGCCTGCCAACGCAGGAGACGTAAAAGATGCAGGTTTGATCCCTGGGTCAGGGAGATCCCCTGGAGAAGAGCATGGCAACCCACTCCAATATTCTTGCCTGGAGAGTCCCATGGACAGAGGAGCCTGGCAGGCTACAGTTCATAGGGTCACAGAGAGTCAGACACAACCGAAGTGACTTGGCATGCATGCCCACAAGGTATACAGACAACACTGGTAGGCTGTGTCCTCTAGGCTAGAAGTACAAAATAATGGGATGCTCCAATCCATTCTTCAAAGGAACACAAAACCACAACAGCAAACATAATCACTTTTCCTCCTTTATAGTCACCATTGCCATCAGCACCAGCACAGGCGTTAACACTGGCGGGTCACCCGCTCTGCACCAGCCTGGCACTCAGCACTTCAAATGCTACATCTTTCTCAGGGTGCTCCGACAGGGTTGTCTGTTATGAAGTAAAACAGTGATATGTGTAGGGCATACGGAGATAAAAGCACGCATTGTCAGAAACAACCAGCCAAGGGCTCTCGTTTTCCCAGAACTCGCTGCCCATCTGCAAGCCTGACGTGCCCATTGTTTAATCCCCGTGTTAACTGTGCAGAGGACTCCGACTGGACTTCATTCTCCTAATTTCTTTAAATTCTCACCAAGATCAATTTTCAAGATCAAGAAACTGGGTGAGACTAGGGAAGGACTATTGGCGTTCCACAGCTAGTATGTGTTCGAGCTAGCTTTGAGCCAGATTACATGGAATTTTTCTCAGAAAATATAGAAAGCAATTACAAATTTTAGGAAAAAAATGGACCTCGATGTATCCTCAGAAATTCCATGCTGATTGAGATACTAATAAAGAATAGTATGTAATATATGATATATGCTATATAACATACAGTATGTAATAAACATATAACGTATTGTATTATTAGTATACTAATTATATATTATGATATATAGTATGATTATAATATAGAATTGTAGAAACTATATAATTATAATACTGTAATATTATTATGTTATAATTATATTAATAATGATGTATAGTATTATAAGTGTGTTATATGATATTATAATAAATATTATTATATTATAATGCAATGAAATCTATGCATGCATGCTCAGTCATGTCTTGAGTCTTTGTGACCCCATGTACTGTAGCCCACCAGGTTCCTCTGTCCATCAGAGTCTCCAGGCAAGAATACTAGAGTGGGTTGTCATTTCCTCCTCCAGGGGATCTTCGTGACCCAGGGGCTGAACCTGTATCCTCTGTGTCTCCTGGATTGGCAGGCACATTCTTTACCACTGGTGCCTGCTGGGAATCTACTGCTCTATATAATAACCTTTAACTATAATGTGTTATAAATTGTAATTTATATATTAATATGTAAATCATGTATAATAAATATAGAATAGTATCAGTGCAACAATACAAGCACTTATATATTATTTTCCATGTATCAGCACTATCCTAAGTGCTCTAAATGTAATTTAACTCAATTTATTCTCACAACAATCCTAGAAATAGATGGTGTCACTACCATTTTACAAATAGGGAAGGGGAGACTCAGAGAGGTTATGTGGCTTGCTTAAGTCCACAGAGCTAGTAAACGTTAAAATCAGAATCTGGACATAGCCAGCTCCAGCATCCTTATCTTGGCACACCACCATGGCCTGGGGCACTAATCTGAGGTGTATCCCTTGGGATTTCCAGAACCAGGGCATATATATTATACAGTATTAACAGCTTGATTCTTCCTCAGGGAGCTTCAGTTTTGCTCAGCCACTGTGTAAATGAAATCGCTCTCTAATTTTTCACTCCCAGGTAACATTTAGAGCCCTGTGTGCCTCCCCGCACCCCTCCCCCCGCCCCCCCCACTGCCTGAGCTTGCTTGAGATTGATCTGGTGGGTCCATCTGGAGTGGTCAAGATGGCTCCAGGCTCCAGTTTGACCCCCAATGACCTAGAACATACTACACTCTCATTGTCAGAGTCAATGGTACTACAATGGTCGGACAATTTCTCATTGTCAGAAACCAAATGGTATTACAACGTGTTCTCTCTGGAGGAAGAGCTGGTTCCAAGTCTTAGCATATATCTCTGTGTTTCCAGAAGCCACCCACTCTTCCATCTAATCCTTAATCCCCAACAGATTCCCTCAATCAGTCGAGCCAAGGTATGGATATCCAGGCTTTGAGCTCTCCTGAGCTCTTGGCAGGAAGAATCCTCTGGGAAGGAGGCCCTGAGGTCATTGTAGACCTTAGTGGTGTTTCCCAGAGTCTGAGATGTTGCAGAGCCCCGACTCCAGCATTACAGGCTGTTTTGATTTTCTCAGTCGATGTGCCTGTCAAAAACTAATTAGGACAAGGATAGTGTGAATGGACTTTGGGGAATTGCAAATGAGTTATAAAGGGCTCAGTGCTGTAGCTGGTTACGGAAAGTATTTCCGTGCTTCTCTTCTGCATTTAGAGCAAAATTAGCATTTCATTTAATACTTCTCTCCTTTGAAACACTGTGCATGTTGAGGCCACAGGGTGGTGTAGAATGGGGTAAGAATTTCAGAGAACAATGGGAAACCCAATGACCATGTCATACCAACCTCAAGGGCCCATATTGGGTTCTTGATGTCTTCATAGCAACTAGAAGTCGTTCCAAGCAATTCTTGATTCTGTCTTCTATGAGGCACACGACCAGCCTGCTTCTAATGAGCACATGTCCACATCCGAGTCCAATCTGTTCTCACCAGCTGATCGGCAGGGTCAGCAGAGAATGTCAGATGCTGAGCGGCCCTCAGCCTGAGGACCTCTCTGCTCATGCTGAGCTCTGTTGTGCAGGGGGTGAGGTGCGCCGAGCAACCAGCCTCCTGAAGGAGGTTTGAGGGATGCTGGGAGGATTCAGAGAGGAGGTTCATGTGCTGCTTTGTTCAGTTAAGTCACTATCCTGTGAGTTAATAGAAAACTTCAGCCTCTGGGGTCTATTTGCCGGGTTCTCCTTACAGACATAAAATTCATTTTGAGAAAGCAGGAGGGGAAAAAAGTTCTTTTTCCCTTTTTCTTATAAAAATAATGGATTGTTATAATTTGTCATTGGCCCACGGGTGAGACAGCTCTGCTCAGTTCACCAATTATTTCCTGGGGCCAGAAAAGGCCATCTGAGTCTTCACAACCATTTCATCTAGCGTGCTGTAGAAGCTTGGCACTGGGCATCCCTTGGCCTGCCTGCAGGACTCTGCCTACTCCCCGACGGTTCCGTCTCAATGCTAATCCAAACTTTTACTGTGTCAACTTTGAGCCCTTCTCATAGTCCATGGTTTCTGGCTGCTAATGCTTCTGTTCTCTGTGGATAGTGAGCTTGGAAAATAATCCTTTCAACTGGCATTTGTCCTTAAATACTAAGATCCCTTCTAAGTTATGTCTCCTTCTAATGAACACATGTCCACATCCGAGTCCTACCCGATCCTGCCATGTGGGCTTAAAAACTCAGGATCTGCCCTCTACCCAACTCTTTCATGTTGCCTCATGTCCCTGTGTTGCCTCCCCCAGGAACAGTGGGGAGCTATTTCTGTGCAAGAGAGAACAGCATGACCTAGGTTGTTTGAGGTGTGTCTTGGGCCAGAGCCTAGAGAACTGGCATTGCATGTATTCCAGTTTAAAATCACATTAAATTGCAATCAGGACACATGGACAGCCTTCCCATTTGGCTTGGCTTTCTGCAATTTTGCATCTTTCTCGACGCCAGATCTGTGGTGGTGGTGGTGGTAGTGGTTGTTATTACTTTTCACTTGGGTTTTCTGTTGTGTGTCTGCCTCCATCATGGGCTTGATGCAGGAAACTAGCAAAAGGGGAAACATGGTGACTTAGAAAAGGATCAGACTGTTCTGTATTACATTTTGATTCTCTCATTAGCCAGTTGTGTATCTGTGGGCCCAATTGCTAAATCCTAGGTAATGCCATTTACTGGAAGTTGTTTTTTTCTATGACAGCAAATGTAAGATATACTTAAAGCTTGTTATAGAATATAGTGGTCTTAAAAGATAGTGGCCTGCTTGCCTCTTTCTCAGATTCTCCAATATATAAATAATTGATATTGAAAAGTATTGTGATTCTTTTAACTCTGTTAACATTTCTTTTTAACTTTAAATACACAAAATTAAATTTATAATGCTGAATTTTCTGTCCCTTCCCTTTGTCTTCTAGCCCACAGTTGACATTATTTTTTTGAAGCTTCTTTCTTGTCTCTCTTCCTGAGATGTCTTCAACAAACCACTGATGATGGACAAATACTAAACCAAACTCTTTCCCTATACCTGTGGTCCTCAACTGCAGAACTGTTGGCATGTGAGGTCAGGTAAGTCTTTGTTGAGAAGGATGTCCTGTGCATTGTAAGATCTGTGCACCCCTGAGTCTACTCACTAGATACCAGTAGCCCTCCCTCTGCAGATGTGACAATCCCAAAGGTTCCCACCCACTGCCAAGTGTCTCTTGGAGGGAGTAACCTCCCCGGGTTGAGACCCAATACACCATGCCCTTCTCATTCTTGTCCTTTAAGAATTCCAAAATAAATATGCTTCTTACCAAGAAGCAGAAGCAATATCACCACACTGTTTATAAAATCCCAAAGAGCTAGAAGATGAATGAAAACTCACAAGAGAGACACAAATGGCCATGCACAGTTCAAATGGATCACCCATGAGAAGTCAGAGTTGCCTCTAAATTTTCTGAAATGACACAGAATAAATATTCATTCATGTACATATTAGTGCCACATAAGATGCTTCTGGGGCTTCCTTGGTGGCTTAGTGGTAAAAGAATCTGCCTGCAGTGCAGGAGATGCTGGTTTGTAGGTTCAATCCCTAGGTTGGGAAGATCCCATGGAGGAGGAAATAGCCACTCACTCTAGTATTCTTGCCTGGGAAATGCCATGGACAGAGGAGCCTGGTGGGCTACAGTCTATGGGGTCACAAGGAAGCAGACACATCTTAGCGACTAAACCACCGCCACCACCATGATGTTCATTATAGTAAAAAAATCTGAATTCCTTCATTATTGCCCTTCATATGGCTGGAGTTTCCTACACATACACACACACACACACACACACACACACACACACACACACACACTCACAATACAGAAGAATATCCACTTCTCTAGGGAAACTTTCCCTGATTTTGGAGCAAAAATTAATAACAAGTCAAATGAATGCTAAATGTAGTGCTAAGTGCCTTATGCATCTTATATCACCAAAACTTTACAATAGCTCTGTGATAAGTGCTTTATTAAATCCTTTTTACAGAAGAAAAAAATCAGAGCTCAGAAAGGTTAAGGACAGTGGTGATATTTCATAATTATTGAATGACTGAGTTACATTTGAAACCCAGGCTTGTCTTGCTACAAATCCCATGCTAATAGTCGCCCAGCCTGTGTATCTGTCTGATCGCTCCATGAATTACATTTATAGCATGATATTGAGATAATCTGCTTATTTACCTCTCCCTCCCATTAGACTGTAAGCAACTTAAGGCCAGGAACCATAATATGTATAGTCCCAGTTCCTACCTAAGACAAAGAAACTGAATCTCTTGATGAGTTTACAAGTGCTAAGTTGACATTTTTTGTTGCTGTTTGATTGCTAAATTATATCCAACTCTTAGCAGTCCCATGGATGCCAGGCTCCTCTGTCCTCCACTCCCTCCTGGAGTTTGCTCAGATTCATGTCCATTGAGTTAGTGATGATATCTAACCATCTCATCCTCTGCCACCCCCTTCTCTTTTTGCCTTCAATCTTTCTCAGCATCAGAGTCATATTAAGTGCTACTTATATGTTAGACTTGAGGTAAAGCAGGTAGAATTATATCACTACATTGGGTTCTCTAACACTGAAATGTGGCTTTAATTTGCAATTTAAGGAATGGATGCTACAGATCTGTGACTGAGCCTAGGCATTTACTCACTGAAGTTTCATGAGGCAAGAGATATTACTGAGGCCCTGCCAAGTGGCAGGCTCTCTGCTAGAAACCAGGATACAATGGTGAAATGGCAGACGCAGGCTTTGCCATCATGAATTTCTGTCAATTAAACACTGAAGGAGCAATTTTTGAAACTGTGAGATGGTCACTTGGAGGGTGATCACCATCACACATAAAAATTCTAGTTTTCCCTTTTTTTGTCTGAAGACAAGGAGTTACCAAGAAGAGACATCTCAATGGCCCTTCACAGAAGAAATTTGCTTTTTTTCTTTAAAAAAAAAAAAGCTCCCCAACACTAATCTTTAGTGGATATTTCACTTATCTCACCCCTTAAAGTGTCACGTAGTATAACCTAATTTAGCAACCGCTGCTTCTGATAAAAAATAATTGTCTCCTATCAGGTCCTTCAGTCCTTCAGACCCATCTTTGCCCTCCATTCCCTGATATTCCACTTCCTTCTTTGTAAGTGACCTCCATCAGCCAGGTAACTGTAGAGCAAATATTTTCAAATGGGAAAAACAGTATGCCAAACATGTTCTGAAACTAACCTGCCAGGAGGCGGTTGCTAGCATATGGCTCCTGCTTGAGCCTGGAACAGCTTGCCAAATTCCATGTTTAAATTATGTCTCACATCTTAAAAATCCCCTAAAAACCTAAGTGGCCAGTTTTCTAAGCCAAACTGTTACATTAGGTTAAGTGGAGTAAGAAAGGTATAGTCTGACACATGAGAGAAATCTCTGAATATCAAACATAGATATGGGAGGCTGAATTCCAGATTTCAGGTCTCTGTCCTAGAAGCTCTTAAAGGAAATATTGACCCTATCAAATCAATACTCTTCAAGGGTGTACTATTTGCAAAGACATAGAAAGGATAGAAAATAAAATTAAAATAAGTTTAAAAATCCTTGATTCAAATGATACACCAATAAACAAATTAAAGATTTTAAAATTAAAAAATAAAAAAATAAAAAAAAATAAAACTTAAAAAAAAAAAAAAGTCTCTCTACGTGGTTTCAAACATTTTGTAGCTCTGTGGCATATGCTTTGCTACCTAAGGCCCATTAAAAATGTCCCCAAATAATATTTGTAGATAACATGTGCCTATTAATTGCCAAGATCCATAGCAAAAACAATAATATTCTATCAAATGATATTAATCCAATTATTTCCTGGTGGTGCAGCTATTTGCTAAAGAGAAACTGTCCTTAAGACACAAATTAGTAAACAAGTGTGATATTGGGTGCTATAGGAAAAGAAATTAAAGTAATGAAAAATTACTTGATGATCTCAAAAGGAATCTGCTATTTTGAGATGCCCATATACATGAAGGTATTAATACTAAGCTGTATTTTATACCTTGTAATTGTGTGGATATTTTTCTGTTCTTCACTGGAACCTTAATTTTCTGATCTAAGCACTGCCAGTTACATGGTAATTAATCTTTGAGCTTTTTGATGACTTCAAGTATTATTAAGCAGTAATCTGCAGAACCATTTCATTATAAGGTAATGATTAATTTTGTATACAATTCCCTAGCACTTTTCAGCTAAGAATTCCATAATGGCTTACAGATTCAAGATTAAGACTTTGGGGCTTTTTTTTTTTTCAGTTCAAAGTCAACAAAAAAACAGAAGTGAAGGTCAAAGTGCTTATTCCATTTCCTCAACTGCCTTACGCCTATAGAATTCCCCTAGAGCATGAATTCTAGAATCTAGCTAATTCAATCACAATCTCTGAGGATTGTTTTTAATCAAATGAGCTACTCTGAAAACAAGTGAAAGCATTCAGAAATTTGTGTTCATGGGATGATTAAGCGCATGAACTATCCTGATATAAAGAGAAGAGAACCTTATTTTTTGTGCAGTTGCTTAGTCTGGGTTACTCTCTTAACACTCATCCTTTGGACTGACCCATTTCCATGTGCTTATGCATTTTTGAAGAAAACAGAGTTAGATTTACTTAGTACAGAAGAAAAAAAAAAATGTCTAAGACGTCTACCCATAGCAAGAGGCCCTAAATTGTTATAATTGCATTCAGATGCAAATAAAAGGAACCAGAGATGATTCCTATTCAAACTAGACAGAACTTTGAATCTGCAGTCTGGCGACTACCCAGACACTGAGTGCTAGGAGTGAACCCTAGTGTATAAGAAAGAGTTCCCACAACGAAGACTCATCCCAGGTAAATGCATTTAGTTATTTATCTTTTTTGCTTTTCCCAGATGCCCATCCAAAGGAAAACTGCCAAGCAAAAGAACTTCTTGCCAAACTCCTCATAAATTCTTTAAAGTCTCCTCCTAGTCAGGAGGTCTACCTAAAACAACAATAAAAAAAGATGGTAACAATAACCCTGTATGCGAGACAGCAAAAGAGACACAGATGTATAGAACAGTCTTTTGGACTCTGTGGGAGAGGGAGAGGGTGGGATGATTTGGGAGAATGGCTTGAAACATGTATAATATCATATATGAAATGAATTGCCAGTCTAGGTTCGATGCATGATACCAGATGCTTGGGGCTGGTGCACTGGGACGTCCCAGAGGGATGGTATGGGGAGGGAGGAGGGAGTGGGGGTTCAGGATGGGGAACACATATATACCTGTGGTGGATTCATGTTGATGTATGGCAAAACCAATACAATATTATAGAGTAATTAACCTCCAATTAAAATAAATAAATTTATAGTTAAAAAAAAGAATAAAACAACAATCAAAAAAGTACCATCAATAATAATGGAATATCTGGTCTCTGTTTTTTTTTTTTTTTTCAACTCGTCACTAAATATGAGACTCTGGGCTTTACAACCTAAGAATCTAAGTACATTCCTTAGATATCTGGTCATATTACCTACCATATATGTGGTGTAAATAGAACAAGTTACTTAAATGGGCTAGCCTTCAATTTTCCAAAAGTTAAATGGGAAAAATAATATTTATCACTTATTGTTGTGATAGCACTGAAGTACAGCATGTAAAGCGCCTTTATTGTTCTTCACTTGCCAAGTCATGTCCAACTCTGCAACCCCATGGACTTCAGCATGCCAGGTTTCTCTGTCCCTTCCCATCTCCTGGAGTTTGCCCAAGTTCATGTCCATTGAATCAGTGATGCCATCCAACCATCTCATCCTCTGCCACCCTCTTCTCCTTCTGCCTTCAATCTTTCCCAGCATCAGGGTCTTTTCCAATGAATCAGATGTTTGCATCTGGTGGCCAAAATACTGGAGCTTCAGCTTCAGCATCAGCCCTTTCAAAGAGTAAAGCATCTAACTTACTGCTATTACAGAGTAGTGGTCTATCTAGTGGGTGGTAACTAAGCTTAGTCACAGAGGATAGCAGAGTCTTCTTGATTCAAATTTTTAAGAATGTCCAAGGATTAAAAATTCTCCTGAGATTAAAAAAAAAGTGGAGGCTGTCCTAAGATGGCGGAGGAATAGGATGGGAAGACCACTTTCTCCCTCACAAATTCCTCAAAAGAACATTTCAATGCTGAGCAAACTCCACAAAACAACTTCTGTAGGCTGGCAGAGGACATCAGGCAACGAGAAAAGCAGACAATTGTCTTCAAAAACAGGTAGGAAAAAATATAAAAGATGAAAAAGGAGACAAAGGAGATGGGGAGGGAGCTCCGTCCCGGGAAGGGAAGCCCGTTCCGGGAAGGGAATTTTAAGAAGAGAGGTTTCCAAACACCAGGAAATACTCTCCCTGCCAAGTCTGTGGTGAGCCTTGGAAACACAGAGGGCAACATAACAGGAAGGGAAAAATAAATAAATAATTAAAACCAAGAGATTACAAGCCCAACAGTAACACCCCCAGCGGAAAAGCAGCACAGACGCCTGCATCCGCCACTGGGAAGTGGGGGCAGGGCAGGGACGCGCGGGAGGCGCGGGCTGCAGTGCTTTGTAAGAATCGGGCAGGAACGCCCCACGCGCAACCAGAACCATCTAACTTGGGCTAGCAAACCAGACTGTGGGATAGCTACCACGCGAAAAGCTCGAACATAAGACACCGCCAGGACCGAGCACAGAACAAAGGACGGAACGGAAAAAGCCGGCTGCAGACCATCCCCCGCCAGGGACAGGCAGCCAGAGCCATAAGGGCTGGAAAGGGGCAATTGCAGACCCGGAGAGACTTTACTTACCAAACTGCAAACAGGCTTCTTTGCTAAGACTTCTGCGGGTGCTGGACAGTCACCATCTGCCTCACAAGGGGCGCCAGCGGTTCACCCAGAAAGCTGAGCAGCAGCGGCAGAAAAGGTGACAAGCCGCAGCGATCACGCTCGCCAAACTCCTGAGCTACTCGGACCCAGGAAGGGCACAAAATGCAGTCCCAACCGAATCTGTGCCTCTGAGGGCTGCCTGAGCGCTGAACCTGAGCGGCTTAGACCGGGGAAGTGCACGCAGCCTAGGGCCGGCCTCAGACGGTTCCCGGCTGAGCATCGTAGAGCTGGAGCAGTTTGTACGCCGCGAGAAGGGACAGGTCCAGCGGGGCTGAGACTCGTGTGCACACAACAGCGCTATTTGTTTGCAGCATCCCCACTCCCCACAGCGTGACTGAACTAGTGAGCCTAAAAAACCAGCATAAAGAAGAAGTTAAACAGAGGGAACCGCCTTGGAAGTGACCCCACACTGCCCACAACATCAGAGAAGGGCCAGATATATTTTTACTATTTTTAAAATCATTTCTTTTTTTTTTCTAACTTTTTTTTAATAGTTAAGTCTTCTATTTCCCCTCTAATTTTTATTTCTATAACCTATTATTACTATTCAAAAAATAAAAACGACTCTTTTTTTTTTTTTTTTAAGGCAAACACCATATATAGTCTTTGGGTGGTTATTGGTGGGTTTTTTTTTTTTTTTTAAATATAATCCTTGTGGCTTTTTTTTCTTCTCTCTCTCTCTCTCTCTTTTTTTTTTCCTTTTTCCTTCTGCTTCTTTTCTTTAATACTGTATTTTTGAAAATCCAACCTCTACTCTAGATTTTTAATCTTTGCTCTTTGGTTTTGTTGTCAATTTTGTACATTTAAAAACCCAAACTTCACTACCCAAGTTTACCTGAGAGCGAGATTACTGGCTTGACCACTCTCTCCTCCTTTGGACTCTCCTTTTTCTCCACCAGGTGGCCTCTGTCTCTTCTCCCCCATCTCTTCTCTATCCAACTCTGTGAATCTCTGTGTGTTCCAGACGGTGGAGAACACCTAAGGAACTGGTTACTGGCAGGATTTGTCTCTCTCCTTCTCATTCCTCTCTCTTATCCTCCTGGTCACCTCTGTCTACTTCCTCCCTCTCCTCTTCCCCGTATAACTCCATAAATACCTCTGAGCAGTCCAGACTATGGAGCGCACATAAGGAAGTGACTACTGGCTAGCTTGCTCTCTCCTCTTTTGATCTCACCGCATCTCATTCCAGTCACCTCTAACTACCCCCTCCCTCTTCTCTTCTCCTTGTAACTCAGTGAACCTCTCTGAGTGTCCCTCAATGTGGAGAAACTTTTCATCTTTAACCTAGATGTTTTATCATCGGTGCTGTATAGATGAAGTCTAGAGGCTACTGTAAAAATAAAACTGAAAACCAGAAGCAGGAGGCTTAAGTCCAAAGCCTGAAAATATCAGAGAACTCCTGAATTCAGGGAACATTAAGCAATAGGAGCTCATCAAATGCCTCCATACCTACACTGAAACCAAGCTCCACCCAAGGACCAACAAGTTCCAGAACAAGACATACCACACAAATTCTCCAGCAACAGAAGAACACACCCCTGAGCTTCAATATACAGGCAGCTCAAAGTTACTCCCAAACCTTTGACGTCTCATAACCCATTACTGGTCACTCCACTGCACTCCAGAGAGAAGAAACCCAGCTCCACCCACCAGAACTCCAACACAAGCCTCCCTAACCAGGAAACCTAGACAAGCCACTGATACAACCCCACCCACAGTGAGGAAGCTCCATAATAAAGAGAACTCCACAAATTACCAGAATATTAAAAGGCCACCCCAAACGCAGCAATACAATCAAGATGAAGAGATAGAGGAATACTCAGCAGGTAAAGGAACAGAAGAATTGCCCACCAAATCAAACAAAAGAGGAAGAGATAGGGAATCTACCTGAGAAAGAATTCCAAATATTGATAGTGAAAATGATCCAAAATCTTGAAATCAAAATGGAATCACAGACAAATAGCCTAGAGACAAGGATTGAGAAGATGCAAGAAAGGTTTAACAAGGACTTAGAAGAAATAAAAAAGAGTCAATATATAATGAATAACGCAATAAATGAGATCAGAAACACTCTGGAGGCAACAAGTAGCAGAATAAAGGAGGCAGAAGATAGGATTAGTGAAATAGAAGATAGAATGGTAGAAATAAATGAATCAGAAAGGAAACAAGAAAAACGAATTAAAAGAAATGAGGACAATCTCAGAGACCTCCAGGACGATATGAAATGCTCCAACATTCGAATTATAGGAGTCCCAGAAGAAGAAGACAAAAAGAAAGACCATGAGAAAATCCTTGAGGAGATAATAGTTGAAAACTTCCCTAAAATGGGGAAGGAAATAATCACCCAAGTCCAAGAAACACAGAGAGTTCCAAATAGGATAAACCCAAGGCAAAACACCCCAAGACACATATTAATCAAATTAACAAAGATCAAACACAAAGAAAAATATTAAAAGCAGCAAGGGAAAAACAACAAATAACACACAAGGGGATTCCCATAAGGATAACAGCTGATCTTTCAATAGAAACTCTTCAGGCCAGGAGGGAATGGCAAGACATACTTAAAGTGATGAAAGAAAATAACCTACAGCCCAGATTACTGTACCCAGCAAGGATCTCATTCAAATACGAAGGAGAAATCAAAAGCTTTACAGACAAGCAAAAACTGAGAGAATTCAGCACCACCAAACCAGCTCTCCAACAAATTCTAAAAGATATTCTCTAGACAGGAAACACAAAAGGGGTGTATAAACCCGAACCCAAAACAGTAAAGTAAATGGTAACAGGATCATACTTATCAATAATTACCTTAAACATAAATGGGTTGAATGCCCCAACCAAAAGGCAAAGACTGGCCGAATGGATACAAAAACAAGACCCCTCTATATGCTGCTTACAAGAGACCCACCTCAAAACAAGGGACACATACAGACTGAAAGTGAAGGGCTGGAAAAAGATATACCATGCAAATAGAGACCAAAAGAAAGCAGGAGTGGCAATACTCATATCCGATAAAATAGACTTTAAAACAAAGGCTGTGAAAAGAGACAAAGAAGGACACTACATAATGATCAAAGGATCAATCCAAGAAGAAGATATAACAATTATAAATATATATGCACCCAATATAGGAGCACCGCAATATGTAAGACAAATGCTAACAAGTATGAAAGGGGAAATCAACAATAACACAATAATAGTGGGAGACTTTAATACTCCACTCACACCTATGGACAGATCAACTAAACAGAAAATCAACAAAGAAATGCAAACTTTAAATGATACATTAGACCAATTAGACCTAATTGATATCTAAGGACATTTCACCCCCAAAAAATGAATTTCACCTTTTTCTCAAGTGCTCATGGAACATTCTCCAGGATAGATCACATCCTGGGCCATAAATCTACACTTGATAAATTCAAAAAAATTGAAATCATTCCAAGCATCTTTTCTGACCATAATGCTCTAAGATTAGATCTCAATTACAGGAGAAAAACTATTAAAAATTCCAACATATGGAGGTTGAACAACACACTTCTGAATAACCAACAGATCACAGAAGAAATCAAAAAAGAAATCAAAATATGCATAGAAACAAATGAAAATGAAAACACAACAACCCAAAACCTGTGGGACACTATAAAAGCAGTGCTAAGAGGAAAGTTCATAGCAATACAGGCATACCTCAAGAAACAAGAAAAAAGTCAAATAAATCACCTAACTCTACACCTAAAGCAACTAGAAAAGGAAGAATTGGAGAACCCCAGAGTTAGTAGAAGGAAAGAAATCTTAAAAATTAGGGCAGAAATAAATGCAAAAGAAACAAAAGAGACCATAGCAAAAATCAACAAAGCCAAAAGCTGGTTCTTTGAAAGGATAAATAAAATTGACAAACCATTAGCCAGACTCATCAAGAAGCAAAGAGAGAAAAATCAAATCAATAAAATTAGAAACGAAAATGGAGAGATCACAACAGACAACACAGAAATACAAAGGATCATAAGAGACTACTATCAGCAGTTATATGCCAATAAAATGGACAACGTGGAAGAAATGGACAAATTCTTAGAAAAGTACAACTTTCCAAAACTGAACCAGGAAGAAATAGAAAATCTTAACAGACCCATCACAAGCACAGAAATTGAAACTGTAATCAGAAATCTTCCAGCAAACAAAAGCCCAGGTCCAGATGGCTTCACAGCTGAATTCTACCAGAAATTTAGAGAAGAGCTAACACCTAGCCTACTCAAACTCTTCCAGAAAATTGCAGAGGAAGGTAAACTTCCAAACTCATTCTATGAGGCCACCATCACCCTAATACCAAAACCTGACAAAGATACTACAAAAAAAGAAAACTACAGGCCAATATCACTGATGAACATAGATGCAAAAATCCTCAACAAAATTCTAGCAATCAGAATCCAACAACACATTAAAAAGATGATACACCATGACCAAGTGGGCTTTATCCCAGGGATGCAAGGATTCTTCAATATCTGCAAATCAATCAATGTAATTCAATGTAATTCAAATTCAAATTCAAATTCAAATTGAAAAATAAAAGCCATATGATTATCTCAATAGATGCAGAGAAGGCCTTTGACAAAATTCAACATCCATTTATGATAAAAACTCTCCAGAAAGCAGGAATAGAAGGAACATACCTCAACATAATAAAAGCTATATATGACAAACCCACAGCAAACATTATCCTCAATGTTGAAAATATTGAAAGCATTTCCCCTGAAGTCAGGAACAAGACAAGGGTGCCCACTTTCACCACTACTATTCAACATAGTTCTGGAAGTTTTGGCCACAGCAATCAGAGCAGAAAAAGAAATAAAAGGAATCCAAATTGGAAAAGAAGAAGCAAAACTTTCACTGTTTGCAGATGACATGATCCTCTACATAGAAAACCCTAAAGACTCCACCAGAAAATTACTAGAGCTAATCAATGAATATAGTAAAGTTGCAGGATATAAAATCAACACACAGAAATCCCTTGCATTCCTATACACGAATAATGAGAAAGTAGAAAAAGAAATTAAGGAAACAATTCCATTCACCATTGCAACGAAAAGAATAAAATACTTAGGAATATATCTACCTAAAGAAACTAAAGACCTGTATATAGAAAACTATAAAACACTGATGAAAGAAATCAAAGAGGACACTAATAGATGGAGAAATATACCATGTTCATGGATCAGAAGAATCAATATAGTGAAAATGAGTATACTACCCAAAGCAATTTACAAATTCAATGCAATCCCTATCAAGCTACCAGCCATATTTTTCACAGAACTAGAACAAATAATTTCAAGATTTGTATGGAAATACAAAAAACCTCGAATAGCCAAAGCAATCTTGAGAAAGAAGAATGGAACTGGAGGAATCAATTTGCCTGACTTCAGGCTCTACTACAAAGCCACAGTCATCAAGACAGTATGGTACTGGCACAAAGACAGAAATATAGATCAATGGAACAAAATAGAAAGCCCAGAGATAAATCCACATACATATGGACGCCTTATCTTTGACAAAGGAGGCAAGAATATACAATGGAGTAAAGACAATCTCTTTAACAAGTGGTGCTGGGAAAACTGGTCAACCACTTGTAAAAGAATGAAACTAGATCACTTTCTAACACCGCACATGAAAATAAACTCAAAATGGATTAAAGATCTAAATGTAAGACCAGAAACTATAAAACTCCTAGAGGAAAACATAGGCAAAACACTCTCAGACATAAATCACAGCAGGATCCTCTATGATCCACCTCCCAGAATACTAGAAATTAAAGCAAAAATAAACAAATGGGATCTAATTTAAATTAAAAGCTTCTGCACAACAAAGGAAACTATAAGCAAGGTGAAAAGACAGCCTTCTGAATGGGAGAAAATAATAGCAAAAGAAGCAACTGACAAACAACTAATCTCAAAAATATACAAGCAACTTATGCAGCTCAATTCCAGAAAAATAAACGACCCAATCAAAAAATGGGCCAAAGAACTAAATAGACATTTCTCCAAAGAAGACATATGGATGGCTAACAAACACATGAAAAGATGCTCAACATCACTCATTATTAGAGAAATGCAAATCAAAACCACAATGAGGTACCACTTCACACCAGTCAGAATGTCTGCGATCCAAAAATCTGCAAGCAATAAATGCTGGAGAGGGTATGGAGAAAAGGGAACCCTCCTACACTGTTGGTGGGAGTGCAAACTAGTACAGCCACTTTGGAGAACAGTGTGGAGATTCCTTAAAAAATTGCAAATAGAACTACCTTATGACCCAGCAATCCCACTGCTGGGCATACACACCGAGGAAACCAGAATTGAAAGAGACACATGTACCCCAATGTTCATCGTAGCACTGTTTATAATAGCCAGGACATGGAAACAACCTAGATGTCCATCAGCAGATGAATGGATAAGAAAGCTGTGGTACATATACACAATGGAGTATTACTCAGCCGTTAAAAAGAATACATTTGAATGAGTTCTGATGAGATGGATGAAACTGGAGCCGATTATACAGAGTGAAGTAAGCCAGAAAGAAAAACACCAATACAGTATACTAACACATATATATGGAATTTAGAAAGATGGCAATGACGACCCTGTATGCAAGACAGCAAAAAAGACACAGATGTGTATAATGGACTTTTGGACTCAGAGGGAGAGGGAGAGGGTGGGATGATTTGGGAGAATGGCATTGTAACATGTATACTATCATGTAAGAATAGAATCGCCAGTCTATGTCCGACGCAGGATACAGCATGCTTGGGGCTGGTGCACGGTGATGACCCAGAAAGATGTTATGGGGAGGGAGGTGGGAGGGGGGTTCATGTTTGGGAACGCATATACACCCATGGTGGATTCATGTCAATGTATGGCAAAACCAATACAGTATTGTAAAGTAAAATAAAGTAAAAATAAAAATTAAAAAAAAAAGTGTGCATTCTGTGTATTTTTATGCAATCTTTAAAATATAATTCAGGTTGTATAGACGTTATAGATTGACTTACTGGACTCTATTCCAACTTCTTTGTAGCATGCACTACAAGTTTACCTAATGCTGTGAAGCTAAAGTCTAAATTTCCCTGACTCCCTTGCAGTTAGGATTCCAGAAGTAATCTGGCTTCTAAGAGCAAAGAATCTCACTCAGGACTTTGAAGGAAGAAGGAAGCGTGGTGAAGCAGTGGCTGTCTGGCTCTTCTGACAAGCATGCTGTTGAGTGAATTATTTTGTCGTATTTCTGTAGAAATAGTGAAAGTTTGATTTTGTGATTGGCAGTCTAACAGCTACCAAAGGTCTGCAGTGACAGCCTCAGGATTTCACTTGGGACAGTTTCACAAAGGGGTTGGGAGAAGGAAATGGCAACCCACTCCAGTGTTCTTGTCTGGAGAATCCCAGGGACAGAGGAGCCTAGTGGGCTGCCGTCTATGGGGTTGCACAGAGTCAGACATGACTGAATCGACTTAGCAGCAGCAGCACAGAGGGCTTGGGCATTTCTTCTGGCTGCATTGCTTATGGCTTCATACCACCTAAGCGTAGCTATGTGAACTACCAGGAAATTCCATAAATTAATTATCCCTAACAAATCCTTCTCTGTCTATGTGAAAACCATGACTAATATCTTAGCAGAGTATCGTTTGACAACAAGGTCATTAAAAAAAAAAAAAAAAGCTTTCTCAGACATTCAACTTCTTATATTACTCTGAGCCCTTCGCATCCACTGGGTACCTTCTTTCCATCATAGTTTGGTTCAGGTTTGGTCTCAATTTATTTTCCAATGGATTTTTCCCCTTCCTCCGCTTAGATATGTGACGCTTTAACTTGAAGATCCTTGCCTCTAAAACCACACCTGCACTGGCTTTGTGTGTGTGTGTCCTACAGACAGACACTTTGCCATTCTGCCATGGACATATTTAAATGGGATTTCTTTGTCCTGACCCGTCTCAATCATAATTAGCTAGAAGAGTCACTCAAAAATCCGAGAGAGTCAAGCCAAAGAAAGAGATCAATAGGGAGGGAACTATCAGCAATTAGTCACCACCTGATGCATTTTTTATTCATCAGAGTGGGCAAGTTGAGATGTCTGCAGGATAACAGGTCCCTGGCAAGAGAAAGACAAAAGAAGGAAGGGAGAGAAGAGACAGGTCTGTACTTTTTCTGAAATGACTCTGCTTTTGCATTCCATTTTAGAGCTTCAAGGCACTCCTGTAGGCCATACACCGTTGGGATGTCCAAAGCAATCTGCTATCTTAGAGCAGCTCAGGGATTGTTGTTGTTGTTGTTTAGTCAACAAGTTGTGTCTAGCTCTTTGTGACCCCATGGACTGTAGCCCAGCAGGCTCCTATGTCCATGGATTTCCCAGGCAAGAATACTGGAATGGGTTGCCATGCCCTCCTCCGGGTGATCTTCCCAACCCAGGATCAAACCTGCAGACCCTCATCTCCTACTTTGGCAGGTGGATTCCTTACCACTGAGCCACCAGAATAGTAGGAGCTAGTGTGAGTCCTCCAAAATGCTAATTTAACTGAGACCTTCATGAGGTATGGCCCTCTAAGAATCATGTCAGAAATATTCAATGAGGTGCTTGTGCCTGGCACTAGGCTAGGTTCTACAAACACCCCAATCTGACTAAATCTTCAAATGGTCCACAAGGTCAGAATGATAACATGCATTTCACAGATGAGGGAGTTCAGCAGTTAAGTGACTACCCTAAGAGCACAGCCAAAAAGTTTTCTCATTTTCAACCCAAGGTTTTCTGATTTCCGGAGTCCATGCTTTAGACCATTGTAGCACCTCTCAGCCCTGTACAATTCACTTTCATTAGCACCGGGAAATAGACTTTGTAGTGAGAAAATACCAGAAAGCCTTTCCCTCTGAACCATAAAACCGGATTTGAAAACTTTTCTTTCACTGTAAAGGGCCATATAGTAAATATTTTAGGCTTCGTGGATCACACAATCTCTGACACAACTACTCAAATCAGTCTTGTAGCACAAACACCCATAAACAACTGGCAAATGAATGGGCATGGCTGGATTTTTAAATAAAACTTTATTTACAAAAAAAGCAGTTGGAGGACTGGATTTTCCCCTTGAGTCATAGATTGCTGGCCTTTGCTTAAAAACCAGGCGAATTCTTTCAGTGTTACAGGATCTGCTAAGTGGGATGAAGCAGGTGACTTGATACTTCTGAAGCCATATCTAAATCCTTGGCCATCCTTAAAGATGCTTATCATGTCGTGGGTAAGTTGCAAGTGGTCAGAAGCCTTTTGGATGGTGCTGAACCTGAGTCAAGCAATATGACTTTTATCTTTGACCCTTACACTTATTTGATGACAAAGGATAGATTGAGACCAATGGCTTCAGGTTTTAGAGAGCTCACTTAAGTGCTTTGGGGAGCTTAGAGAGGAGCCTTTACGACAGAAATGAAAGGATAGGGTGTATTATATTCAAAGTCCAGTGACATTTACTTTTCTGACAGACCACATGTCCTCTCAGCCAACTTGTCTCTTCTCTTCTCCTAATGTGAGGTAGAACAAATGTGACCTTTCAGATCAGAGAGAGTGAGAAGAGAATGCCAGTTCCAGCAGTTACTTTTTTTGGTATGACCTTGGGCAAATCATTTTCTTCCTCTGAGCCTGAGAATAGACTTCTTTCCTTGGAAAAGACGAAGCCAGTGGGTGCCTTGTAAAGTCAATGTGGAAAGTTTAGTTGCTTGACGCACTGACAAAGACTGCCATATCATTAAGTCTGCACAGTGAACACGGGACATTTTCCTATGCTGGGGAAAAGGAGGGACCATGTCTTCAGGGAAGGAGTCCACTGCTTCCTCTCCGTGTACCCCTGCACTTCCCTTTGGGGCTGTAAGACCAGGAAGGAAATAGGCTGGTGACCAGTCTGATGACTGTGCTGGAGCATGCGTGGAGGGAGACAGTGCCTTTCAGAGAAAGATGACCTTCTACTCATCACGTTGATGCTATGTCTCCAACAAGCAGTTGCAGGGTCATGTTCCCCAGTCCAGGCACTAGCTGTTGCTGTTCAGTTGCTTAGTTGTATCAACTCTGCAACCCCATGGACTGAAGCATGCCAGGCTTCCCTGTCCTTCACTCTCTACCGGAGCTTGCTCAAACTCATGTTCGTCGAGTCGGTGATGTCATCCAACCATCTCATCCTCTGTCATCCCGTTCTCCTCCTGCCTTCAGTCTTCCGCAGCATCAGGGTCTTTTCCAATGACTCAGCTCTTTCCATCAGGTGGCCAAAATATTGGAGCTTCAGCTTCAGCATCAGTCCTTCCAATGAATATTTCCAGCAAATGTTTACAAAGTCTTTATTTCAAAGATGAGCATCTCTGTGTATGCCCAGAAAAAACACTCCAGTCCCTCTTCTAAAGCCTAGCAGACTTTATAAAAGATTGGCTGTCAGATATCACAACAGAACTCTAGCAATCCTTCTTCTAAGCAACAATTTGCTCCCCTCTCCCTGCTTATTTCTCCTTTTCACCACCCAGGGATCCAGGCCAGAGCAGGTAGTCAATGCAAATTGATGAGCTGGCAATTAAGCTGAGCCTTCCAACTGAGCTGAACTGCTAGAGCCGGACCCTGCAGCCATCAGCGCAATGGAGACTAAATTGCAAATTTTGATAGCCTTCGTCTTCAGCTGCCATTTAGCAGATGACTCTCAGCACCAGAACCCCAAACTGATAAACTGATTGCCCCTAGGTCGTGAAGTCTGCCATTTTTCCCCCTCCTGTGTCAATTTTCTTGCTTTGAGGCAGGTGCTGGTCCACAAGTGGCGGTCTGATTAGGAACTTTCTGTGATATGATGACATAGCGCCATCCTGTCCCCTTTGGGACTTTCTCTCCACAGAACTAGCAAAACTACAAAATTACCCGGTCAAACACCTATGTACAGCTCTGTGTTAAGAACTGAAAGACAAGTGCTCATCCTGCTCAGAGGGCAAGAAAAAATGATTCTGTTATATATAAACTCATCAGGTCTGTATCTAAGGGCTGTCCAATTAAAAAAAAAAAATCATTGAATCCGGGGTTGGGGGAAAGTGCACTGATATGAAGGTAATCAGTATGAGAACCCCACTTGTATTTCTCCATTGAGGTAAAATCCATAAAAATTTAAATTCTCCGTTTTAACCATTATAAAGTATACAACACCAGAAACTAACGCAACACTGTAAACTATGCTTCAAAAAGATTAAAATTACCATACAATTCCATGGCTTTTTAGGACATTCACAATGCTATACAAGCATTACCATCATCTAATTCCAGAATATCACCCTAAAAAGAAACTTCGTACCCATCAAGCAGTCACTCCCTATTCCCTTTTTCCCCAGCAATCAACAATCTAATATTTATCTCTGTAGATTTGCCTATTCTGAGCATTTCTTGAAAATGGAATCATATGATATGTAGTTTTTTTGTGACTGCTTTCATTTGACATAAATGTTTCAAGATTTGCCCATGTTGTAACACGTATCAGTCCCTTATTCCTCTTCATGTGCGTGCATGCTCCATCCCTCAGTCATGTCTGACTCTTGGCAGCCCTATGGACTGTAGCCCACCAGGCTCCTCTGTCCAAGGGATTTCCCAGGCAAGAATACTGGAGTGGGTTGCCATTTCCTTCTCTAGGAGATCTTCTTCCCAACCCAGTGATCAAATCCCTATTTTCTGCATTGTCAGGAGGATTCTTTGCCACTGAGCCATGTGGTAAGACTATTTCTCTTTTTGACTGAATAATACCCCATTGTATGGCTATAGTATGTGTTTTCTATCGTATGGATACACTGTGTGTTGGTTTTCTGTTCTTAGTCAATGGACAATTAGGATGACATCACTGTTTTGCTACTGCAAATAGTATTGATATGAGCATTCATCTGCATGTTTCTGTTTGGACACATGTTTTTAATTCTTTAGGTATATGTCTGCTATAATTTCTAGGCCATATGGTGATATTATGTTAACTGAAGAACCAGCAAACTTCCTTCTACCTATATATATATTTTAGAGATGAGTATATAAATTAGAAAGAGAGAAGTATATTCATGTCTTTTATCATTTTTAAAAAATTGTTGCTGAGTTGTTACATATTCTGGTTGCTAGACCATTATCAGATATATGATAGGAAAATATTTTCTCCCGTTTCTTTCTTTATGGTATCTTTTAAAACACAAAATCTTTTAATTTTTATGAAGTCTAATTTATCTTTTTTTTTTCTTTTGTCACTTGGGATTTTGGTGCCATGTTAAAGAAACTATATTCAAACTAAGATTCTGAAGGTTGACACCTATGTATTCATCTACGATTTTTATCATTTTAACTTCTACATTTAGATATAATGTTCATTTTGTATTAATTTTTGTATATGATGTGAGGAGGGGACCAAACTTCATTCTTTTTCATGTGAATATAAACCTATATGTAGATATACCCATATATAGGTATAGATACATATCCATATATATGTCATATAGAGAGAGATTTATCATAAGTATATATCATATATATGGATATATATCCATATACCTAACTGAATCACTTCATTGTGCACCAGAAACTAACATGACATTGTAAATCAACTATACTTCAATTTAAAAAAGAAAAAAGAACACGTTAGCATTTACTGAGTACCAGCTATGGGCGAGGTGTTTAACATGAATTACTTATTTTAACTTTTGAAATAACCTTATGAATTAAAAGCATCCTTAACCACCAAATGTGGAAAATCAGGAAGTTTACCCCAAATCATACAAATAATCAATAGAGAACTGAGATTCATATGCTAAACTATTCAGAAATGTTAGCTTCAGCCTCAGTAGTTCACTAAACAGGTAATTCAGTCACAGGCAGCTGATTGGAGGGCTTCATCCTTAGCAGATATTTGTGTTAGGTTCACGTATTTTCCAGACTAAGGTGGTGATCTAAATCTAAAGGCTGGGTCTTTGCATATTTCCAAATTTTCCTTATATTTCATGACTATGTCTCTCTTGATGATTACTGATGATCTGAAAATTCTGATGGAGACTTCATCAGAAGACATCAAGAGATATTTTTTTCCTCTTGTTACCTTGTAACATGGATTGTTTAATTATTTTGTCTACAGATTTTGAATTTTACTTATTTTTTTCACTATTTTTTAAGCATTTGGGAATTACTACAGTTCTTTCATGAAATTGCTTCCTGTGGGTTACAGAAATTATAGTATGTTGTAGGAGCTGTGAGCACATGGAATAGATATACGTTTCCTGAATACTCACTGAATTAAATTGGAAGCATGTTGGATCTTTATAGCAGGAGAGACTTTTAGCTGTTTAAGATTAAGAGGAAGAAATCATGAAAGTGAATTGATAAATCCCTAGGTTCTGTCATCTATTTCTTGCTGCCCTCTCCCCATTGGCATTCCAATGAAGATCATTTATTAAAGCTATACAATAAAAATAACAGGATCAAAAAAAAATGAGGCCAAGTAGTCATCTTTTATGACTTAATAGTCTAGGAAAAAGGCAAGTTTGCCCTAGGGCACTAGCTTGCAGACCCTTCACTTGTCCACCAAGTGCTGAGAAAAATTGAGAGAGCAGAGGCTGAAGAAATGTAGGGATTAACAGACATTTGCACAAAATACAACACTCTCTCAATCTCTTTCTCTGGGGGAGTGGCTCCTTTTCTACTCAGCTGGTGAAATTCCTACACCATGTGATCTTTCCTAGGCTGACAGTGTTACCCAGATGCCTCAATGGGATAACATCTATAGCATCTTTCTTCTAGAGAAACAGTGTCACTGCCCCCCACTGAAGCTTTTTTGAGCCTTGTGATTAGAAAATAATTGCCAAGTACAAAATGAAGGCTCTTTGCTTTCTCCAGAATGTTTTGCATTCCCTAGGAATGCTTATTCTTAATAATAAGGCATCAGTATGTACTGAAAATAATAACAACAAAAACAGCCTTATTTTTAACTCATGTCTAACTTTAAGAAATCGATATAAGATGAAGTGAAAATAGTGAAAATCAGGAATGGTTCTGATTAAAACGTGTGGTATCTCCAAGTCTCCCGGTGACTATTTTTATAACCAGGGACTATTTAAGTGATTGGAATCATTTATGCAGAACGAAGAGCCATAGAGATAGATTTGAGGAGAATTTGCAGAGCCATCTCCAGGGAAGGATGAGCTCTCTGATGTGCCCTTTTCTCAAACAGCATTTACTTGGTCAAGTGAATATCTCTATTCTTTAAAAACAAAAATCAGGGTGTCATTAAGTTTTATGAAAACTGCTAAACCTTGCATGTGTTTTAAAAGAATGCCCTTCAGTGAGTGATGCTGAGGGCTACTGAGATGGGCACCGTGGAAATTTAGATGGTAGGGGCTAGATTAGTTTTGTATAGACCTGGATCATTGGCCAGGGGATCTGATTTAAATGCTGATTGCTTGGACTCCACTAGCTTTCTGAGAGGATGCAGTCAGGTCCATTTGTATTCAGATGTCGGTCCCAAACAATGGGATCATTTATATACCCTCATGACATATTTGGCTACAAAACTTTCAGCAACCCAGTAGCAATGAGCAAATTCAAAGTAGAAGCTTTGCTGATGGGAATTTGACTGAAACTTGCCTTAGATGACCCCAACCTAATCCTCCCACTTCTAGTTAAAAATCATAATCTGGGACTTCCTTGGTGGTACAGTGGGTAAAAATCCACCTGCCAATGCAGGGGACACAGATTCCATCCCTGGCCCAGGAAGATTAGACAGGCTGTGAAGCAACTAAGCCCATACACGACAACTACTGAACCAGCATGCTGCAAATACTGAAGTGCATGTGCCCGGAGCCTGTGCTCCATAACAAGAGAAGCCACAGCAATGATAAGCCTGTGCAATGCAGAGAAGAGTAGCCCCCACTTGCCCCAACTAGAGAAAGCCTGCATATCACAACAAAAAAAAACAGTGCAACCAAAAATAAACTTAATGAATTAACTAAAAATGCTTTTAAAAAACATCATAATGGCAACCCACTCCAGGACTCTTGCCTGGAAAATCCCACGGACAGAGGAGCATGGTAGGCTGCAGTCCATGGGGTCGCTAAGAGTCGGACGCAACTGAGTGACTTCACTTTGACTTTTCACTTTCATGCATTGGAGAAGGAAATGGCAACCCACTCCAGTGTTCTTGCCTGGAGAATCCCAGGGACTGGGGAGCCTGGTGGGCTGCCTTCTATGGGGTTGCACAGAGATGGACTGAAGCGACTTAGCAGCAGCAGCAGCAGTCAGAGTTCTATTACATTCACATCTCTGGGAAAAAATATCCCTTTACTGGATCATCTCCAGGTTTTTGCCTAAAGATGGAGCCTATAGTACTTCTAGGATGCTAGGTTAGGAGACACAGGTGTGTCAAAAATTGGGCTGATCCTGGGTCTAGGAAGAGCCGCATGCAGCGGCCCATTGGACCTTGTGCCTGACGCTCTGATTGCACAGGTTAATGGATTTAGATGCTGAAACTCGGACTTGCACAGCACATTAACTCTCCTAATCCTTGATCATGTTATGTCACATGGCCAGAATGTCCTTTACCTTATTCTTTATCCTTCCAGACTTTGCCTTATGTGACCTCTTCTGCAAAACTTGACATCAACCCCAAAGTTCCCTGCCTGTCAGCAGATTCCACTACTCCTTTTTCTGTGATTTCTGTTTATTTGTGAACCCCAAGCTCATTCTTGCCTTGCAGACTTTCACTTTCTCTATTCTTGCTCCTCCCATATTTCATATGGCTAACTCCTGCTCATCTCTTTATGATCTAAAGAATGTACCCATGAAATAGAAAACTCTTTCTCCTTGGAAGGAAAGCTATGACAAATCTAGACAGCATATTAAAAAGCAAAGACACCACTTTGGCAACAAAGGTCTGTCTAGTCAAAGCTATGGTTTTTCCAGTAGTCACGTATGGATTTGAGAGTTGGACCATAAAGAAGACTAAGCACAGAAGAATTGATGCTTTCGAACTGCGGTTCTGGGAGAAGACTCTTCAGAGTCCCTTGGAATGCAAAGAGATCAAACCAGTCAATCCTAAAGGAGATCAACCCTGAATAATATTCATTGGGAGGACTGATGCTGAAGCTGATGCTCCAACACTTTGGCCACCTGATGCAAACAGCCAACTTATTGGAAAATACTCTGATGCTGGGAAAGACTGAGGGCAAAAAGAGAAGAGGGTAGCAGAGGATGGGATGATTGGATGACATCCCCAACTCAATAGACATGAATTCGAGCAGATTCCAGGAGAGAGTGATGGACGGGGAAGCCAGGTGTGCTTCAGTCCATGGAGTCATAAAGAATTGGACACAACTGAGCAACTGAACAACAACAAAACTCCTGATTATCACATACCTCTCAACTCAAATGTTTGCTCCTCATAAGGCCTTTTCTGGCCAGACCAGATACAGTAGACCCATGCTTCAAAACTTTTCATGTTATCAAATGTGTCTGGCATGATATGTATCATTGCCTGAATTCCTTGCTTATGAACTTATTTAATGATGACTTATCTATGGGGTTGATTTGTTCATTTATATGTTGATTGCTAATTGATCACCTCACACCTTTAACAAATACATGTTTTATGAGTTCTTGCCTCCCTTGTTTCACAGCTGCATCCCTAGTCCCCAGAGTAGATGCTCCATAAATATTCCACCAGCGAGTGAGGAAATCATTGGCTCCTGTCCTTATCTTTGTGAGGCTCTTGTCACATTGTTATTTAAAGGCTTCCTTAGGGGCGGGTCTCTCTGACAACATGCAGTGATCCTGAAGAGCAAGTTCTCTCTCCTCTTCACACATTGTATTAATACATATGATAATGATGTGCAGCATAGCACATGTTATGAGTTCATTAAGTGTTTGCTGGATAAGGAACAACTGAGAATAGCCTTGAAACATCTTCATTACCATATGTAAAATAGACAGCCAGTAGGAATTTGCTGTATGATGCAGGGAGCTCAAATTAGGTGCTCTGTGACAACCTAGAGGGGTGAGGTGGGGTGGGAGGTGGGAGGAAGGTACAAGGGAGAGGGGCCATGTGTATATCTATGGCTAATTCATCTTGATATGGGCAGAAACCAACACAATATTATAAAGCAATTTTCTTTGAATTAAAAACAAATTATTTTTTTAACTCCCACAAAAAATAACAACTGAGTTATTTATTCTTCCCTCAATTCATACTTGCTTATCTGATGATAAAGCTACTTGAGACCACAGAAAGAGAAAAAAAAATTCCAGGTTCTTTCAAAATCTCAGCCTCATGTGAGGGTCAGGTAGAGCCACTGGCTCAGACTCCATAACTTCTGAATCCTGAGCCCTTCCTCCTGGCTTCAGTAACTTATTCCCCCAATGATTACTTTCCAAAGTGATGCATGCTCCCCTTTCCCTTTACTTGACCTTTTACATTCAAAAAGATAACCCCACTCAAATTCAAGGGGATTTTCAATACAGTTATATATCAAGAAATTAGTGTCCAAATTATGTAAACACTCATTGAAAGCAACATTTTAACAAAGAAACTAAGTATAAAATACGGATAGGAAGTTCTTGGAAGAGAAAACCTGAGTGGTCCAATCTCAATAGGAATTAAGAAAATGCAAACTAAAACCAACATAAGATAACATCAATCAAATAACCAATGGGCAAAAATGAAAAAGACAGGCAATATCAAGTATCAACAAAGAGAAGGCACATTGGGAACTCTCATACTGGTATAACCAGCAAGTCCTCATAATCACTATGACCCTTAAAATCTGCAGACTTCTATACGCTCTCCTAGAGCTTTCATGTGTGGGTTGTTTTTTTTTTTTTTTTTTTTGAAAGAACAGCATTTTAGGTAACATTTATCGAGCACTTGAGTACTGCTTTTTTCATGTATGCATTGATTCATTTAACCAATATTTTGTAATGAATTAATGCATACATAAAAAAATCAGTATTTTGTAATAACTGTAAATGGAAAGTAACCTTTTAAAAGTATATGTATATATATGTGCATATATATATATATATATATATATATATATATGTATGTATATATCCAGGTGGCCCTAGTGGTAAATAGCCTTCCTACCAATGCATGTAGATGTAAGAGACTCAGGTTCAATCCCTGGGTCAGGAAGATCCCCTGGAGGAGCGCATGGCAACCCACTCCAGTATTCCCGCCTGGAGAATCCCATGGACAGAGGAGCCTGGCGGGCTACAGTACATAGGGCTGCACAGAGTTGGACACAATAGAAATGATTTAGCATGCATGTACATACATATATTTTTTTTATTAAAAAAAGAAACTCACTGGCATTATAAGCAAAACAAGACATAATAGTGTCATGGCTCTGTTCATATCCAACCTGAGTTCCAGTCTCAACTCTCCTAGCTATTACTACTTAATATTTGCATTTTGCAAAGGTTACCAAACTTCTTTATGCATCACGTCTCTACTCTGTAAAGTGAAGGTAATGGTAATATCCATCTAACTCACAGGTTTACTGTAAAATTTAAATGAATTAATGTCCTAGAGCTTTTAAATCAGTAAGATTCCTAGGGGATTCTGCTGGGCAGCCTGCCAAACACTGACCTGGATGATACTTCTTCCTAATCCATTCCATCTCTCACCCAACTGCCCAATTCCCTTGCTGAGAGTATCCTGTGTGTGCTTGCCTACAACTAGGCCCTGGCTATCCTCCTCTGTGGGCCTCAGGAATGCAAAAGGGCTGCCAGTGCCCCTTATTCATCTACTCTTTTCCTAAGAATAAGGTGAAAAAACCTTATTCTTCCACCCAGAATAATACCGATTCCTCTCTACTGTGGGACTTTACCTGAAAAACCACACCAAATCTCTTAATGTAAGACAATGACATATTACTATTACTTGTGAGACTGGGAGTTAAAAAGGTAGTTGGAAAACTAAGAAAAATTCATATGTATTAGATGACATTGACTAAAACATTGAGTATGCATTCGTCAATGGAAACATCCTAGGTTAAACCTCTTCTTTTTTATTTTTCTAATAAGTGGTTTGTAGTGAGTCTCTCTTTTATTTTTATTTATTTACTTGTGATTCACCCAGGGGGCATGTGGGATATTAGTTCCATGACTAGGGATCCAGCTCACGTCCCATGCAGTGGAAGGGTAGAGTCATAGCCGCTGGACCACCAGGGAAGTTTAGGCTACTCCTTTTCTAAAATTTATATATTTACTTTAATTGGAGGCTAATCTAAACAAAATCTCTAAGGGTAGAACCTGGGCTTCTGCATTTGCAACAAACTTCCCAGGGATTTTTATTCACAGTAAGATTTGAAAACCACTGGGGCAGTGAATATACTCTGGCAGGCTGTAATAAATGTTAGCTATTATTTCTGGAATTTGCATAACCACATCTCCTATTTGCAGTCAACCCGTTCACAAAGTGAATTAACTTTCTGACTATATTTTTTCCTGAATTCCATCAGTGGGTTGCTTCTGTGGGAAATAGTACTCTCTGCTCCACCATTATTAATATCATTATTAATATTTAACATGGCATGTAGGAGCTTATAATGTGCCTTCTCCATCCCAAACATTTTAAAGAAGTTATCTCACTAAAAATTAACAACATGCCTTTATGGAAAGTGGTAGTGTTATTCACTGGAGAAGGCAATGGCACCCCACTCCAGTACTCTTGCTGGAAAATCCCATGGACGGAGAAGCCTGGTGGGCTGCTGCTTCTGGGGTCACACAGAATTGGACACGACTGAAGCGACTTAGTAGCAGTAGCAGCAGCAATGTTATTCACAAGTTACGGATGGAAAACCGAGGTTAAGAGGTAGGTAAAGGCTCACAGCAAGTATAGGCTGAGTTAGAGGTTTAAACACATGATTCTCACTGCAAAATCTATATTCTCATCTCTAGCCCAATACTGTCCTTGACCCAAACCAGAAGTCTAATTTTCTTAGTGAATGCATCAGAATCCCATAGAACCTCAGAGTGGCTCTTCTCATATAATTTTTTCAGCCTTAAGAAAAAGCCTTAATGAGGTGTAATGAACACATAAAAATTGTATATATTGAAGTTATACAAGGTGATTTTTTCAGTTTTTAAACATTTATTTTTAACTGAAGGCTAGTTAGGGCATTTGAGATGGACATTTACACACTGCTATATTTAACATGTGTAACCAACAAGGACCTACTGTATAGCACATGGAACTCTGCTCAATGTTGTGTGGCAGCCTGGATGAGAGGAGAGTTCGGGGGAAAATGGATATTGTATACATATGACTGAGTCTCTTTGCTGTCCACCTGAAACTATCACAACATTGTTAATCAGCTATAAGCCAATATAACATAAAATGTTCAAAAACATAAACAAATATTTTTTTCAAAAGCTTAAAAGTCCCAGAGATGCTAAGAAAGCTGTTGGTTAGGGAGTCTTGAACCTTGGAGACAGGACTAGGCTTCCATGGATGAAGACTCCATTACTCACAAGAATGACACAGTCTGTTCACATGCTGCAAAGGAGAGACAATTCTAACTCCAAAAGGGAAAGAGAAGGTAAAAATAAATAGAGACCCTTTGTTTCAAATAATGGAATTTATGTCCAGAGAACTCCAGACATTAGAAAATCCCGTAGTACCTGACTGACATGAACACAAAGCAGGGTCACACCTTTGAAGATGATGAGAAAGAAAACAGAATGGAGGACCAGAACTTTGTCAACAGAGTCATGGTATGAGAGTGTACATCCAACCAAATGGATTAAGGAGAGAAGGGAGCAATGAGGACGTGGGTGGGGGAGTGCTATTACAAATAAAATAATTTCATTCAGTGGAAGAACTTCCTTAAAACAACTGGAAAGCATAAGTGATTTGGAAGGAATGAAGCAATTTCATGGATGTACTTTCCCCAGAGATTCAGCTGTTTTCCTCAGCCTTTTAACTTACTATGCATGCCATTGGAGAGACAAAGCATCACTTACATGAAACAAACAGGCAAAAAGTGGCCAAAGAGTTGGTTACTGCAAGTTGAAACCGATTTCACTTCAATGAAAAGCAGACATGGAAAGCAGTTAGCTTTGGGGCTTTTTGCAAATTTAGCCAAGATATCCCCACTGTCTTTAATTCTTAAAACATTTCACGGATGATCTTCATGAGAATGAAATGCCTGCTTTACTATTGTGAGACAGTTTCGGGGGATTTCAACAAGTACAGAAACACATTCTAGGAATCC